>NC_136065.1:948949272-949354272 GCF_964261635.1 Lissotriton helveticus
GCATCCTCGATGCAGGCCATCACATCACAAGACCCTTGTTAACAGCATTCACGTAGACGATGCAACACCCTCCATCATAGCCCTGCTGCTTCTTCAGAACTGCCGGTGTTCACTGCATGTTGGACACAGGACTTAGCATGATAAGCTTCTCCCTGGCGGCATCCTTGATGATGGTGCAGGACCTCACTTCACAGCTCCTTGGAACCACTTCTGTGTGATGCATCTTTAACGCAGAATCTCAAAACGCTCTGCAACCTGAATTTAAGGTACTCTAGTTCAGAGGGCCTAACTTGTACCCTGTATCTGAACTACACTTTGTTGCAGTTGGTCTGAACTTGTGACTTTGTCCTGGTTTGATGCGACCAGATAACCACAGTTGGTGCTTTGCACTTCTAGGCACTTTTTTCACATAGTCTTTGAAATTGCATATCTCCGGTCCTACTGATTGGATTTTTGTCATTTGCATCTCAAATAATGTATTCTATTTTCTAAATTCCTGTGGGATTTTTCTTGTGTTGTGTTTTAACTTCATTACATTTGAAGTGCTGCATACACACTTTACACATTGCCTCCAAGTCAAGCCTGACTGCTTGGTGCCAAGCTACCAGAGGGTTAAGCACAGGTTATTCTGAGGTTCGCTTGTGCCTTGCCCTGACAGTGATTGTGGTTTCTGCTTCAGAACAGTTTCACCTCCCTTAACCAGTAACCCAATTTCCAACAGTCCCCTTACTTTAGTTAAAATGTATTGGGGAGGCAACCTGAGATTTCCAGCTCATGCCATTGTGGACTATATGTTAAATCTAAAGAAAAGCATGGTCCTATTAAAACACCCCCTTTTGAATCGTTTTGGCCACCACAAGTGTGGAAGGGTATGCTCAGACATGAGTCCCTTGATCACTGCACCATCAGGATTCAAGCAAGCCGGGCCGAAGACGGCTGTAATGCCAGAAACCGGTCCCCGGAAGCTTGTTTCTTTTCCAGTAAAGAATTGGCTTGGTAGTTTGGTCTGCCCTGTTCCCATGATGCACTGGGCCAGGGTCAGACTAATTTGCATGTAGCCAGGTTCTGAACTGGCATGGTGCAGTGAGCTAAAAAACGGTGATGGATCAAGCCTTGATCTTTTGACTGGGTAGGAGTGTTCTGCTTAATTCAGATACTCTGTCCATCACCACCCCCTTTTGAATCGTTTTGGCCACCACAAGTGTGGAAGGGTATGCTCAGACATGAGTCCCTTGCTCACTGCACCATCAGATTCAAGCAAGCCGGGCCGAAGACGGCTGTAATGCCAGAAACCGGTCTCCGGAAGCTTGTTTCCTTTCCAGTAAAGAAGTGGCTTGGTAGTTTGGTCTGCCCTGTTCCCATGATGCACTGGGCCAGGGCCAGACTAATTTGCATGTAGCCAGGTTCTGAACTGGGATGGTGCAGTGAGCTAAAAAACGGTGATGGATCAAGCCCTGATCTTTTGACTGGGTAGGAGTGTTCTGCTTAATTCAGATACTCTGTCCATCACCACCCCCTTTTGAATCGTTTTGGCCACCACAAGTGTGGAAGGGTATGCTCAGACATGAGTCCCTTGCTCACTGCACCATCAGGATTCAAGCAAGCCGGGCCGAAGACGGCTGTAATGCCAGAAACCGGTCCCCGGAAGTTTGTTTCCTTTCCAGTAAAGAATTGGCTTGGTAGTTTGGTCTGCCCTGTTCCCATGATGCACTGGGCCAGGGTCAGACTAATTTGCATGTAGCCAGGTTCTGAACTGGGATGGTGCAGTGAGCTAAAAAACGGTGATGGATCAAGCCCTGATCTTTTGACTGGGTAGGAGTGTTCTGCTTAATTCAGATACTCTGTCCATCACCACCCCCTTTTGAATCGTTTTGGCCACCACAAGTGTGGAAGGGTATGCTCAGACATGAGTCCCTTGCTCACTGCACCATCAGGATTTAAGCAAGCCGGGCCGAAGACGGCTGTAATGCCAGAAACCGGTCCCCGGAAGCTTGTTTCCTTTCCAGTAAAGAATTGGCTTGGTAGTTTGGTCTGCCCTGTTCCCATGATGCACTGGGCCAGGATCAGACTAATTTGCATGTAGCCAGGTTCTGAACTGGGATGGTGCAGTGAGCTAAAAAACGGTGATGGATCAAGCCCTGATCTTTTGACTGGGTAGGAGTGTTCTGCTTAATTCAGATACTCTGTCCATCACCACCCCCTTTTGAATCGTTTTGGCCACCACAAGTGTGGAAGGGTATGCTCAGACATGAGTCCCTTGCTCACTGCACCATCAGGATTCAAGCAAGCCGGGCCGAAGACGGCTGTAATGCCAGAAACCGGTCCCCGGAAGCTTGTTTCCTTTCCAGTAAAGAATTGGCTTGGTAGTTTGGTCTGCCCTGTTCCCATGATGCACTGGGCCAGGGTCAGACTAATTTGCATGTAGCCAGGTTCTGAACTGGGATGGTGCAGTGAGCTAAAAAACGGTGATGGTTCAAGCCCTGATCTTTTGACTGGGTAGGAGTGTTCTGCTTAATTCAGATACTCTGTCCATCACCACCCCCTTTTGAATCTTCACCTTTTGAGCAGCTGATAAACCATTATCGTTGTTGCCTACTTGTACAACATAATTGTTTACACTTCCCTTTGGATAGCTGGGACACCTCCAGAGGTTATCGGAGCTGCAGAAGACGACCATCTAGTTAACCAAGTGCTGGAGAGGTCAGGGTTTAATGGTATATCTTGGCACCAGGTGTGGAGTGGGAAATATAGCCTCTCACATCCAAAGGCCATTCTGTAATAGGCTTGGATGACCCCCAACCAAACCAGATAAATGCTTTCCTGGGGCACACTAGTTACCAGGCACGCAACGCCCATTGGGCTCAAATGGCTTTAGCCCCCCACGTCGTGTGTTGCAGCCCAACTGAGACAGCTTCCAGGGCACACACTCAGCCGTACCCGAGTACTTCACAGGTCTTTAAAAGGCCATTTACTTGTTAACTAGGCTTTGTTGTGTTTTCACCCCCTCTTAGAGCCCCTGCATCTCCACTCTGCATATTGCTGGAAGAATCAGCCCTCCCCCGAGATTTATAGTAGCCCCTCCCGAAATTTGGCTCTAGTGTAGCCTCTGCTGGTTACTGTTAGTACTTTGTGCCGATCTACAGTAGCGTCCTTGACTTTCACTTAACACGTGGTTTCATTAGTAGTTTCTTAAAAGTGATCGTACGAGTTGGCCATTAAATTGTGATAGGTGCGGTAACCTTTGTTATGATAAAAAAAATCATCTCTTGAATACATTTAAGTAGGAGTAAAAGGCAGGTCACATATTGCGAAATTCAGATATCTGCAGGTTATTCCCCAATATCAGTGAATACATGTAATTTGGTGTCATTGATTGCCTCAATGAATTCCGAGACAGCAGTCTGTTTTTATCATGTGTGATCAATATTGCACCAATTACTGGCCCATTCGTACCGAGGGCCCTAATAGAGTAACTGTAAACATGCATGCATTTTTAGGATTCGCCTGTCGAAAGCTGCGCATCGCGCAGCTTTTCGGCGCAGGCGAAATCTAATGTTTACAGTATGTGTGTGTTGTCCCACCCTCTCTTTACATTGGCTAGCTCCATAAATGGAGGCTAGCCATTGGAAGAGAGATCTGCTCGTCATTCTGCGAGCAGATTCGTGGACGTTCCTGCCATTTTTACTCATCCCGCCCCTTTTTTTGCCGTCACGAAGAGGTGGGCCCATTGTGGGTGTTTACTTTTTTTTTTTTGCCTGATGTTTGCGGCCGCCATTTTTTCATGAAGCTGGGGCTGAGCGGATGCTCGAGATGTTCCGTTCTCCCCAGGAAACTGTCTTTGGCGGCATCCTTATGGCTCCCTTCTTCCAGATGAGAGGCACAAACCACACAGCCGCGGAACACCAGAGTCTCCGCAGCATCAAAATCGGCCGTCGGGACATTGCTGGCCGGAGCTGCTATCGCGGTGAGTCTGCACCCCCCCCCTCTCCTACCAGCAGCAAGCAGTGCGGAGCTCGCTTGCACCCGATCCTCTGCCCCCGCCACCCCCCACCCCCCTCTCCTACCGGCACCCCACGGCCGTATTTGGGCTGGTGTCCGCCGGACACCAGGCTTTTCAGTCTGTTGAAATGGGACTTGGGAAGTCAGGTGAGTCGATAAAACAGCTGGGGGCTGCACTCCAGGAACGCATGCAGCATTCAGATTTAATATTTTGCGGGGAGCTCTGGAATCGGAAAAGTTACGTAGGCTTAAAAGAACACTGTAGCTTATGTGTAGTGAAACAGCACTCCAAATAGGTTTAGCGGGCACACAACATGGCAGTTTGCTGGTGAATTGAACCATAACATTGGTGCACTTATCTTGCCTCTAATGATCCACTTAAGGAACCACTAACTGTCTCATTCTGCTGCCAGAATACTAGGACATGATGGCCAGGAAAGGAATATTTAAGCTCAAAATATCCTCCCATTAACTCATTTGCAATTTTCCAAAGGAATTTGCAACGTTGGCATGAAGTAAAGGTAGGTTGGTCAAAAGAAGCTCAGCTGCTTGTCTGGAATAGGCGTACTGCTCGTATAGTTGATCTGATGTCATGCCATGGCTCTGACTTTTCCAGTTTTGAAACTGCTTCTGCAACATAACAAGTGCTTCTGTTTCTCACGGAGATGAGATGACACCTATCGCTGTTTACAGGATATTAAACCTGCCTCTCCTGAAGCATTAACCTACTTAGCATCAAGGATACTATTCATCCACACCGGCAGTGTTGCATCCTAGAAAGCCTGTCGAGCAGCAAAGATCTTTGACAGACGAGGTAAAGGTTTATACATTATGTATGTACCTGTAACACGGTTTTGTATAGCATAGCAACGTCCAAGCTAATGCAGCACTCTATATAAAACATAAAACCACCGATCTGCAGCTCCTCCGGCGGCTGTGCGGGCCTCTGGGCCGGAGTGGTGGGAGGTCGCCAACAGAGAGGAGTTGCCGCATCAGAGCGTCGGCTGAGCACGGCGGTGACCGGGGACTTCTGTGGTGAGTGCAGCAGTGCGGAGCTCGCTTGTTGTATTGTGGGATTAACTTTCCACCTCTGTCTACCAGAACCTTCCTGGGAGAAGGTACTCATTGTAAACTTCGTGGTATCTGATTCAGATCACCGCTGTGTAGTCCTCCCGCAGTTCGTTGCTTCCAGGAGTTGCAGGTAGTAGGCTAACGAAAATGGTAACTCCTGTCACCTCTTTTGACGAGCGATATTGGGGTGATCTTAGTGACCCCACCACTCACATACGTTCATTGTGAGAGGCTGGTGGGTGAATGGGGCTCTGTGAGAGGTCCTCCGTCAGCCCTAGAAGGCAAAGCAGTTAGTATGAGCATCTGCATAACCACAAACCACTTTTAGGCATCACCTTCCTGGGACTGAATTCACGTCTTAAAGAGAATTTCATTGGAGGAGGAAGGAGCCATGCAATAGACTCTCTTTATGGATTTTACTGGTCTTGTGTTGCATGATAGCCAAGAAAGTGCCTAGAAGGACTCAAATCTAGAAATGCCACCAAATCAGGGGACATGTAGTCACTCGCAAAGGCTTGTGCTTTTCATAGCTGACCTAGCTCTGGGCTGTTTCATGCAGAAGGCAATGGATTGCTGGTTACGCAGTTGTCTGTATCCTTTGCGTCTTAGTTCTTTCTCTCTGTCACAAATCGTATTTCTGTTTTGTCTAGAGTGTTGGTTTAGCTGGTTAAGGGGCTCATTACAAGTTGACTGAAGCTTTATCCCCAAGAAGGATGGGGATGTCCCTCCAGCTCCTATTCGGATTGTCCCGATGTTCTCACAACCAATATTACTTTGAAGAAATATGATATGATCACTAGTCTAGCTATTCAGGTTTCAGATCCTATAAAAAAGGATTAATTCCCTATAGAGTAATGAGGCAAGACTTCGCACACAGGACTTTTTTGGCATGCATGGATGGCAGTGAAGCATTCACTCGAGAAAGGATAGGCCCTTTGCATTTAGGCTTTTCAGTCTGTTGAAATGGTTAAGATTGCAGTTAAGATTAAGCTAATGGCAATGTAAATGACAATGCCATTTATTCATCTGTTTTCAAAACCAACACATAAATACAAATTTAGTCATTTACAATGCCAATAGCTCTAACTTTTCCAAAGGCGAAACCATTGCATTGTAAATGCTTGTTTCAAAAGGTATTACTGTTCCTAAAAACCTATATAAAAGCTCTAAAAATCTAACACAGGCTTCAACATTTGTAGGAGAAAGCACAGAGAATTAGAAACATTATTACTCTGGTACTTCTTTGTAAAGCTCATTTGGTGCATATCTTTTAATGAAATCTTATTCTCATCCTGTTATGGCCTGTAATGAATCTGATTGAAATAATGTCATAGGAATTTATGTAACCCATGGCTCCCATAATCCCATTCTAAGTGGGACACTAACGTTTTAATAATTCTGAGCAATTTACGGAACATAAAGTGCAGCCACAAATTGATAAATAATGTGTCATGCTGACTCTAAATTGACAAACTGGAAAGCATTCACAGCATTTAATACACGGATCATTAAAAAAAACGAATTTGTTTAATACTCATGATAAGCTCAGTAAAAGCCATACCTGATGAGCACATTTACTCAACTCTGCCAAAATGTTCCTGCTGCTTTGGTTTTCCTGAATAAGGTATTCTCTGCACATCTAAAAGAACAGAATGAAAAACACATTTAAGGAAGAGTAAACATGCTGCTGGTCTTTAGCTGCTTCCGGCTGCAAATAATGTGGTTACAAAAAGTAGCAGTATTTTTGCACTTTTAGACTGAGACGAGTTATAGACTGACGACTAACTCACAGACACTTATGCCCCGATTCCGAGTTTCTTGGAATCCAGTTGCTTTTTATTCACCGAGATAACAACGCCCTGGGGTATGTTATTTATTGAGTGTGATAAATCCCATGGTATGGAGAATACTGTACATTTCTCCTGTGTTAAATTCCAGCAGGTTTGAACTGTTGAAATTGACTGAATAGTGAGCTATTTAACACACCCGATAATTAAAATGTAGGACAAATAACACCCAACTCGAAATTCCTACCCAGGCGCAAAGCACAGACCCACTCATAATTAGTGCCTTAGTTTGTTATAATAACACATATTTAGAAAACCGGTGAAGGACATTTTTCACTGCCCACTACTATACTACCACAGTGTGACCACCCCGTGGTGGGGGAGTTGCCACTAGCGCACTTGCTGTAAGCACTGCGGCCGCAATGAATACTCCGAACACCAGGGGCCTTATTTATGAAAAGTGACGCATCGCTGCGTGAAAACAGCGATGCGTCACTTTTCACTGCGCACTCCTAGCGACACCAATGATGCGTCATATTTAATGTATGACTCATCATGTCGCAAGGAGTTACAGATACGTCAGTATTTCTGACGTATCTGTAAGCGCAAAAGTGACGCATTGCTGGAGTGTGTCACAAAAGTGACGCAACTCCAGCAATGCGTCCTTTCACATGGGGAAAGCCCCATGTGAAAGGGCTTGAGTCACTCTTACGCCTGCTGTGAGGCAGGCGCAAGATTTTGACGCAACAGCGTCCTAAAAGTGACGCAGTGAAATCTCATAGATTTCACTGCGTCACTATTACAAGGCTTTTTGCGGGGGAACGCCCCCTCTGCATACATTATACCTGACGCAGGTGTAATGTGGCGCAGGGGTTTAAAAAGTGACGCATCTACCTGGATGCGTCACTTTTTAAATATGGCGCAACAAGGCGCATGTTTTACGCCGCCGATGCGTCACAAAAAGTGACGCATCAGCATCGCAAAACTGACGCAAGGCCTCATAAATGAGGCCCCTGGGTTCAATTGCTGCGTAGTCCCCACTGACTCTTCTGGGACACGCCACCTTTATTTATAGCTGGCGCGTGACGACAGGCGCCAGCGCTAGCGTAACATCGCCAACGGGGGTAGACTGCACCGCTACCCCGCGTCGGAGATCGGAGAACATTACACACCCAAGGACATGATGGTGTTGTGGTTTCTACCTCATATACAGGGAGACGTATGTTTCAGCTTATTTCAGTTTTGTTAAAAAAAGAGTTAAATCGCCTGTGTGCCAAGTAAATATGACATAGAATTCCGTGATATATTAGATGTGCCTTCTAATTCATCTGACAGCCTTTTTCATTGAACACCTAAATATGTGGTAAAATGTTAGATACACAAAATTACGAATGGGTTTCTAATATCTAAGGGTTGAACTACACGAAATATAAAGCAACGTTTTTTTACCTAAAAGCAGCTTCTGGCACCCTCAAGTCACTGCATTATTGATATTGTGATAATCAAAATACGAGAGGGAGAGCGGGACACTTGGAGATGATTATAATTATTTTTCTATGATCAGTGTTCTTAAGTTGGTTTGATGTCCTTTAGGAAATGAAATACGTCTTGATTATCAGGATGACCTGCTCCTGTGATCCTTCTGTGATCCTTCTGTGATCCCCCGAGAAACCTGGGGCTGGCATTTTACATATGTGCCATTCACATTTTCAATTAGTTTTCACCTCACCACAAAGGAAATATATCTGATTGACCAAAAGATTATAAGTATGAGGGCTGGGGTAGTGAAAAGTAGAAATTCATAAATTGGTTCAAGCAAGTTTGTGTACCAGGAAATAAATCTAAGAGCGAAGTGGTCGAAGCAAATCATTTGGCGAACTCCATATTTTGGGATGTTTAATGCTTCAGTTGTTAGGGGGCCCCAGCCCGAGAATTTCTTGCTAATATAGAATTGATGATGGAACTGGTCAATAACACGTTGCAGACACAGTAGCGGCTGACAACTTTAAAATATGGTGAGGCGCAATGCCTGAAAAACCCACCATATTTGCTGTACTTACTGATACAGGACTCTTCACATTTTAATTCCTCGGTGGCGAGGGATCCTGGAGGGTGCAGCAGGAAAAGAGAAGGACTTCACGCCTGCAGCACAAATCAAACCAATCCTGCATAGGTTGGAGCAGGTGAACCCCACACTCATTTTGAAGCTAGGGGCCTGTGGCTGAAATCCCTTGGCTGTTTTACAGTATTGCGATTGCAGATTTTGAAGTGCGCATGACAGATTGGCTGGCTGTAGACAGCCGGCCAATCTGTCATGCACACTGATGGGGCTAGAGTGATAGCGAAATTGTAGGAATCATTCAGCCTCGCCCCCTGCCCTTGCACTAAAAATACAATTTTGTTATAATTTGTCAAAGGCTCGCGTGAGCCTGGGATAAATTATAAAACAAAAATAGATTACCATTTTAATAAGATGTGTTTACCTGCTGCAAGATGCTCTTCCGCCCTCGAGGATGAACCGCCCCTGTGCAGACACTCACCTCACTTATGGGTCAAAACTGTAGGAAAGTCCGAACCAATGGGACAACATATTTGAGTGCTGACAATCTCTCTCCTTTACCTCTAAGATTGCCTATTCTGAGTCATGCCTCTTAAGTCCTGTTCTGGTGACTGTGAACTGCATTCTGAGCAAGCTGGGTGGCCGTCCCATTCTACTAAATGCGCGAACATACCACAGAGAGAGGTGGGCGTCCTCTGGCTAATGGATATACGGCTAATATATTTTAAATCAGTCAAAACACGACGTATTTACATTGGGCACCGGAAAAAGACAAACTGCTTACTGTTCTCTTAAAACTCACAAAAAAGTTGCAGGTCTTGTAGTAAAAGGCGCTCCCAAGAAGCAATCAACTTTCAGATGTCTGAATATACTTGCACTAGTTGTCAGATATATTAACGGAATATGTCAGGCCCATGATAAACCTTTGTATACAACTATTAACAGGAAAATAAGGAAGAGATTATTCTATCTAAAAACAAACGGGCTGATTTACAAAGATTGTGCTGTGGCTTGCTATTGTATTTCTTTTGGCTTGCTCCTGAATTTGAAGAGTAAGCCAGGGGTACTCCTGTCTTGCTCAGGGTTTACTCCTGTAATTCAGGTGTCAGCCAAGAGTACCACTATAGTAAATCATTGCAAAAGCATTGGGTGTCAGCCCATAATCGGTCTTCACACTGAAGTGTATTTATTCCCAAGACCTAGCCTTGAATAACACATGCCGTGAGGCATTCATACATCAAAGGCTTTACCAGAAGTCCCGCCATTTACCACACACTGTTCAGTAAATGAGGGATGCAAGAGTTCGAACATGTGGATTTTAAGAACACTTTTAGAGCTGTAGTCGTTGCAGCAAATAATGTGTTCTAATGATTAATGGAAACAGTTTTTGACCACATTTGCTAAAATACCAAGGTTATTCTCTTCAAGGCTGCTACATGTTGCACAGCAACACACACACACACACACACACGCACACACGCACTCACACACACATATATATTATCTACTGGCGGTCACCAGTAGATAGCTATAGTTAGGACCTAGTTTACATAGGAAAAACAGCAAAAGTCATGGAGGATCCGCAGATCCTGCCGTGAACAAAAACAAAAAAAAACACGAAACGCGGTCTCCCGTGCTTCGTTAATATTTAGCTCCCGAGGGGCATGCCGTATTGTAATTGTGGGGGCCCAGGCAGCCTTAAATATTTGCTAGGAGGCACATGGCCCCCAGCAGCCCCGTGGTCCGCCACCCCCGGGGCTTTTTTTTTTTTTTTTTAAAAGAACCTGTGTGGGGGGGCTCGCGCCCCTCCACATGCCCCGGGGACCGCTACCCCCCTGTGGCACTATGTATGTAATTGTAATTGCTTCAATGAAGCAATGCAAAATGCTTTTCCACAAGGGAAGCTGCATATCAGCAGCTCCCCATGTGGAAAAGCAATGCCGGGTCCTGCAGGACGCAGGGAGCCAGTGGGACCGTGGGGGCATTGGGCTCCCCCCACGGATAGGGCCTGCCCCAGGGGAGGGGGTCCCTGGGGCTAGAAGTGGGCTGGGAGGGGGGCCACGCGGCCCCACTCCCCCCAAAAATGTTAAAAAAAATAAAGGCCGACGCCTGGGGATGGGGTCCCCGGGGCAAATAGAGGCCTCAGGAGGGGGGCCATGTAGCCCCCTCCATAAAACATAAATAGATATGTGGCCATGCTCCGGGGATGGGGTCCCCGGGGCCGGAATTGGCCATGGGAGGGGGGCCCATGCGGCCCCCTTCCCGTTCATATATATATATTTGTTTTACAAAGGGTTCAGGCCCTGGGGGATGGGGTTCCCAGGGCCTAAAAAATGGAAAAAGAAGGGAGGCCACAAAAACCCCTTCTAAAAATGTTTTAAAAAACACGAGGCCCACCCCCTCCCAGCAACACTCTGCAAACGCACCCTGTGGCGCGTTTTAAATTGGGGAATTAATTCCCTTTCAATACTGGGGGTCACTGGGGGCCAACTAGCCCACCACGTACCTCCAGTAAGCGCCACAGGGCTGCGTTGCAGAGAGGTGGTCCAGGCTACACCCCTTTTTACACCTCTCTGCAATGCTGCTCTGTGGCGCTTACTGGAGGTAACAAGTGAGCTAGTTGGACCCCAGGGACCCTCAGGATTCAAGGGGACTTAATCCCCAAACTTGTTGGTTGTCCGAGTATCTGTATGGGTGCCTGAGTGTCTTTGTGGGTGGGTGGGGGCTGTGTGTCTCTGTGCATAGATATGTGAGTGGTTGTTTCACTGAGTGTTTAGGTTCAAAAGTGCATATGGAAACACCTGTATCGGTGGGTGGGTGTGTGTATGGGTGTGTTGGTGAGTAAATGGATGTCTCAGTGGTGCATGTGTGAGTAACTACGTATGTTTTAGAGCTGTATATCTGAATGTTGGAGTATATAAATGACTAGATGTGAGAGTGAGTGATTGCAATGGATTGTATGGATGAGTGTGTGTTTCTAAGAGTGATTGTTTAAGAGAGTAAGAATATGTTAGTATCTGTATAAATAAGTGTGGTGGTGTGTATGACTGTATAAGCAAGGAAATGGGTGTGTGATAGTTTCTTTGCATGACTGACCAGGTGTATGAGTAACTCTTTGGGTGAGTGGCAGTGTGTTAGTGTCTATATGGGTTTATGAGTGGATATATCAGTGGCTGTATAGATGAATGACTGTGTGTATGAGTGACTGTATGGGTTAGTGGGTGGATGTGTGTGTAGGTGGATGAATTACTGAGCAGGTATGTACTAACTACTATTGGTCTGTCTATGGTTTCGATATTGGTGGTCTGTATTTTAGAGTGGGTGTATGGAAGGTTTTATTAGGGTATGAGGAGGTGCATCAGATGATCACGTGGATGATGTCATCAGTGATGTCATTTGGGATGTCATCAGTAATGTCATCACTGATGTCACTGAGCATGTCATGAGTGATGTAATATGTGACGTCATCAGCTGTGCATTGCGGGGGTGTGAGTTATAGTTAGGTCTACTAACTATAACGGCCGAATTTCTATGGTTTTATATGAGTGAAATCTCCAACTAACTATAACGTCCCTGAAACCAATGTTTTTTTCAGTGAATTTCTAAGGTTTTTTAAATGCTTATTTCTAACTATAACGTCCCTGAAACTTATGTTTTTTTCAGTGAATTTCAAAGGTTTTTTTAAATGAAAATTTCTAACTATAAAACGTCCCTGAAACCTATGTTTTTTGTGTGAATTTCTAAGGTTTTTTAAACGCTATTTTCTGACTATGCCTACAAAGGTAGGACATGTGAAGAAAGAGGAAGAAAAGCGCAGAAAGAAGCTAGACAAATACAGAAGTCCAGAAAGACAAAGAAAAGTGCAGGAAGAAGAACAGATGTGCAGAAAGAACCAACAGAGGAGCAGAAAGTCCTCCTGTGCCCCCAACGTTTTGCTGATGGGTTCTGGTGAAAACTGACTCTGACTAACCAGGCCTACAGCCAGTGGTATGCTAAAAGACACTTAGAATACAGTGAAAACACCTACATACATTAGGGAACACTATGCGTTGGGGTACCCCTGTGATTAGCATGACCTCCTCTGTATTTACCATGAGTTAATGCCTGGGTCATTACATGAGTACATGAGTAGTGACTGGATGATTAGATTGCTACAAGGAGAGTGCAAGGTGATTTTATAAGTTCTTGGGTTTTGGCGCAGTCTTTGGATAAGCACATAGGATTAGCTGGGTTATTGGAGGACTGCATAGATAGTACCAGGGAGATTACTAGACTGCATGGGTATTCCTGAAGGTATTGCAGCAGTGAATGTGTTAGTGCCTGGGTCATTGCATGAGTACATGGTTACTGAGTGGATAAATAAAGTACTGCAAGGAGAGTGCATGGTAAATATATGAGTGCTTGGGTATTGGAGTGTTTGGATTAGTAAATGGTAGTGGCTTGATGACTGGAGGAGTGCACAGGGAGTGACAGTGTGATTGTGGGACTGTATGGGTACTACCTGGGGAATTCAAGGAGCAAATGAGAAGTGTGTAAATGGGTCCAGGACTGTATGGGTAGGGCATATGGGATTGTAACAGTGATCAGTTAGTGCCTGGATCATTGCATGAGTACACAGCTACTGACTGAAAGATTAGAATACTAGGAGAATGCCTGAGTGAATTTATAAGTGCTTGGGTATTGACGTAGTGTTTGGATTAGTACATGGTATTGGCTGGGTGACTGGAGGACTGTACAGGGAGTGACAGGGTGATTGCTGGACTGTATGGGTACTACCAGTGGAATTGAAAGAGCGAATGAGAAGTGTGTAGGTGGTTAGAGGACTGCATTGGTAGTACACAGGGATTGTAGTAGTGCATGGGTTAGTGCCTGGATCATTGCATGACTACATGGGTAGTGACTGGATGATTAGAGTACTGCAAGGAGAGTGCATGTTGAATGTATAAGTGCTTGGGTTTGGTGTAGTGATTGGATAAGGACATGTGACTGGCTGGGTGATTGGAGGACTGCATAGGTAGTATCAGGGAGATTACTGGACTGCATAGGTAGTCCTTAATGGATTACAGCAGTGCATACGTTAGTGACTGGGTCATTGCATGAGTACATGGTTAGTGACTGGATGATTAGAGTGCTGCAAGGAGAGTGCATAGTGAATTTATAAGGGCTTGGGTGTTGGTGGAGTGATTGAATAAGTACACACATGCCACATCAGTCCCGCCCCCTCCCTTCACCACTGTGCAAACGCACCCACTGGCAGGTTTTAAGTTCCCCTTGAATCCTGAGGGTCCCTTGGGGCAAACTAGCCTACCGGGTACCTACAGTAAGCGCCACAGAGCTGCGTTGCAGGGAGGTGGTCCAAGGCCACACCCCTTTTGACATCTCTCTGCAACGCAGCTCTGTGGTGCTTACTGGAGGTACCTGGTGGGCTAGTTGGACCCAAGGGACCCTCAGGATTCAAGGGGACTTAATTTAAATATACAGTGCACCCGGGGCAGTGTGGGGGGGGATTGGGGCCCCACCCAAGCATTTTTAAAAAAAATTATTAAACTGAGCCCCGGGGAGATGGCGTCCCAGGGGCTGTGGGGGGGCTGCATGCCCCTCCGCAACTTATAAATCAAGCCCCGAGGAGGTGGAGGTCCCCGTTGCAGTGTGGGGGGGATTGGGGACCCCACACATTTTTTTCAGTGCCTCCTGGACCTAGCCCACCCTGGGGCTTAAATACAACAAAGCCAGGAGCCCGAGCATCGTTTTCTAACATTTTCTCGGCTGGATTCGTGACCCCAGCGCAAATTCAGCCGATTTTGTTTTAAAATAAATGCTTTTTTGGGTCCTGGGGGTCCTTGTGGGAACCCCTGAGCAGGCTTAGGGGGTCAGGGTGTTTCTACCCTGCCCCTTTTTCTTGTTTTTTCACTGTGTTCACTGTTTTCTTGTGACTCGGTTCTACCAAGTCACAAGATGGCTGCAAACACTTTCTGGTTTGTAGTGTTGGCAGCCAATCACAGTGAAGCTCATGCTCTAGAGGGTTTGTGAGCCCACCGCTGCCCTAGTTATCGAATTTTTTTTTTTTCTTATTTCTCAGGAACTACTGAACAGATTTACACCACCAAAAAGGTCTCTTTCTGAACCAATGGCTACCTTTTTGCCAATTTTGGTGTAATTCCGTTCAGCAGTTCAAGCTGTAGCTGTGTCTAAAATGTCCTATGGAAAACTACATGGGGAAAACATGTTTTGGGACCCCCCTTTTTTCTCAGGCCCCGCTTGTTGATTCACCCCAAAACTTTCAAGACAGGAGCTGTATATATATATATATGTATATATATATATATATATATATATATATATATATATATATATATATATATATATATATATATATATATCCTATCACGCCTTTACACCATCCGTCGCTCCTCTTAGCCTTGGGTGCCTCCTTCACGCACGGTGAGATGCGTAATATATGCCAACACACACGGTCCACACTCGCAGGTCCGTTCCACAATGAAGGGCACACTCAGCAATTACTCCGTCGTTTTAATGCCAAGGTTTATTATTTTTGGCGCTGCATAATCAAATCAACAAACGCGTTTCGGCGATCCCGCCTTCGTCAGTGTCGATCAGTGAGCGTTTTGAAAACAGTTTAAATAAAGTTACATTGTAACACAATCACGTGATTAAAATAAACATAAAAGAAGGCACAGTGATTATTATCCATTACTGTGGGGGCCATCTTGGAGTGTCCAAGAAACGCTTGTTACAATCACAAACATCTATTCAAAATCATAAGGAAATAGATTATTGTTCTTATATTTCGTAAGTATTATATATATACATAAATTGCAGTTTAGAAATCTATTTCATTAGACATAGATTACGTAGTTTTACGGCTTTACTTGTTAAATCACAAGATTGGTTTAAAGCGCTATTTTTTCACTTCACGTGGCCCATGTTTGTGCCAGCTAATCTCACATTTCTTAGTCATATTGAGCCCTGAATGGGCGAAATTGTGAGATCTCAGTTGTTCGTTTAGAGAGAGAGGTGTCTTAACAGGTTCTAATCATACAGCATTATTTCTCAGCCTATGTGAATCCACATTTCCTCCTCATTATTCAAACCTACCGGGGCCTTGGTCTGTAGCATTATAATGTACCGGGATTCGAGGATCCTGAGCTTCTTCACCCAGTCCCCCCCACGCTCTGATTTGGTTAGTTGGTCAAGGATAAAGTAAGAGAGCAGGTTGCTATTACTATGATGCATCTGCTCATAGTGTCGAGCTACTGGGTAGCTCTGATCCTTGGTGGTGATCGCCCTCATGTGTTCCAGCACTCTTAGCTTCGTCTGTTTAATTGTGCTGCCCACATATTTCCTGCCACATCGGCACACAAGGCAGTAAACTGTGAACTCTGAATAACAGTTCAAAAGCTTGGGGATGATCTTATTCGGTTTCCCTGGTACCTCGTATTCCTTTACCTTCCTGAGATTTTACAGGCCTTGCACTTCATGCAGGGGTAGAACCCCAGGATCGGGGTCTTCCTTTTCTGTTTGGGGTCATGGTGGCTGCTCACCAATAGGTCTTTCAGGGAATGTCCTTTCCTATATGTAACTAGAGGGTAGCTAGATATTAATTTACCCACTGTAATGTCGGACTGTAATATATTCCAGTTCCGTTTTAGGATCTGAAATACTTCTGGAGACTTTTCTGTAAAGTTAGTTATCAGTCTCACCTTTGTATCTTTCAATTTCGCCCTGTCTATTAGTAGCTCATTCCTGGTTGTAGTATTGCTCCTCAGTTCTGCTTCTTTCAGCACACCTTTACAGTAACCCCTCTTAAGGAACCTCTGCCCTGATTCTGTTCTAGCTCTTGCAAATTCCTCCTCAGTGGAGCAGTTTCGCTTTATACGTAAGAATTCTCCCAGGGGAATATTGTTGACTACACTTCTTGGGTGGTAGCTTCCAGCATGAAGGATGGAATTCCCTGCTGTCGGTTTTCTATACAGGGATGTCTCAATCTTATCTCCCTGGACATAGACTTTCAAATCTAAATAATGCACCTCTTGCTTGCTTATATTGCTGGTGAATTTTAGGTTAAGTTCATTATCATTGAGAGTCTCGATGTACTGTTCTGCCTCAGTTTCAGTTCCACGCCATACTATGAACAGGTCATCAATGTAACGTGTCCATAATACTATTTTTTCCACCCATTCTTTGTTGTCATCCGCCCAGGCCACGTGCTCCTCCCACCAGCCCACGAAAAGATTCGCGTAGCTGGGGGCGAAGCACGTTCCCATCGCGGTCCCCTGTTGTTGCAGGTATAGCTGTCCTAGAAATAGGAAAATGTTATTTTTCAAACAATATTCTGTAAGTTCAATGAGCATACAGTTATGTGACCTGTACTTCAGTGCCCTCCTATCAAGGAAGTATTTCATCGCTTTCAGTCCATCCTCATGCTTAATCGAGGTATATAGGCTTGTTATGTCCAATGTTATTAGTACAAAGTCTGCTTCCCAGGCAATGTCCTGAATAAGTCTCAAAAAATCTTTTGTATCTCTGAGATACGAACTCAAATCTCGTACCAATGGAGCCAGGAAATTGTCGATGTACGTCGAGGTTTTTTCCAAAAGACTTTCCTTGGCCGATACAATCGGGCGGCCAGGTGGCCAGATTCTGCTCTTGTGAACCTTGGGCAGGTGGTAAAAGGTTGCCAGTTGCGGATATTCACATTTCAAATTCATCCAGTCTTTGCTGTCCATTATTCCCTTCTCTTTCCATTTAGTAATCAGAGTGTGAAAGTTCAAGATGCTTTCATTAAATCTTTCTCTTTTCACTGGGGAATAATGTTCTAAATTCTTCAACTGTAATAGTGCCTCATCCTCATATTGTTGTTTGTTGAGGATGACCACGTTACCACCCTTGTCACTTGGCTTAATCACAATATTGTGATCATCTTTCAGACCCTTGATTAGTGTCCAATCCGTTTTGCTTAGGTTCCGCCGCATTTCATTGAATTTCTTTTTTTGTAGGCCCTTGATTTCCTCGATCACTACTTCTTGGAACGTGTCGATGGCATCATGCGTGGCTTTAGGAATAAACTTTGATTTGATGGTCATCTTACTTTTGCATCCGGATTGCTTGATACCCTCTTCTTCCAGTAATTGTGTTAATTCTGGTGTAGGTTCTTCTTGGGAGCTTGCCTCATCTGATAGTTCTCGCGCTACGCGCAAGACAGCAGTGTCCCTGCCTGTCAGTGCATCTAGAGCTGTAGATTCACCGACTGCTCCTTGGTCAGTTATTTTCGGATGCAAGGTGTGGATTTTAAGGAGTTTAACTTTTCTCACGAACTTGTACAGGTCAATCCTCGTTTGAGTGTAGTCAAACGAGGGTGTAGGGCAAAATGTAAGTCCCAACCTTAATAGATCTTGTTCTTTACTTGTCAGAGTTCTGTCCGAAAGATTCACTATTGTCTTCATGGCACTGTCATCTTCTGTTATTTCCATTTGTTCCCCCCCCGGCTGCGGGTTACAATTGGAGTAGAGCGCTCTGTTCCTGTTTTTCTTACCCCTCCTCGTTTTCCTCTTCCTACGTCTGGAGGGTGTGTTCTGGCTGTTGGCCTCTGTCTCAATCCTCTGAGAAGTTCGTATTCCCGAAAAAAAGGGGGGACAGTGGTACTTGTAGATGGATCCTCCGTCTCTTGTCTTCCTCGGGTGGCACCTCCTTGTTGGCCTCCTCGGGTAGACTCGTCCTCTGACACTTCTGACTCCTCAGTACTCGTTTCAATCGTCAGTTGGGTCCTCCCCGCCTGTTGATTCTTTCGCGGGGCGTCGTACTTCCTTGCGAACGTTAGAATTCGCCCGTTCGCGTAGTCATTTTCGTCCCTAAGAAATTTGGCCTGTTTCCTTGTTTTGATCGTATTTTCGTAATTAATTAGACGTTGTTTCATAGATTTGCGAAGGTCTTCGCTCGTTTTCACATCCTTATCCGCACTTATTTTCTCTTCAATTCCTTTAATTGCTTCTTATAATTTCGCTCTATCTATCCACGCATGCTTCACCAGAATTTTCAGCATTTGGTGTGTGACCCCTGTCATAAATTCAGACCATTCTTGCAGGAGTTCGATATTTGGACTCTCATATGAAGGAACAATTAGAATCCTGAGTCCTCTCGGGACCCGTTCTACTTCCAAATATTTTTGGAGGCTCGTTGCCTCCCACCACTTACGAATTTCTTTTTCATATGTCTTTTCTAGTGTCTGAAAAAGGCTTTTCAGTGTCCCTGGTACTGGTTTTTCAGCAGTTTTGTCTTTGCTCACGCCTGGTGTTTTCACAACAAACAGGCTTCCTGCGGCTTCCTCTCTCTCCGTATCTGAGAACATGCTCTGCTGCAGCGCCGATTCTCACGGCACACACACGATCGCTTGGCTGCACAAGGTGAACCGGCAATAGTAAATCTTAAGTTCGTCGTCATCCACTCACCCGCTTCACGTCGTCACGGTCCCAGGATTCCTCCACGGTCTCGCTCCGTCGATCTTCTAGGTGAGTGGTGGCGTGAGTTACTTTGTTCACAGATGCACGCGATTCCACGTAGTCTGGTTCGCTGTTTTGCCGGTGGGGCAGACGGTAATTAATATCCTATCACGCCTTTACACCATCCGTCGCTCCTCTTAGCCTTGGGTGCCTCCTTCACGCACGGTGAGATGCGTAATATATGCCAACACACACGGTCCACACTCGCAGGTCCGTTCCACAATGAAGGGCACACTCAGCAATTACTCCGTCGTTTTAATGCCAAGGTTTATTATTTTTGGCGCTGCATAATCAAATCAACAAACGCGTTTCGGCGCTCCCGCCTTCGTCAGTGTCGATCAGTGAGCGTTTTGAAAACAGTTTAAATAAACTTACTTTATCCTTGACGAACTAACCAAATCAGAGCGTGGGGGGGACTGGGTGAAGAAGCTCAGGATCCTCGAATCCCGGTACATTATAATGCTACAGACCAAGGCCCCGGTAGGTTTGAATAATGAGGAGGAAATGTGGATTCACATAGGCTGAGAAATAATGCTGTATGATTAGAACCTGTTAAGACACCTCTCTCTCTAAACGAACAACTGAGATCTCACAATTTCGCCCATTCAGGGCTCAATATGACTAAGAAATGTGAGATTAGCTGGCACAAACATGGGCCACGTGAAGTGAAAAAATAGCGCTTTAAACCAATCTTGTGATTTAACAAGTAAAGCCGTAAAACTACGTAATCTATGTCTAATGAAATAGATTTCTAAACTGCAATTTATGTATATATATAATACTTACGAAATATAAGAACAATAATCTATTTCCTTATGATTTTGAATAGATGTTTGTGATTGTAACAAGCGTTTCTTGGACACTCCAAGATGGCCCCCACAGTAATGGATAATAATCACTGTGCCTTCTTTTATGTTTATTTTAATCACGTGATTGTGTTACAATGTAACTTTATTTAAACTGTTTTCAAAACGCTCACTGATCGACACTGACGAAGGCGGGATCGCCGAAACGCGTTTGTTGATTTGATTATGCAGCGCCAAAAATAATAAACCTTGGCATTAAAACGACGGAGTAATTGCTGAGTGTGCCCTTCATTGTGGAACGGACCTGCGAGTGTGGACCGTGTGTGTTGGCATATATATATATATATATATATATATATATATATATATATATATATATATATATATATATATATATATATATGCAATAAATCCAAAATCGCCGGCTAGCACTGTTTCTGGCGCCACACGCCACATCACTGGACACAGATATATATATTACCTACTGGCAGTCGCCAGTGGGTAGTTATAGTTAGGACCGAGTTTCCATTGAAAATCTGCAACATTCTATTGGGAATATGGGAATAACTTTGGCGCCAGTTGATGAATCTTCGCAAATTTCTCAAAGAAGATGGCCCGCTCCGCTCTGCTCCTTCCCTGAAAGTTTTGGGGGGATTTGTCAAGTGGGGGCTAAGAAAAAATGGCGGTCCCAAAACGTTTTTTCCTCATGTTATTTTCCATAGGACCATTAGACACGGCAACAGCCCGAACCGCTGAAAGGAATTACACCAAATTTGGGAAAATGGTAGGGTCTGGTACGCAGATCGCCCTTTTGGTTAAATGGTGCAAATCCCTCCAGTAGTTCCTGAGAAAAACAAATGTGAAAAAATGTATATATCTGGGCGGAGCCTAACCACACATCTCATCGTGAGATCTGTTTGGCTGTCAGCACTTCATCCAAGAAGTGTTGGCAGCCATCTTGGGACCAATATACATGATAGCACCTAATTAAAAAGCATTGCAGTTAATAGAAGGTTTTAGGACTTAAGTTACAATATAAATCATTTGTTAATGGTACCATACTCATTTTAGGAATTGTGGTGTGTTCTAAGGTGATTTTACCATGTGAAAAAGCCTTCTGCTGGGATATCATGAATCATGTTTGAAAGAAAACTATTATCTCATGCTTTTCCCACAGTGGTTTGGAAGGGGATCTATAAGCTAAACTGAAAGCATATTTTCTGTAAATTTACATTATCTTACTCAATCATGTGAGAATGAAGTCTGCCATTCTCAGTAAAACATGTATATCCAACAAGGACAGAGACTGTCAGTTGATTCCTTTGTGTTCTACTGCAGCTTCCCAGAGTGTTCTAAAGAACAACTAGAGCGCTAACAGTCCTACTTATTACAAAGGTATGGCAAAACCTGAAGCCATCTTGATTGGAATAAATGGTAACTCTTAAAACATTTAATTTAAAAAGGAACAAAATGAGGGGGTATATTTTGCCATAGAAAGTATGATTAGTGCTGCAGAAAGAAAAATTAGGGCACATTTTGAGTGACTTCTCAAATCCTCTTCTATTTCATTAAAAAATTCTGACATGCAGACTGAAACATGCACTTTCAATACCAGCAGCAGACTTCCCTGGTGAGCAGTAGCTCTACTACAATGATCTAATAAGCAACCAGCGTGCTAACATTCTGAATTTATGGCAAATGTGTATCACATCTGAATGCCTTCTTGATGGAATCAAAGTAGAAAATTGAAAGTATTTCCTACTGAGGAGACTGTAGTAAATGAGGAAATTAGAAAACTTCATAACAAATAAGTCTCCCAAGATGGCCACCAGCAGAGACAAAAGAGCCCAAATGTAGCACAAATATCCCCCAGATGTAGCCCAAGTATAGCCCAATGACAGAATGTCCCAGAGTGTTCTAAAGAACAACTAGAGCACTAACAATCTTACTTATGACAAAAGTATGGCACACCTGAAGTCATCTTGATTGGAATAAAGTGGTAACACTTAAAACATTTAATTTGCAAAGGAACAAAATGAGGGGGTTCATTTTGCCATAGAAATTATGATTAGTGCTGAAGAAAGAAAAATTAGGGCACATTTTCACTTCTCAAATCCTCTTCTATTGCATTAAAAAAATTCTGACATGCAGACTGAAACATGCACTTTGAATACCAGCAGCAGACTTCCCTGGTGAGCAGTAGCTTTACTACAGTGATCTAATGAGCAACTAGAGTGCTAACATTCAGAATTTATGGCAAATGTGTGACACATCTGAATGCCTTCTTGATGGAACCAAAGTAAACAAGCATTGAAAATGCAATAGATTTCGCCCTCATTTAAGTTAAAGCCATTCTGTTTGTAATGAGGTAGCTTTTTAGCTTTGCTTTTATTAGTGTTTTTCAAACTTTCATGTAAATAACATGCATATGTATGCATATATGTATATGTATGCATGCATTTATATTTGTATTTATATAGATATGCAGAATATATATGTTTATATATGTATGTATATATATATATATATGTATACACATACATATATATAAATGCATATGCATATATATGCATATATATATGTATATGTGTGCGTGTAGAGAGAGGTAGAGAGGTAGAGGTGTAGAGGTAGAGGTGTAGAGGTAGAGAGGTAGAGGTAGAGGTAGAGAGGTAGAGACTAGAACAGAGAGAAGTAGAGAGAAGTAGAGAGGTAGAGAGTAGAGAGTGAGTGATAGAGAGTAGAGAGTGAGTAGTAGAGAGTAGTAGAAAGCAGTAGAGAGAGTAGAGAGTAGTAGAGTGAATAGTAGAGTGAGTAGTAGAGAGTAGTAGAGAGTGAGTAGTAGAGAGTGAGTAGCAGAGAGTAGTAGAGAGTAAGTAGTAGAGTGAGTAGTAGTGAGCAGTAGAGAGTGAGTAGTAAAGAGTGAGTAGTAGAGAGTGAGTAGTAGAGAGTGAGTAGCAGAGAGAGAGAATAGTAGAGAGTAGTAGAGAGTGAGTCGTAGAGGGAGTAGTAGAGAGCAGTAGAGAGAGAGTAGTAGAGAGTGAGTAGTAGAGAGTGAGTAGTAGAGAGTGAGTAGTAGAGTGAGTAGTAGAGTGAGTAGTCGAGAGTGAGTATTAGAGAGTAGTAGAGAGTGAGTAGTAGAGAGTGAGTAGTAGAGAGTGAGAAGTAGAGAGTGAGTAGTAGAGAGTAGTAGAGAGTGAGTAGTAAAGAGTGAGTAGTAGAGAGAGAGTAGTAGAGAGTGAGTAGTAGAGAGTAGTAGAGAGTGAGTAGTAGAGAGTAGTAGATAGTGAGTAGTTGAGAGAGAGTAGTAGAGAGTAGTAGAGTAGTAGAGAATGAGTAGTAGAGAGTGAGTATTAGAGAGTAGTGGAGTAGTAGAGAGTGAGTAGTAGAGAGTAGTGGAGAATATTCCAAAGTTTGGCACAGCACCACTTGCACAACAAGTCCAATCAAATCATATCACTTAGAGTCCTTATTGAAGCGCTGAATCTTGGTGTATATTCAAATGCTTTTATTTTCCTTAAGTTTATGTACCAAAGCCAGCCGACGCGTTTCGTTCTGTACAACAGAACTTCTTTAGGGCGTTCTTATTTCCTTCAAGTTATGTCGGTATCCTGTTGTCATATAACTAGATATCTCTTCCAAATGTTAGACGAGCCGTAAGTACATTCTTATTCAAAGTGACTAGGTATCAATTTTACCCACTCAATTCGGGCAGACTTGAGTAATTTATAGCATCCTCAAAGTCAGTCTTTCAAATATTCCAAAGTATAGGACATGATAATCCAAATCCAAATGTTTCTCAAGAAAAGTCATTTTCAATCGTTCGGAATATCGGCATTTGGGCAGATATGACCCACGGACACGGTTTATGACTTTTCTTGAGAAACAATTGGATTTGGAATATCATGTCCTATACTTTGGAATTTTTGAAAGACTGACTTTTAGGATGCTATAAATTACTCAAGTCCATGGATGCTGCTGGGAACGCTCCCCCAGGTACACCCATTGCACGCCCCTTTAACGCAGGACACTGTGTTAAAGGGACTGATATTTATTAGGCAGGATTACGCCACAAAAAGTGGCTTAGTCCTGCCTGATAAATATCACTCAGTCTTCTGCGCCACTGGAACGTCACAAAAAGTGACGTTCCGGAGGCGCAAGGGGCTCGTAAATAAGGCCCCATAGGTTTCACACTCGTTATAGTTAGGAATTAGCATTTAAAAAACCTTTGAAATTCACTGAAAAAAACATAGGTTTCACACCAGTTATAGTTAGCTGGACATTTTACTCATACAAAACCATTGAAATTCCCCCGATATAGTTAGTTGTACTCACTATAACTCGCGCGCCCGCAATCCACTGCTGATGATGTCACATATTACATCATTCATGACATGGTCAGTGACATCACAGATGACATCACTGATGACATCTCAAATGACATCACTGATGACATCATCCAGTGAATGTGGTTTGCTATGATATTTAAATATGTATTACTACTTTGCATTGAAGAATGAGTGGATATATAAATATAAATGTGTGAATGATGGATTTAGTAACAGTGTCATTGATTGTTTCCTTGACTAATTTGTAGAGTCTCACTATATATAATATGTAGTTATTTAACTGTGTTAGAGTCTTTATTGCTTTGACTTAATTGGTATATTAAAGACTATATTTGTTATTGGTAATTGAATGTCTATGTGGTTTGGTGGGGGGTATGGAAATTGCCTAAAAATGTGTGAATAGTTCATTCAGTAGGTAAATGAGGTTAAGACTACATGTTATAACACTTGTTTCAGTGAGTGTATATGTTTATGGGTGTGGTGGTGATTAAATATGTCTCTCAATAGTATATCTCCATTAAATTTGCATAAAAAAGCAGTGTATGTTACAGTTATATCTAATTAAGTGAGCCTAAGGCTTAGTGATTGTATGAGTCACTGTATGGAGAACTGAATATTTCTAATAGTCATTTTATAACACACTAAGGGGCTCATTAGGATGGCGGACGGAAGAGCCACCGCGGCCCTGGAGTAGGCGGAAAAAGCCTTTTCCGTGTCCGCCTGCCGCGGATACTCCGTCCGCCATATCAGGATAGGAAAACGTGTCAAATTTCCGTCCGCGACGGAAAAGCACGCTCCGCCGCCGAACTACACACGAGACCGTGGCGGACGGAACACATCCGGAGGCCCCGCCGTACGTACTGACGTCGAAGACCGTCCCCCAAATCAAGATGGCGGAAAATACACATAAAACCGCAGCGGAAAAACAACCTGTCTGAACACGGCGGAATCCCCACTGCGAAGACAGGTGACATAGCAGAGATACCCACCGCAAGCTGACCAACACCATGGACCCAGCGCTACACGCTTTCCCGATGCTCTTCGCGATCCACCACGTCCTAGTCATGGCCCACCATGGACGACGACGCAGGTAAGGCACAAACCATTGGCTGTCTGCAGTGGAATACCAGTAAGGGACGTGACGTAGGGAGGGGGAGTGTCATGTTACCGAAACCATGATGAGAAGCAAATACAAATACACATTAGTAGTACGCAAGCAGGAATGACAACGACAGACCACGAGACCTGATAGACTACCTTTATTGTACAAAATAGGGGTTAAATCACAGTGTATGCGTGAGCATGGGCAAAGTGGGCACCACAGCAGCTACATCATTGGCAGTCAACGAGAGGGCAGAATGCAGTATCAGAGCATCAACAGGGCATTGTGCAGTACAGAACAGGTACATCAGAGCAGGTAACGAGAGGGCAGCATGCAGTATCAGAGCATCAACAGGGCATTGTGCAGTACAGAGCAGGTACATCAGAGGCAGCACGTGAGAGGGGCAGTATGCAGTATCAGAGCATCAACAGGGCATTGTGCAGTACAGAGCAGGTACATCATAGGCAGTAAACGAGAGGGCAGAATGCAGTATCAGAGCATCAACAGGGCATTGTGCAGTACAGAGCAGGTACATCATAGGCAGTAAACGAGAGGGCAGAATGCAGTATCAGAGCATCAACAGGGCATTGTGCAGTACAGAGCAGGTACATCATAGGCAGTAAACGATAGGGCAGAATGCAGTATCAGAGCATCAACAGGGCATTGTGCAGTACAGAACAGGTACATCAGAGCAGGTAACGAGAGGGCAGCATGCAGTATCAGAGCATCAACAGGGCATTGTGCAGTACAGAACAGGTCCATCAGAGGCAGCACGTGAGAGGGGCTAAGTGCATCAACAGTCCATTGCACAGAGCAGGTCCATCAGAGGCAGCACGTGAGAGGGGCAAAGTGCATCAACAGTCCATTGCACAGAACAGGCCCATCAGAGGCAGCACGTGAGAGGGGCAAAGTGCATCAACAGTCCATTGCACAGAACAGGCCCATCAGAGGCAGCACGTGAGAGGGGCAAAGTGCATCAACAGTCCATTGCACAGAACAGGCCCATCAGAGGCAGCACGTGAGAGGGGCAAAGTGCATCAACAGTCCATTGCACAGAACAGGCCCATCAGAGGCAGCACGTGAGAGGGGCAGTATGCAGTATCAGAGCATCAACAGGGCATTGTGCAGTACAGAGCAGGTACATCATAGGCAGTAAACGAGAGGGCAGAATGCAGTATCAGAGCATCAACAGGGCATTGTGCAGTACAGAGCAGGTACATCATAGGCAGTAAACGATAGGGCAGAATGCAGTATCAGAGCATCAACAGGGCATTGTGGAGTACAGAGCAGGTACATCATAGGCAGTAAACGAGAGGGCAGAATGCAGTATCAGAGCATCAACAGGGCATTGTGCAGTACAGAGCAGGTACATCAGAGGCAGCACAACTACGTGTCCCTACCAAACCGTCACAGGGACCACAAGAGTGCCACGCAGTTCTCAACGGACACACCATGTGAACTAACATTTGAGTGAAGTGTACAGCACCTCACATCACAGAATCAGGGGGACTGCGTGAACTACCTGCCTCGGACACACTGGCAGCACCAGCAACAGGAGTGTGAGACACAGCCACAGCCCGAGTGACACACACATGGGCCACGGACCCAGACACACAGGCAGCACCAGCAACAGGAGTGTGAGACACAGCCACAGCCCGAGTGACACACACATGGGCCACGGACCCAGACACACTGGCAGCACCAGCAACAGGAGTGTGAGACACAGCCACAGCCCGAGTGACACACACATGGGCCACGGACCCAGACACACTGGCAGCACCAGCAACAGGAGTGTGAGACACAGCCACAGATGTAGTCACTGACACGTGAGCCACTGACCCAGACAGACTGCCAGCACCAGAAACAGGAGTGTGCAACACAGCCACAGATCTCCTAACTGACACGTGAGCCATAGACCCACATACCCTGCCAGGATCTGCAACAGGAGAGGGCACAACTGACACTGTGCCACCATCTGATACATGAGAGTCAACTGCACCAGCGCCACTGGGACAACTGAAATGATGAGCCACAGGGCTGTATGGGCCAGGAGGCAGGGTGGGCCTGGGAGCTGGGGATAGCTCACCTAGAGCCAAATCGGGGTTGGCAGGTGTCAATGGTGTGTGTCTGCGTTTCTTAGGGAGGTGTGAGTGCACCCTGGACAGGACAGGACTGCCAAGTGGTGGGGACTCCAAAGAATCACCACCCAGCATAGGTGGAGCAACTGCTGCCGGGGATCTGGTTTCGGGGGACGTGCTGGAGCCTGCTTGTCGTTTGCTCTGTGCCTGCCGCCTGGACTCGGAATGATGTGTAATGGGGGATGCAACAACAGGGGACACCCTCCTCTGCTTCTGACTGGCCTGGATGGGAGTGGAGGTATGGGGGGACTCCGCCGCGGAGACATCAGTTTGGCGTTTAGTAGAAAACATCAGCCTCAGTGCAGCCAGGGGTGAAGTATGCCTGTCCTTGATAGCGCCATTGTCCATGCTAGATGCCTTGTCCGTAGGATGTGCCTTATCCTTAGGTGGAGTGTTGTCTCTGGATGTAGCCTGTGCCCTGCTCGCCGCCCTGTTCCTGCCAGCAGACTTGTCGTCTGTGGTGCACCTGTCTCCAGCAGACACCTGCTCTCTGTGTGTGTCCCTGCCCTTGGGAGTGGTCCTATCCACTGCTGTGGGCCTGCTCTTGGGAGTCTCCCTGCTCTTAGTAGGTGCCTTAGTCTTCTCACTGTCCTTGGGAGTGTCCCTTACCTCTGCTGTGGGCCTGCTCTTGGGAGTCTCCCTGCTCTTAGTAGGTGCCTTAGTCTTCTCACTGTCCTTGGGAGTGTCCCTTACCTCTGCTGTGGGCCTGCTCTTGGAAGTCTCCCTGCTCTCAGTAGGTGCCTTAGTCTCCTCACTGTCCTTGGGAGTGTCCCTTACCTCTGCTGTGGGCCTGCCCTTGGGAGTCTCCCTGCTCCTAGTAGGTGCCTTTGTCTTCTGACTGGCCTTGTCCAAGGAACAGTCCATGGACATGTGAGTATCCCTTGCCTTGGGAGTACCTTTCGTGTTGAATGCCTGTGTAGCTCCGGAAGGCATGTCCCCCAACAACACTTGTGGATCCTGTGTGTGTACTCCAGTGCATCTGACGTCGTCTACGTGAACAGATTTAGCTGATCTAGGGGATGGGGTCTGTGCCCTGCGTGCCCTGACGTGCTGTCTGACGCTGCTTCTAGTGCAATAACCTGTATTTGAGTCCTGCTCAGAATAATCACTACCCCCTGAGACATCCAGCGGTGTAGATGGTGAAACAGAAGTAGCACCCTGTTCGTTCGACTGTACTATTGCAGACGACACACTGCTTGCCAATGACTGCACTGTCCTGTGTAGACCTGCAAGATCGCCATGCATCCCTTCCATGAATGCCACCACCTGCCCCAACTTCCTATCATGGTCCTGGAAAGCATTTGTCATATTGGTCTGCCCCACACACAGCTGTCGCAGCAGATCAACGGCCTCAGCACACAGTGCATTTTGGCTCACCGTGGCAGGGGCAGCGGTGCCTGCACCGAACGCCACTCTGCTCCCCCTACTCCTCCGGCCACGAACAGTACATGGTGCAGTTGGCGGAAGTGTGGGCCCTGTGTGCGGTCTTACGACAGAAGGTGATGAGTGCCCACTCCCAGTCTGTGACAACAGTGCAGGCTCACCAAGAGTGTCCGACGAGGAGGACGATGGTGTCTCCACATGCGAGTCCTCAGGGACGGTCCTGTCCCCCTCTCCGGCGCTGGCCTCCTCCGTGTCAGTCTGCGTGTGTGCGAAGTCTGAGCCGGACTCATTTCCTCGGCTACTCTCCACCGTCTGTGGCTGAGTGTCCTCTGTCAAAGCTGAAATGCACAGAAAAGATGTGTGAGTCATGGGCACACTCACGTACAGAAGGAACAGGATAGCCAAATCACATAGCAGACAAAGGTTTAGGAGCCCTCATCCTGCACATGGCCCACCCCTACCAGTCATCCTCACATTTTCTGCCATGGGGCCATGGACCACTAGGGGATGTGCTTTTACACTCAACTACTAAGCAAGTGGCGTGTCAACATGGCGGACCTGGATGTCAAATGAGTACCACCCAATGGGACCAAAATGGCATCACAGGCATACATACACAACACGGAACTCAATAGTGTGTCTGTGCACCAATACATGCATAGCACTCACAAGTTTCCTACACAGACAGTATGCTCACCGCTAGTTTGCTGTTGATCGGCACTCAGACGTTCGGCCAGTTCAGGATGCGTCACTGCAATGATACGGTGCATGAGAGGGGTCATGGAACGTCGGGACAGACGGGGCGTCCTTGGAATCAGGCCCAGTGTTACTTCCGCTACATTCTTGCTCAGCCTGGAAATGTCGTCCCAGCGTTTGTGGCAGTGTGTATGTCGTCTGTTGCACACCCCCAATGCCCGTACTTCCCGTGCTATGCTCCTCCACAGGTCCTTGCGAAGGTGCAGCTTGACCTACCATGATGGGAGACAAAAGGGTGTAAGTCAGTGGACAGGTGGCCTGTCACACACATAGGGGCAAGACGTTACTGTCAGCAGCCATGCACAATCAGGAACATATGTCTAGCCCACACTACACAGCTAAGATAGAAATAGGCCTGATCATTTGGCCCCCTCATGCACACCAACATGTCCCACACTGCACTTACCACCCGTCCCGGTGCGCCGTAGAGGCGTCCATAGTTGCGGAGTACACCGTCCACGAGGACATCAAGCTCCGCGGCGGTGAAGGGTCGAGACCGGATCTCTTTGCCTCTCGACATGGCAAGATCACGGAGTATGGCACTAGAGCAGCAGTCGGTGGTCAGCTCAGCAGCAGCAGCAGGTCGAGGTGATGGTCACAGGCAGCAGTCGGTGGTCAGCTCAGCAGCAGCAGCAGGTCGAGGTGATGGTCACAGGCAGCAGTCGGTGGTCAGCTCAGCAGCAGCAGCAGGTCGAGGTGATGGTCACAGGCAGCAGTCGGTGGTCAGCTCAGCAGCAGCAGCAGGTCGAGGTGATGGTCACAGGCAGCAGTCGGTGGTCAGCTCAGCAGCAGCAGCAGGTCGAGGTGATGGTCACAGGCAGCAATGGTCCCCAGGGTAGGAAGTTTCATTTTGGCCAACACACATATATAGGGCCCTCAGCATGTGTCAGTGGCATACGTCGCCAGCAATTGGTCAGCCCTGGAAGCGTGATCGTGAAATGGGCCAATGACTGGCCCTGTTGTTGCGGTGCACAGCTTCCGCTACTTGCGATTGGCCGTATGCGGCCAGCGTCCCTCTTCCCATTGGCTGCATGTGCAGGGACCGTCACGGGCACACATCGGCAACCGCACGTGCAAGCCTCAGGCACGGATGCTTCAGTTGCAACAATGTACTATCACTGGCGCCTCCATGGCGGTGCACGTACACAGCGGGGGAGGTGCAGGCCTATACACCCTGTAGATGTACTCAATGGACATGCCAGTTCATGACCCCCCTTACAGTCACCTTGCATCATCCACCGTACACCGGCCGGAGCGGCCGGCCCATGAACAACCGCCGTGCCAGGCCCTGCCCAGGACCGCCGTGCCGGCCATGGCAACAACCGCCATTGCACGGCCCTTCCACTACCGGCGTTCCCTGGCGGTCCGTGCAATGGCGGTTGTTGCCATGGCCGGCACGGCGGTCCTGGGCAGGGCCTGGCACGGCGGTAGTGGAAGGGCCGTGCAATGGCGGTTGTTGCCATGGCCGGCACGGCGGTCCTGGGCAGGGCCTGGCACGGCGGTAGTGGAAGGGCCGTGCAATGGCGGTTGTTGCCATGGCCGGCACGGCGGTCCTGGGCAGGGCCTGGCACGGCGGTAGTGGAAGGGCCGTGCAATGGCGGTTGTTGCCATGGCCGGCACGGCGGTCCTGGGCAGGGCCTGGCACGGCGGTAGTGGAAGGGCCGTGCAATGGCGGTTGTTGCCATGGCCGGCACGGCGGTCCTGGGCAGGGCCTGGCACGGCGGTAGTGGAAGGGCCGTGCAATGGCGGTTGTTGCCATGGCCGGCACGGCGGTCCTGGGCAGGGCCTGGCACGGCGGTAGTGGAAGGGCCGTGCAATGGCGGTTGTTGCCATGGCCGGCACGGCGGTCCCGGGCAGGGCCTGGCACGGCGGTAGAGGAAGGGCCGTGCAATGGCGGTTGTTGCCATGGCCGGCACGGCGGTCCTGGGCAGGGCCTGGCACGGCGGTTGTTCATGGGCCGGCCGCTCCGGCCGGTGTACGGTGGATGATGCAAGGTGACTGTAAGGGGGGTCATGAACTGGCATGTCCATTGAGTACATCTACAGGGTGTATAGGCCTGCACCTCCCCCGCTGTGTACGTGCACCGCCATGGAGGCGCCAGTGATACAACATTGTTGCAAATCGACCATCCGTCCCGGAACCTTGCACATGCACTTGCCGGTGTGTGGGCGTGACGGTCTGTGCACGTGCAGACAATGTGAATGTCGAAGGCGGCCCGCGTATGCCCAGACGTAAACAGCGGATGCAGTGCACCGCCATGGCGTGGTCAATGTTTGCATCTTAGCCGATGATGCACCTTGTACCATTGTCTGCAGCTGCCTGCTCACGGTTGTGTGCGTGATTGCGTGGCTACACATGTCATGCTCCATCCCATGTGTGTCCATACCATGGGCATCGGTGAGCCACAAGTGTCCATCACGTGTGCATGTCCACATCGGGTAGTACCCTACACAATTTTGTCGTACCTCACATGTACACAGTAGATCCCGTATGTATGGGCACCTGTGAATCAGTTGTCAGTGAGTGGTATGTGTCAGATGATGACTATGGTGGGGGTTCTGTTGTGTACTGTACATGTGTGTTGCCTATTGTGTCCCCATGCATGTGATGTCCGTATGCCCACCATTCCTGGTGTTGCCATTGGTGCATCATGATATGGGGGGGTGGGGGGGGGGGGTGTTTAATTTAGTATGTGTGCATGTACTTGCATGTGTGCATGTGATGTTGGGCCTACACATGTGGGTCATGTCACATGTCTGGTTGGCAGTGATGTTGAGGTGAGACAGTGTGCATTGCACATGTTGCTAAACATCATGTTGCTAGTGGATGCACATTGTTGCTACGTCGATCCATGTTGTCCTGACAATCAGAGGAGTCACACATATGACAAGCATACACTGGATACTACATGTTGGTAGAGGGCGTTGACATGTGATTGAGGTGCACACACATGCGCTGTATGTGATTTGACTTCCATTCCATCTACTCCCACACAGGAGGGCTCCAAATGTCCATCGCCCATACACTGTGCTGGAGGATATGGTGGACGAGGAGGTGATCCGGAAATTCAGGCTGGATCGCCGTCGATTGTTGGAACTTGTGACCCTATTGTCTCCTCACCTGCAGCCGCGAAGAACCTATCCAGGTTCCATGACACCCACGCAAAAGGTGATGGCGGCACTCCATTTCTTTGCAACAGGCACATTCCAGTACACAGTTGGAGATGCCGGGGGAATGTCACAGGCCATGTTCAGCACGGTACTCCGGGATGTACTGACAGCCATGATGCTGTACAAGCATGACTATATACATTTCCCTCAGGCGGCGGAGTTGGCAGCGGTCAAAGCTGACTTCTATGCCCTGGGTCGTATACCACACGTTGTGGGTTCCATTGATGGCACGCATATCGCTCTCATTGCACCACGGGCACGTGAGCAGGTGTATAGGAATCGGAAACACTTCCATTCCCTGAACGTGCAGGTGGTGTGCCAGGCCGACAACATCATCTCACATGTGTGTGCAAGATTCCCTGGCTCTGCACATGACGCCCACATCATGCGGAGCAGCATGGTCCCCCAACTGATGGCTAATCTGCGTCCGGCACAAGCGTGGCTTGTTGGTGAGTATGCTGTGGTGACAGGAGTGATATCTGTGTGGCATGGTGTGCCCCACAATGCAGGTTGTGATGTTTCTCTCTCTCTCTCTTCCACCAACACAGGCGACTCGGCTTACCCAAACAGGCCATGGCTGCTCAGTCCCTTACGCAATCCCACTACAGCTGGAGAAATGAGATACAATGATGCCCATGGTAGGACACGTCGAGTGGTAGAACGGACATTTGGCCTGCTCAAGTCTAGGTTTCGGTGCCTGGATAAGACTGGAGGGGCCCTGCCTTACTCACCAGGCAAAGTATGCAAGATCGTGATAGCGTGCTGCATGCTTCACAACCTGGCTGTGCGCTATAACATTGAACTGCTCTTGGACCCTGATGAACTGCAAGTTCCTCGCCCTCCCGACCCAGCCATGTCAACTGATGAGGATAGTGGTGAGGAGGAAGGTGTGGACCAGAGGCGCCAGATCATTGATCGCTACTTCCCTTGATTGTGAGTGTGCTCCTCTTGTGCTGCTTGGGTATGCCCTGTGAATGTGTGCTGGTGTTGTGGCATAGTGGTGTGCTTCATCTCTGTGTTCTGCTATGTGATGCATGCATGTGTGTGTGTGTGCTAAATTGTGGCCAATGCACGTCTCCATGATGTGTGTCGTCTCATCCATTACTGTTGTGATGCGTGTGGGTTGTTAAATGTTGCACTGCAGTGTGTTCTGATGAGTGTGATCATGTTTCCTGACGTGTCTTTGCGGTTTCTATTTTCCCTAGGTCACTCCCGCAGCGCCATGATTCTGTACCAGTTGGATACCTGTACCTAGTAACATCTGTTTCTGATGCATTCATGTGAATAAACATGGAGGCAACACATGATTGAGTGAGTAAGTGGCTTTTATTTACAAATTGTGCATGGGTGTAGGTGCATATTTACAAATGAGTGAAGGGGTGGGGGAGTGAGAGTAGAAGGTTATGGCAGATGAAATGTCCGTGCGGACACCACATAGGGTGGTGTCTGCCTAGTACAGCAGGCCTGTGGCAGGTGGGACCGGATAGTTGGCAGGGTGAATGGCATGCGCAGGTACTGGTACAGTCATTTTCTGTTCCTCTTGGAGCGTGTGGCAGCTGCTTCCACACTGCTGTCGCCCACTTCCAGCCTCGGACGGCCCCTCCGTCTTTGTGCCGGTACGGAGTCAGCTGGTTGCGCTGGGGCATCGGGTACCACATCCGCCGCAGGTGGCGGTGGCGGTGGCGTTGGCGTTGGCGGTGGCGGTGGCGTTGTTTGTGGCCTGATTGTCCTGGTGAAGATGTCCACTAGTTGGCCAAGCCGCCTCTCAATGGCCCCCAACATTGCAGTGTTATCTACAAAGTCCTGGTGGGCCCGGTCTGCCTGTGCCTGACCACGTTGGTAGCTCACCTCCACCCTGCCCAGTGCCTCCAATGACTGTTGCACTGGATTGGGTGTGTTGGTATCCTCCCGTCTTCTTTGGCGTATGCTCCTGCCTGCCGGATCTGGCCTTGCATCTCTGCCTTGCCTCACACTCTCCCTGCGTGGCTGGGATGGCGCTGGCACGGCGTTGGCCGTTGGGTTGGGCAGGGTGGCAGGGGCAGGAGTGGTGGTAGTAGTGGTGGTGGTGGAGGTGGTGCTGGTGGTGGCTGTGCAGGTCACAGTGGCCGGTGTTGTCACAATGGCAGAGGCCGTAGTTGTTGGTGCAGGGGTGACCTGGGAGCCAGATGGCCCTGGCTGGCTGCTTGTGCCGGGATCATCCTCTGCCCCGGAGGTGGCTGGCCAATCGTCCCCTGAGACGTCTGTGATTGGCGAGTCTGGAGGGCGGGTGTTGCTTCCAGCTGTCAGATTAGGATGACCTGCAAAACAAAAATGTGAGGATGAGTAATGTGGACTTGACAGGTTGTTTTCACTTGTTTTGCCGATTCTGTCTGCACTGGTACTCACCCCACCCACCACCACCACCGCCATCCCTATGGACATGGGGGCCTGTTGGGAGTTGTAGTTACATCCCCTCACACCCACCACCACCCACCACCACCACCACCACCGCCATCCCTATGGACATGGGGGCCTGTTGGGAGTTGTAGTTCCATCCCCTCACACCCACCACCACCCACCACCACCACCACCACCGCCATCCCTATGGACATGGGGGCCTGTTGGGAGTTGTAGTTACATCCCCTCACACCCACCACCACCGCCATCCCTATGGACATGGGGGCCTGTTGGGAGTTGTAGTTCCATCCCCTCACACCCACCACCACCGCCATCCCTATGGACATGGGGGCCTGTTGGGAGTTGTAGTTCCATCCCCTCACACCCACCACCACCCACCACCACCACCACCACAGCCATCCCTATGGACATGGGGGCCTGTTGGGAGTTGTAGTTCCATCCCCTCACACCCACCACCACCCACCACCACCACCACCACCGCCATCCCTATGGACATGGGGGCCTGTTGGGAGTTGTAGTTCCATCCCCTCACACCCACCACCACCGCCATCCCTATGGACATGGGGGCCTGTTGGAGTGATTTCGACGTTGGTGAGTATGTGGACTGCATGCATGGGTTGGGGTCTGGGAGATGTGTCTTCACAGTTGTGTGAGGCACACCATGTAGTAGTGCTCGTGGTGCTTGGTTTGTACTTACCAGCCTCTTCTCCCTCAGGAAGTCCATCAAGGCTCTCAGGGTGGATGATGGTCATCACCTTGTCCTCCCACTCGGTGTAGGGTAAGGGCTCCGGAGGGGTTCCACCGCCAGTGTGATTAGCCCGGAGATAGTTCTTGGCTCGTATGGCTTTGACTCGGGTCTTTAGATCGTGCCACCGCCTCTGGATGTCCTGCTTCGTCCTCGGGACGCTCCCGGAGGCATTCACCCTGGTGACTATCCGGTCCCACATGCTGTTTCTCCTGGCTATGCTGGTCTGCTGCACTAGGGCCCCGAATAAGTGGGGTTCCACACGGATAATCTCATCTACCATAACCTTCAACTCGGTGTCAGTGAATTTTGGTTTTTTTTTTGGTGCCATGGTGTGTGGTGCTCGGGGTGTGGGTTTGCGTGGATGGGGAGGTGCAGGTGTGTGGTGTGTAAGAATGGTGTGGTGGGTGTTTGTGTGGTGGGTGTGTTTGGGTGTGGGTTGTGTGAATGCTATTTCTCTTTGGTCTCAGTTCAGTGGTGTGTCCTGCTAGCAGCTATGCTGTGATGCAGAGGAGTTGTGGAGTGGGTGGGAGTTCTTTTATGGTGTGTGTCTAGACCGTGTCTGAATGGTTATTGGCAGTCAGGTGCTAGGTGGGAGTGCTGCCAGGTGTGGATTGTGTGGTGCTTGGCGGTGGATCATTGTGTGTTGGGATTGGTTTGGATGTTTTCGGTGGGTGGGCGTTTTTTTTCGTGTGTTTGGTGATTAACTTCCGTGCCAATGTATGGCATTGGTTTGACAGTAGGGATGTTGTTTGTGTTGTCGTTCCGCTGTGGTGCACGGATTCTCGGTGCATTTGTACCGCTGCGGACGTGGATGGCGGTGACTACCGGGGTACTTGCGGAGTTATCCTAATAGCGGACACGGACATTGCGCAGGTATCGCGGGGGTGGTGGATGTATTCGCGGTCATGTGCGTACGCGGCGGTCGGTGTTTTTACTGTTCCGTCCGCCTGCCGCGGACTCAGGTGTACTCCGACCGCCGCGGACGGGGATTGGTGTGCTCCGTACGCCACGGTCGGCGTTTTTTGCATGTTTTATCCTAATTGCTGTTGCGGATTTTCCGCGGACAGGTCCGGAGTATCTTGCCACCTTCCGCGGCGGACGGTACACGTTTCCGTCCGCCATCCTAATCGACCCCAAAGTGTATAGATGAATAGATGAAGTGGTGTTTGTAGAAGTGTGTAGGTGAGTAAATGTAAGTATGATCCATTGTTTGCATAAGTCAATAAGATGTCTTTATAAGTGAATACAATGTGTGCTGATGTGTAAAGTTGAAATAGGCGTATAAGTATATTTGTTAGTGTTCTGTTAATTATTCACTGCATACAACACTGAATCTATAGGTAAGTGATTAGATGTACGTATAGATCTATGATTCACTGAGTGGATGTTTAGAAAATACTATTGATGTGTCAATTGTTTGAAATAGGGCACTTTCTATTTTACAGTGAGTGAAAAATATTATACTATTGTGTGATGAGGTGTATTTCATTGTCACATGGATGATGTCATCAGTGATGTCATCAGTGATGTCATTTGAGATGTCATCAGTGATGTCACTGACCATGTCATGAATGATGTAATATGTGACATCATCAGCATTGGATTGCGGGCGCGCGAGTTATAGTGAGTACAACTAACTATAACTGGTGTGAAACCTATGGTTTTTTCATTGAATATATAGATAGATAGATAGATAGATAGATAGATAGATAGATAGATAGATAGATAGATAGATAGATAGATAGATAGATAGATAGATAGATAGATAGATAGATAGATAGATAGATATCTCTGATAGTTAATAGTGCACATGAGCACATTTACAAGATGCCGGAACCGCCAGGAGCCTCACTTTTTATGATGATCTAGTGGCGCAGGCCTCTCAATCATATCTATGAGGCGATGCAAAGCCATCCTGTGTGGCCTTGCATGGCCTCATAGATATGGATTAAGGCAAGGCAACACTTGCCTTACGCTACCAGTAAATATAATGGGGTTGCCTTACTCTACATCAAGGAGGCGTTCCATGGGTGTTGCCGTGGGTGTTCCCGAATGACACTCATGGAATGTGACACTCCCTCAGATATACAACATCACTTAAACCTAGGTCAGTCCAAACAATTATGGACCCCCCAGAGCAGGCGTTACTAGAAGAAATGTTTACATTTCTCCTCGGTTTTTACTCTTTCCTCTTTCGCATTCTGCAGCACACGCAGAACGAGGAAAACACCTCTCATGATTTCGTTTGTTCAGGAAGGTGCCCCTTCTTGCACAAAAACAATCATGCTAACAATACAGACACCCTTGCGCCTGCATTGTCACTTGGTTGCAAATTGTGCGCCGTTGCTGGCTGAAATATGGTGCATTCCTGTCCTTTCGTATTGATGTAGGGCTGTGCTGCAAAATGACTTGCGGCACTGCCCTAAGCCAATTCTTTGTAATTGAGACACTAAGGGTTTATATTAGCTGCATTAAGGCTGTCCTAACCAGGAAAAACAGATAATGTTGAGATTTCAAAAATGTCTGGTTCAGTACACAACGCAATAAAAAAATCTATTCCAAAGGTAAACAGCTATGGCCAAAAACAGTCTTCCTGCAGCTTCTTTCTCTTCAAATAAAGTTACCTTAAGTAAATGTTCCAAGCACACCGCAAAGACCGCCTCAGGAAATATGCCTCGTTGCTTATATTATAAAAATAGAAGTGAGTTCTGCACACAGACTGATGCATCAGGGAATTGTTTTTAACATCACTGTGTTTGAGTGGCAACCAAATTCAGATCTCTGAATGGTATAGAATTGAATTCCTACCTCTCTGAAAACTAGATTTTGAGCAAGCTGCAGCTGGTATAATAGATAAGTTGAAGCACCCACATGCAGAACAAGCATTGGCAAATGCATTCGATTTCACCTATGGGATTAACAATAAGTTAAAAGGTGTGGGAGCAGTGTGTGAGTGTGGGGAGAATGACGTGAGTGCTCTCTGTGCAAGGTGAGTGGTGCTCGATTGAAGGTTGATAAGTGAGTGCAGGGTGAAAGTGCCTCAATGCGTGGTGATTGAAGTGTGTTCTGTACAGAATGAGAACTGTATGATTGCACAGTGTGAGAGATGTTACCTTGTACGAGGTAAGAGGTGTGTGAATATAGGGTGAGAGGTATGTCAATAGTATAAGTGCAGGTTTAGTGGTTTGAGTTCATGGTGAGAGGTGTGTATGGAGGGTGAGAGGAATGTGAGTGCTGGGTGAGAGGTATGTCGATGGTGTGTAAGTGTAGAGTCAGGACAGTGTGATTGGTGGATGAGCAGTATCAGACATCTAGCGCAATCTCAGGGTGACTTTGCAGAGTAAATGGTGGGTGAGTGTGCAGGGTAAGAAGTGTCTGAGAGTAGGTGAAAGGTATGTAAGTGTTGTGCAAAGTTACAAAATGTAGCAAAGCCATCCTTTGTCCTAATATGCCGGAGACAGATGCATGGGCACAGCTCACCTCACCCGGCTCCTGGCGAGGCATGGCTTGTCTGTTCTACCACATGTGACATCTAAGCAGCACAGTGCAGGAAAATGAGACAAAGAAAAGAAAAATGAAAAGTATAAATGTGTAGAAGTGTGCAGGCAGTGGAGAGACAGTAATGTATGCCACATTGTCCAGGAACTAATGTATTGCAATTAGAAAGGGTGCAATGGGAGGGGTGGGGTGATATCCTGGTTTGGCAATGGAATGTGTAAAAGAGAATTAAGTAGGAGCCCACAAGTGTGGCAGTGTGGGGTGAGACAGACACCGAATGATAAACATTTAGTGAGAGAAAAGACAGGAACAAAGTGTGAAAGTGCAATTGCTAGTGTGAGGAGGCTATAGACATGGATACATTTGATGGGGTGTCTGCACAGAATAGCTCCGGGTGGTCCAAGGAAGGAGCCCTTTTGGGGATGTGGTAGCGTGGTGAAGAAGGTGCTGGAGACAAAGGAAGTTGCGGGACAGCACATAGTAATGAAGGTACAGAGGAGGGAGAAGAATCCTGAAGTGGAAGGGGAATATTCCACGGTAAGACGGGTTGAGACAGCAGGAGTGGGAGATTAAACCCCTACAGGGAGCAGACCGCAAGAGTGGATGGAATGAGGAAGGTGCAGGAGAGCCCTGGCATGGCAGTGAAAAGGATACAGGAGGCAGAGGAAGTGGAAGGTGAGATCCCCACAGGAAAGGAAGGTTTATGTTTATGTTTATGGGATTTATGAAGAGCATGGCTGCCCAGGGTCTTCCAGCGCTGCCAAAAGGGAGACCCTGAGGTCGGACGGTAATATTCCATGGTGAGAAGGGCACAGGAGACAGCAGGAGTGGGATGTAAATCCTCAACAGGGGAAGAGAGTGTAGGAGTGGGCGGCCAGGCTGGTCTTGTGGAGGAGTCAGCGCCTTGGTGGTAGGCAGCTACCGGCACAGCCCACAGTACAGATAGGGGCAGGCAGCAGCAGGAAGGTTTCAAGGGCAGTATCCAGGTGGATGGGTGGTGCCACGCTCTGAACTTAAACTGTCAACCACAGCCAGGGCTCTGCAGCGGTGCTAGCCAGGACTGTGCCACCCGGACTGGGGTTGGGGTGGAGCACGTCACCCTGTGCCAAGCCGTGGGCTGAACCACACTGATTTGCCTGCTAAGCAGAGGATGAAGATCTGTTGAGAAGCACCTGTGTGCCGCACAGAGTGCCCCTGTTTGTAGTAACTAGGAGGTGCCTCATTTTTTGGGTAAAAGTTTCTGGACTCGTTCTCTGCATTAAAATGGTGCATGAGAGGAGGGAAAGGGGGGAACATGAGGGATGGAGAGAGAGATGTACTCAGCAGAAACAAGAACGAGGCAAGCATTGTGCTGCTGTGTCTGGTACTAGGCATGTGCTCATGGAAGACAATACTCAGTGCAACACAGCCCTGCACACACACATCAGCCAGTCTACAAAGGCTACGAACCATGTACACTCAAGCACTGCCAATAATCACTCCTAAATCTGTGAAGTCTCGTGATTTCTAATTAGTGCGACTGCTACCTGACTCCAAGATGGCGGCAGTATCACAAGGGCCTAGACGGAGATGTGTTAAGATGGTTGTCATCAAAGTGGTGCATTGGAGGAGGAAAAAGGTGGGGGCCCCAGAGGGACAGAGAGAGCCATGTACTTAGCAGAAAGTAAAAAACAAGTTCTGTGCAGGAAATAGCTTTTAAATAAAAGTCCCAGAAAATCAGTACTTGGGCCTCAGGACACTGATAAGAGGAAGCACATGAGAAGGACAACAGGAACTAGTATGTTACTGCCAAAAGAAACGGAGGAAAAGTAAGTGGCAAGCCCATGAACAAATGAAAAGCAAGGGAGCAAGGGGCAGGATTTAAGTCCCTTTTAAGATTTTTATTGAATATAAATAGAATTTACAAGCACTGCACAAGCACTGTGCAGGCGAAACCTAAAATTTACTCCAGTCAAGGCACAATCCTATCACAGCTAATGTGGCAACCAGATAGCCTTGGAAGAGGTGGTAAATGCCTAAAATGAAACGATGCAGGTGTTTCTGTGGCAGCAGAAGTTAGCTTTAGCAAATTGTGAATATCATAGGACACATTTAGAACCCAAAGCCTTGAGAGGAGATGAGGGCAGATAGAAGCTAATGATAGGTTTCAAAGAATAACTGGCTCAACGTGGACTCCCATGAAACAACACACCCATAGATATGCTGCATGATGATAGAGGCTAGAATTCAAGTCATGATACTCACTTCCAATTTAGCTCATTGAAATGAAACTACAATATTGATTTGTAATTGAGAAGTGTCTGTTATTTAACCAGATACAGATTTTGCAGATTAGCCGTAGTAAAGTATTTGTCAAAGACATCATATGGAATGTAGGAAGTAGGGGCACTATTTTGGAACAAACCGATTAGTGTTGACAAGACAGCAGACACCCTCTGTCATTTGAAAATACTAAATAGTTATGAGAGGACAAGTGTCAGATGGCAGATCTTTCCTATCAGTAGGGATAATGTACTACATTGATGAAGAATGTGTTAAAGAGACGGTAAGTATCGAATAGTTATCCACATTACCATTTGTAAAAATCATCCAAAGTATTGTTACCTTCATTCTACAGTATGACTTTAAATTGAAACAATTTGAGTGTTACATGACTATATAGATGGTATCACCCAAACTACTTTAGTAAAAGAACACTTTGAAAAATGTATTTTTACTCTTAAGAGTTATTAAAACAGCACATGCAATACCACTAAACTCCAATAGGTGAGGCTGTAAATTGTTCTTTTAAAAATGTCACAAAATCATGCTGGTAGATGTACTGCGCAGTAAAATGCTTGGCCCCTCTAAAACTTCCATCTTAAATTTAATCTATGATTTACAGCTGTAACTGAGGCTCAATCTAGGCTTCTTCTCACCCAGATGAAGCAGGTTACTTTTCATAGGTTGCACTGCAAGAGAGATTACAATAACATTCAAAGTATGACAAAAGTCCTCTTGATATATCACCATGTCCTCTTGATATACCATTTAGAATTATAGATGGATAAGCGCACATAAAAGTCATGTTGTTTACCGAAGGGTTCAGAATCACATCAAATTGCAACTAGAGCGCGGCTTGAGTTGTCTATGGCATCACTCAGAATCCGAGCTGTAACACATCCCCATTATTCACTTTTTACCAATATAGAATTTATAGCAAGTATAGCCCCAAAAATCATCTGGCCCCAATTTCAACTGTAACAAAGGGACAAAAGAGTAATTGGAGGTCATAGATAATAAGGCCTCTCCTCCCTGTCTCAAATGTAAAAATAAATTGCTGGCCTTCTATCACCAAACCCCACTGCCCTTGCCTTCCCTCCCTCATCCCTCCTGAAACTTTTCTCTCTGCTCACCAATTGAGCAGAGAGCTAGTGCTGCTCTGACAGGCCTTCAAAGAGCCCTGTCAGAGCAGCCTGATTTTTTTTGATCATGTAGCAACTGTAGCATACATCCTTTGTTACCCACTGTTGCTACATCATAGAATTGAATAATCAGATTTAGATTCTGGTATTCACACCTGTGTCTTTCAGTGAGAGCCTACATACCAGAAGCTTTCTAGGATATGGGTAACTGTGTCTGAGGTCTACTTCCCAGGCCTAAGACACATATTCTAAATGAAATAGTATACCCTTCCATCTCAGTGCGGCCCTTGCAACTGTGTAGCTAGCCTGTCTGGTATCAGGTAACAAGGCAGAATCTCTTGTCAACTATTATTATGTGATGAATAACAAGCTACCGCTAGTAGATCCGAACAACCCACGGCCAGTTACACATGTGTTATTGTGTTGAGGGAAGAAGGACAATCTTTCCCAATTTACAGAAGGGAGTCCAATGGGTTAGTGAGTCATGATGTAGCATGGCAGATATGCAATGCAGAGGAAATTAATTAATAGGATTTCCTTGGCTAAGCTTAGACCTATAGCAATGTATGAACGCCAGTACCAGGATTTCTGTTCATCTTGTTGATCTCCTGCACACCCAGTGACTCTCCTTCTCTAAGAAAAGCCCTGCCTCTGGTCAGGCTCGGGCTGGCCATAGTTGTTAAAGGAATGCCACTGCATTACTTGATAGGACAAGTTTTGAAGGTGTGCAAGGTCGGTCTAGATGTGCCAGGCTTCGGGCGTTCCCCAGGAGGCTGGAATGGTGGGGTCTGCTTTTGTTACTGGTGGCCGGTTTTGTAGCAGTGCGGCAGTTTGTAAAGCACTGCAGCGTTCTTGTATAGCCAACAGTTTTCAGGCAACAATAAAAGTGCCAAGATAACTGGTGATTGATGTACCTGCTTGGTGGAGTTTTGTCTAATGGCACTGTTGACTGCTCTATGAAAGTGTAGAGGGTTAATATGCCTGCTGAGAAGGGTGTGTACTATGAACATCACAGGAAAGTATTTAATGTGCATAGCTCAGCGAGTTACTCCTTTTGTCACAGAGATCCGTTTGTTACTGTGCAGTTCACAAGTTACAATTGTAATCTAGGTTAGAATGTTATGTTTTTTTCCCAGTCATTCATTATCTTGATTTTGCTAAAAGGGTTTTATTTGGGTTGAAATAAATTCTGATTAGTAAAGTCAATCCTGACCACTGTGTTACATTCTGAATACCGAATTTGTGATTCCCCAGACCAAGCACGCTTACAGAATGCCTACCAGTATGGATGACGTGAATCCTACACCTTGTAGTCCTCTTTGTCTTATGTACATTTTCTATACACTGATTTACACAAGTATGTTTCAGAATCAGAATCAGAATCATAAATCTTTATTCGGATATGGAATATCCATAAAAGCACAGTTAAAAAACAGCATATAAAATCAAGGAGCAGCATAATATGGTAAAGTGCAATTTGACAGTCAACGGCTGACAGAATCGATAAGGAGGTAATCAAATCTAAACGAATAACAGCATGATGTATCCGAATACAATCAGGTCTAGACATATATAGCAGCATAATGTTAAAATACGGTCAAATGTGAACAATATAATAAAAACCAAATTGTACCAGGCAACAGTTTCTACAAAGCATCGACCAGCATATAAACTTAATATTCAGAACAAATAGCAGCAAGATGTTATCAGGTGAGATCGAGTGTGTTTATAAAGTATTCATAGAGGCGCATGAACAAACTACCACCTTCACAAAGGAACTTACACTAAAGATCAAATCTATCCTCTCAAGATTTAAAATTTCCATGTGAACTGTTCTGTAATTAACAGTAGTAGTTGCCTTAAAAAGAGGAATACAAAATTGTTTAGTGTATTTTTGATAGAAATTGCTAAAAAATATAACATTGATTAGTTACTCTGATTGTCACAGGGACAGGTCATTTGCTCAAGGTTTTTATTAATTTCTCTGGTTAGTGTTGCCGCTGGGTATGTTTCATTGTCTCTCTGTTTGTGTGTGATGTAAAATGCTTCGACACCCTACACTGATCTGGGAGGAGCTATAAAACAAATGAAATACATGAGAGAGAGGGACTTTGGAGAGATGAGAGAAACTGTTGGAGGGTGATAGTGAAGGAATCAATTCATTGCAGAGCTTCAAAAAAAGATTGCCATATCCAGGTGAACTCTAATTATTTGAACCAAGCTGACCCAGCAGCAGCTGCCTGACAAAAATGAAACCACCTCATATAGTGGAAGGTTGACATCCCAATGAACACATTTCAGACCTATACACAGCCATGTACAGGACTTCTGTATGTACCAGCTTCAGGTTATTAGCTCTGAATGGAAAAAGCCTTCCTGCAGTGCCCTTGAACAGACAGACACTCCTATTAATCAATGTGAAACAAACACACCTCTTGAAGAAGATCTCAGACACGTCTGTTGAGCATTGGACACCTGTGGTCCCTTCTTCTGGCCGCAGTGCATTGTCTTCTTCAATTCAGTGGCTCACCAAGGCTTACAACTACTGTATATAATCTCATCGCGTCCTGCTTAGATTTGGGTTCCAACTGGTGGGATTTCTGTTGCATTAAAGACTAAGTGCACACAAAAAGCTATTGACCAGTGTAACCCTCTTTCATTTTGCATGTGTGCACTTTCAGGACAGCCTGTTTTGGCATCTAGGTCCTGGTCATGCCTTTGGAAGACAATTAAACATTTTCCATATTTTGTCACATTTACAATGAATTTACTCAAGTGGTTCTCGTTATTGATTTCGTTTTTAATATTTCCATAACCTTTCAAAACCTTATCCATTAATTACTGCTTTATATTTCCAACTGCTCTAATATAGGTTTATTTGCACTTGATTAAAGCATTTCAGTATTTTACTTCTTTTACTGCAATTGTTCTGGAGTAGTGTGGCTCACTGGTTAGAGGCGGCAGGCTTGAGAGCAGAAGTCAGCCTGGGACCAGGGTTCAATTCCTGACGCGGCAGGGTCGTGGACCTTGGTCAGCGGACTCGATAATTCTCGCTTCGGTGCTTACTCTAATCAGGGGTTCCTCTGGGCATTAGCTTGCCTAATCTCCACAACGGCCCCACCAATTCCGGGGATGCCTGGCTCCACCTTGGGGACTCCCAGCAACGGACCATCCCACAGGGAAAGCCAGGACGGGTTCCCCAGAGTTATACAGCGCCGGGACGCCCCGTTGCTGGGGCAGCTGTGCGCTTTACAAGTATACTACATTTACATTTACATTTAGTTTGTTACACACAACACCTCACATATCTATGGATTGCCTTACATTACAGGCCAGGCTACCAGAAGTGAGCCAGGTTTACACTTGTTCCTCTCTGTAGGCCTTCTTTTTAGGCAGTGATTGGGCTCAACCACAACTCACAACAAGATCAATACAGATTTAAATTGCTGATATTCCACTAATTGCATGCAATCTGTCTGCACAGTATTATGCGTTTGACTGGGTGGTTTTCGTGAATAATCACCGACTAAGGACAAACTGATTAGGTTCTAAACAAGAATGTCGGATTCATTGGCAGCACAAAGGGCCCTGGCACCAGGCTTACATTTCCAGCTGCTTCTATAGTGTGTGTGCTCAATATTAGAGGGTCAGTGAAAGCCATACAGTAGCGGATTTATTCGACAGGGCATACCAATTCATATCTGTTGACAAAACTCATTTTTTAATGGACATCTGTCGTCTAGTAACATTTTGGTAAAAAAAACAATGTAATTTCATCTTTTTGAGGCTCTCAGACTAAAAGCTATGAAGAATAAAGTTACATCTTTACAGCCTTCACATTAATGGCACATGGTATGCTTTCTGAGTCATTTCTGGCACAGATCAACTCCGAGAAGGAGTAGTTTCTGAACAAGGAACAATAGTTCCTCAAATATGGATGTTATATATACCCTTATCTAAAGATTTGAAATTTTAAAAGAGAAAAGTATTTAAATCCCAGTGGCATTATCTCATGTGGAAAAGTTAGAGAGTACATACTGTAACAAACTTCAAATGTGTGCATGACAATGTAATTTATTTTGCAACCAATGTTCTCACACATATGGTTTTCCAATGTGGATCCCTCATGTCTAGGACCATGCACACCTTTCAGGACAACCTCAAAGTAAATGTGTCCCAAGTGCTTAACTGTATGTAATTGTATCTTGTGTATACCTCTTAAAATCTGGCCTTTGTCCAGTCCTCATGGGACCAAGGAACCCGCCAGGTTTAACACACCAAGTCTCAATACATTGCTTGTTGTTGTTTGCCCAATATCTGTTTAGTGAGGATTAAGCAATAGGTAGGGCTGTTTCTCCCTACTCTCTCTACTTGTCAATGGTCGTACCTCTGGTATGCTTACCGGATAAACCATAGTTGAAACAATGTTTTACCTCCTCACTGGCCAAGGGAGGTGTGGCTGGAGAAGAACGTATTTGGAATTTGAATACATACATAGCCAACTCTTCTAAGCTCAAGCGCCACTCTGCAGAAGTAAAGTAGGCAGGCCAAACAATCAAAGCCCATACTGTTGCTTCTAGGGCCTCCTCTCTTTCTGGCATTCCCAGCTCACTTCCCAGAGATGCGCGGGGTGGGGAGGACACTCCCAAAAATAAAATCAGAACTCATTTAATTGGTCAAGTCCTTTGCATACCAGGTGGCTTTCAATTCAGCAATAAAAATGGGCATATCCAGACACAAAAATATTTGTGTGTATGGTACAAGACAATGATGCAATAATAGTATATAACCACAAGTGTGGGCATATAACAGTGGGTGATCGTATAACAATTTTGAAACTAAAACTCCTATGCTACATAGATTTGTCAACTTCGACCTATATCTTCCAAAGGGATATATATGTGGCCAAGATTTCATACGGATTTGCATTTGGACACAATTGGTTGAGCCTTTATGAACGTGCGGATTTCAATAGCATTGAATTAAAACATTGTTGTATATATTCAATCAAGTGTGCTGTCTAGACATGGCAATGAATAGTCTATTGCTGCATTATCTGAAAAATACTAATGTTAAACTAAGAAAATGTATATGCCAGAGTTTTAAGGCTATTTTTTTAAACAAATGTATGCATATGGTTTAAAATGACTGCATTGAAACTACTTGGTATCCAAAAAAGGATACATAGTAGGCTCAAAAACAATTCTCTATCATAATTGTATTTCACTTTTTGTGCATAATTACCCAGGAGCAAACTCCATACATGGGATCAGAAGTCAGCACATCAAGGCGAGGCTAGCCTTGTGAGATTTTGAACATTCGCAAAATACTCTCTAACCCTCTTCCACTTTGGAAATGATCGGAAATGTGTTTCTTCAAATGGAACTAATAATTCCACTTCTATGGTTGGAATTAAGGACAACTGAACACCCACAACTATCTTGGGAGCTTATGGACTGAGAAAATGTTTTTTTTTACAACAACGAAAGAGTGACTAACAGTCAATGTATTGTGTGAAAATTGAAAATTAAGAAAACACTTGAAAAACATACCGAGAACGGGAAAGAAAGACAACTCTATTGCTAAGAGAGAAGACTCTATTTGTAAAAAGATCCCTCACTCACCCTAGTGGTGACATGCTTCATCATGGGGTTCCCACGAGGGAGACCGAATGTCCCCCCGTGTGCTTCAATGCCTGCAATTGCAGCGGAGCAGGTTTATTGTGAAACAGATAGTGTGTGCTCAGTGATGTGATCGTTTTTTCACTACTAATGATGATGTAATGAATGAACAGATGATACTGGTGAAACATGTATATTGATTATCTGTACTGTTTTAATGTTGTTTCCTTACAGAATGGACTCCTGGTGACTCTCTAGGAGCCTTTTGAGACGGTGCAAAACCGTGAGTTTTTTAATACAAAAACTTCCGAAAGGATTTTTTCAAATTCTTTTTTCACATTTGTATCCTCAGGGCGTGGACGTGCCTTAGCGAGCATGGACACCCCGTGGATTTCTCTTTACGGTCCTGATGAAAGCTGAGCCGAATATGGCATTTAACAGCAAAAACATGTTGACCTTTTTTTAGGACACAGTGATTTCCCCAAAAAATCACCACATTGTCCCCACTTGTTTTTAATGTGACCAGCTGACCTATGAATAAAGTTGTTTAGAGGTACAGCTGGGATCTTTTAAACTAGCACTCACATCACTGAGCACACACTTTCTTTCCCGTTCTCGGTATGTTTTTCAAGTGTTTTCTTAATTTTCAATTTTCACACAATACATTGACTGTTAGTCACTCTTTAGTTGTTGTAAGATAATTGATAGGGGTAGAAGAGTGACCTCTAAATCCCTCACTCTCTTGTTGTTTGGACACTGGGAAAATGTTTTCCCTGCAAAGAAAGAGGGAAAATGTGCACACAAGCAAAGTTTTCCCTAATGCAGACTGGGACTCTACAGGTTATGGGAATAGCACTGCCGGAAAATATCATATATCATTCCCAGTAGTATGCCTGGAAAGCGGGTAATGCACAGCTTTCCAGCCATATGATATGAAATCTTAATGAATTCTAAAAATAGTAAATGAGCACCCGTTCGTAGGGGTACTACTGGGGGTGCAGATTTGCTGCTTTTTGTGAATCAGGCCACATGGAGCTACATTCAGTTTGAGCAGGGGCGGCTCCTCCACGTGGGTGAAGGAGCGTCGCCCCACTGGTTTCTCGCAGTGCGAGAAGCGGAAACATAAAATTATATTTTAAATACCATTTTATGGTTCTGCTTCTCACATTGCGAGAAAGCAGGAGGGTATGCCTGGTTGGAGGCGGGTGGGTATGCCTGGTAGGAGCGGGTGGGTCGGTATGCCTTGTTGGGGGCTGGCGGGTGGGCGTTCCTGCTCCAGGCAGGGGAGGGGTGGGTTGCCCAATGTTGTGGGCGCTGACTGGTTTGCCCCTGGGCCGAGCAACCCAGTCATGCACACTCTACATTTTCTCTATGTGCAGCCTACATAGAAAAAATGGCTTCCCCATAGATGCCTGTGGGGTCGGCGTCCTAGCCAATCACAACGCTGCCATTGCAGCGTTGTGATTCGCTTAGGGGAGGAGCAGGAGGCTGCCTGTTTCCTGTAAGGTGCAGAGAGAGGAGACGCGATGTGCGACGCTGGACCGGAGGCGAAGTTAAGTTTAATGTAAATTTATTTTGACCCCCACGTGACCCCCTACCTGCGCAACCTCCCTATCGGAACACCCAGCGCGAGAGTCATACCGGCCGCGAGTGATCCAGCATGCACAAAGCAGGCAGTCTGGCGCTAGAATCAACCTGTAGATGTGAGGCTACAGAGGCTAGAGCGAACAACCAAATAAAGCAAGAGAGATAATGAGGCACCAGAAGAGAGGGAAGTGAGGAGCCAGCGGACCGTGAAGCTAAAAGTTTGCAGCGGATACTATAGACAGATAAGCAGCGAACTCGACGTCTTTAGCAAGACATCAGAGTTTGTGGCAGACATGTGCTAATGAGACCCCAGAAAAGCGCCACACCCGTCTCACCCAAGAGAGTGAGGCAAAAAAGCTAAAGCGGGGACTAGAAAAAGTGCTCATGATGCAGCAGGCGCAATTTGGGTAGGATCCCTCTGTTATGCAGCATTGCCCGCTGAGATGAACTTCTAAATTCCTGTCACTGGTATTCACCTGGACAATCAGTTGCTGGAAAAAATGGCCTTTGAAGAGTAGTCAAGCAATGCACTGCATTGATAAGTGCCAGCTGCAAGGCTACTTCTGTTATAATGAGTTTTAAGTGTAGGTCACCAAGAGGAATGTTTGTAACTAAAATGGGATGAAATTGAAGTGAAAGGCATTTTCTGCGAGGTCTGGGCACATTCATATCTTAGATCTAGCAAAAGGCGGTAAAAAGGAGGGGTTTGAAGTCCTAACTGGTGCTCCTGTTGAAAATATTCATGGGTTAAAAGGATACCTGGTCTTGGAATTGCTGGTTTATTTCTAAAGTACATTTAATTCGCATTTCCATATAACAAGATTAGCTTTGATTTCACCATAGCCAGTTAAAAACAAATGGTCCTTCTTACACAAGGTGTCTTTCTCCTGTGACTGTCAGCTTGATGTCTGTGCATGGTTGTAGTGGCATGCTAAGTCATGAACCTATCCTCTCAGGCATTCAAACTTGTGACCTCGATTTTTGGACAGATTTGACAGCTGGCGTATTAACCACCTTTGGCTCCTACCTGATAGGGATTTAGATTCTACAGCAACATTATCAGCTGATGACAGGCTGACAGTTTGGGCTGTGTATTAGAATAGTAAATTGAACATTGTATATATGGGCTGTCACCTAGCCTGACTGTAATTCCACTGCAGAGTATTAGATTACCCCGGTGTTATTAAGAGTGGTGGTTTTGTTTTTGGGGCTGTGCTGTACATTAAGGCGGTACGGGGTGACTATGCCTGCATTAAGAATGTACACTTGTTCGATATGTGTATGGTTGTGAGTTGTAGTCTAACCCTGGGCTTAGACCGTACACCAGTAAGAGTTGAAATGTGCTAGAGATGGTTAAAGCGCTGGCAATTATAGAACATCTAAAAATAGAACTTTATTGATTGCGTTGAGTGTCATCATGTGCTAAATAATAGTTTCTGCAATATCTAAAGCCTTAGGCTTTAAATATTCCAGTAACACATGGCACAATCACTGCTGTTTATACCGGTGCAGTGCTAGTTACAACAATTGGCATTCTATTTTCAGATCCGCTAGTACTGAACAATCAGCTACCCATTTCACTATGATATGAAATCTCTTTATTGATGCCATAATTACACTTTCACAATTGCTTTAATGTTCTTGCTTTCTCAAATTTGCTTAAAAATGCATATTTTGCCCACTGTTTTTTCCAAGTTTTCCCAGGGCAGAAGCCCTTGAACCCCCTAATGATAGTTGGGCTCGCTCGCTCTGTTCAGTCAGCACAGGCCACTCATCCAGAACTTTTACGCCCTACCACTTTCAAATGTCACCATCCCCCACTGAGTTTGAGTGTCCACGAGAAGATACTCCAAGCTCTATTTACACAGATCTGTCTTACACATCACCAGCTTATCAAACACTGTCAAATTCTGTTAAAACATATTTACAAATGAAATGACTTTCAAGCTTGCAACAGTGTTAAACACTTACTAACAACAGTTATGCCAGATTTCTCATTAAGTGATGTAAAATCGCAAAGTGTTATAACTGATTCTAACTAAACCACAGTTATTCTAATGATAAAATCTATGTTTGTGATAAACCATCTTTATGTAACACGTTTCTTTATTCTCAGTCTCGCATTTAAAAAAAAAAAAAGAATGAAATCCTTAAAAGCGGTGCTATTACAGTTCCCAAACAGCATTTATGTATTCACATTTGCCACCAGCTGTGAAAGGCTTTTCGATATCTGGTTATCAGCAATGAAATGCTCGGTGGAAACGTTTACACCTCTGATGCAAATAGAGTGAGGAAGATTTGGCTGGATTTTATCTGCATTTACACTGAAGGTGCGCCAAAAGCAAGCCCGTCTGTGCCCGTCTGCGGCCGGATCGCGAACAACGCCAGGCACGCTGACCCTTCCTCACCAGGCGCTTTGATCCCTGCTGACTTTTTAAAAGAGTGTAATAAGTCATTGTGACCTTATCATCTTGCCTCTGGGCATTGAAGGTCCGTTTTCCTCTACTAAGTGTAAAGCTTACTTTGGGGCTGCTTCCTTACCACCGGCGGTCACGATGCAGTCTCCCAGAGAAGGGGCAATGTTGGGTGGCCTCATTAATGCTCGCTCCCTCAGTGAATATGTGCAGGAAGATCAAGACCTCATCTCCAGTTGGACTTCCAGTTTATCACCGAATCCTGCCTTAAAGAATGGTGCAACCCTGATTTTGCTCTTGCTCTACCTTCTGGTTATACTATCTCTAGGCAGGATGAACCTGGTCCTCGTGGGGGTGGCCTGGCCTTTATTTTCCACAACTTCTTCCAATGTGCAAAGTTTGACATCGGCTCCTTGATGGGGGCTGAAAGTCTAGGGTTCTGCTTTAATTTTGGCCCCTCCCTCTCCTATGCAGGTTGTCTAATGTACATCCCGCCAGGTTCTGGGTCCACCTGGGCAAAGCTTGAGCCCCTTTTTTGCTCTGCTAAGCAAACTTTATTATTTTAGGAGATTTTAATTTCCATTTAGCTTGCACAAAATGACCCCAAAGAAGTCAACTTTACTGATACTTTAAGTATCATTGGGCTGTATCAACGGGTTAAAGCACCTACACACAACGTAGCTCATACCGTATGTAGCATCTGTTTCGATAACCCTAATTTGACAATGGAACCCCCCATTCGGCAGATCTGCTCTGATCGTGTGCTAATTCCTTTGAAAATCTACCTGGAACAAGGTAATACCACCTTGTCACCTAGTCTCAGGCCCCCCTACAACTCATATGTGGGGAAAACTGATAACCGATCCCAGATTTCCCTTATCTCTATCTAATTGTATCCATACTCTGGAGGAATACATTGCAGATAAGTTCAGGTCCTTTAACAACTGGATTTCCCATTTAGCTAATAACCTAGTGCAAGTAATCTCTCGGAAAAAAAACCAAATCTCTGCTTTCAGCCCCATGGTTTAATCAGGCTTTAGCTGTCTAACATTTGTGCTGTAAGCAATTAAAACGAAAATGGCAGAAATCCTATAACTAGAAGGACTTGCTGCATTTTAAAATATCATTAAAAGCCTATCACAAGCAGATTAAGGCAGCTAAAAAACATTATTTCTCCACTAAAATTGCAGAAGCACAATCTGACCAAAAGATAATTTTCAAGATTTCAAAATCTTTTCTCAAACCTAATGCATTGGATAGGGAGATCCCACTATCCCAAATGCTGTGTAATCAAATGTTCTCTTTCTTCAAAGATAAAATACGAACCATACAATGAGATTGTACTACTGCTTTCATGCAAGTCTATCATGTCCTGCAAATCAGGATTGCTAAAAGACACCTGCCCTCTCCGGGCTCTCCATAGGTTTGTTGACATAGTCAACTGTAGGAGAGTAGGGTCAGCTTTCCTGTGGTCACCCCAATTTTTGCTTTTTGCTTCACTGGTTTTCGACTTAATGTGGCTGTGGGCCTGCTAATCAGACCCAAATTCATATCTATGTACTATAGGTACATCACCAATTTGGTATTGGACACCTTATCAGCCCCTGTACAGTGTACTATAGGTACCCAGGGCATAGCTAATCAGACCCACAGCCTGCTGTTCTCTCTCTAAATTCATATCTATGTACTATAGGTACATCACCAATTTGGTATTGGACACCTTATCAGCCCCTGTACAGTGTACTATAGGTACCCAGGGCATAGGTGCATCCAAGGCCTACCAGGGGCTTCAGCATATCTTTTGCCACCCCTGGCTGGCTATTCAAACAGACACAACTGGCTGATCACTCAGCTGGGGCAATGTCATGTAATCACCCCTTGCTTAGATATAGTATACCTATATCTAAACCTATATCTGGACACATATATACCTATAAGTCACTCCTATGGCAGGCCTTAACAATCCTGGAGGCAGAGTGCTTGGTTTTATGTGAGATGGTGCTCTAGCATGAGCTGAGCCTGTCTGCAGCTTTCGGAACCATTTCCTTATAGCTGTTCCAGGATATTGCCATACCATATACTCTTAAGTGCATTATAATCCTTGCGGTTATTGCTAACTTTGGTTTGGCTTTATCAAAACATGTCGTGTAAGGTGTCATACACTTTGGAATACTACCCCCTCGCCAGTTCTGGTGACGGGGGTAGCATTCCACCCTTCTAGAGGGAAAAGACATGTTACTTTACTTAAACACGGTTAAATCTAACCAGAGCCTCAGCATCACAAAATGGATGCTGCTGCCACAGACACAAGTCTGGCCTCCTGCTGCTGACCGAAACCTGGCAGGGGAGGCTTGGACAAAGGGTTTCCTGTCACAGGAAGATGCTACACCTCCCCAGACAGGAGATAGTGGATTGGGGCAGGAAGGGCTGAATGAAACTAGACACTGCCTGGGGCACACAAGGTGTCCCATGCAAAATCCAGTCAAACCGGTTCTGGGGCACTCCAGCCCCAGCTCTGGCGCGAAACTGGACAAAGGGAAAGGGGTGTAACCACCCCCTTCCTGGGTCCCACCCATAGGAGGGACCTAGCAGGTAATCCAGCCCCTTGATTTGGAATAAAGGTAGGAGCTGTGCCAGTGCACATCAGATTATCCTGACTGAAACTTTGATACAGAACTCTGGACCCTTCGACATCCCAATCGACGTGGAAGACTGAAGAATCTCCCTTGTGGTCAAGGAGTGACCACCCTGTGCAAACAGGCACCATCCAGTGCCCAACAGTTTGCTTTGTTGCAGTTCCCGCCAGAACTCGAGTGACAGAGATCAACGAGACCCAGCTTTCCTGACTTCTAACAGCCCAATCCACAGTCCCAGCGAATCTGAGATCCGTGGAGGCGACGTGAAGCATGGAGCCGGCCATCTTGGAAAAACTACAAAGTGCTGACCGTGCAGCTCCCGAGGCTTCTTTGAAGCTGTGCATTGGGGATTGAGAAGCCCCAGCCCCGTGCAGCTTGTGCACTGAAGATCACCCCTCCACACTCACCGAGTGCTGCGTGGGGCTCTTTTACATTTTCCTGCTTGACGCGTTGGTCCGGTCACTTGCCCGTTGGCTAGTGGCCCCAGTATCGACGAACCTTTAAATTTACACCACTGGTATGGTTGCTCCAGACGGGCCCTTGCTCCCCTGAAAAGGAGCTACCTCTCTGACCTTGCTGGTCCGAGTAAGAAGCAAACTTCAAATCCTGCGTGGGTTGCATTTGCCAAGGCCTGTTAACTCCGATCCAGAAGCCGACACCGCCGACAGTGAGAGCCTTTGTGGGACAGCTTGCACTCCACTCCTGGTCATCCTCGATGCCCCCGAGTCCACGTAGCAGCGGAGACAAGCTTCACAACAACCACCTGATTGGGCCCGACATTGCCTGGTTCCTTCCTAGTTCCATCCTGGTCACTGCCAAGTGACCCAGACTCTGTCCCCTCTGCTTTCAGGTACTCTACATCTTCGATCCACCCTTAGATCCAACCGGACTCTTCTCTCCTGGCCGCCTGCAGCATCTTCATCTCCAGGCTCCATAGAAGTCAACGACGAAACCCGACACACTATGGCACCTATGCACCCGCTTCCTGTGGGTGAGGTAACGATTGAACGCCGGTGCTCCTGTAGTGGTTTACACCTCTAGTGTCCTAGTTTTAAGTGGCTAAGTTCTAGTCCCGTCGGAAGACTTCTAAAACAGTAACTTTGTAACCGTTACGCACCATTGACTTTGCATTGGTGCATGCGTGTGCTTTTAGCGCTGCACCCGAATCCCGCGGACTACTCCCGTCCTAACTGCTGTTAGTCCAGTGTAGTCCCAGCGATTCCCAAGGCCCTAGGCCTTACCATTGTTCGTAAAGTGATACTTATACCACTTATTTAGTATATGATTTGAGCGGCCACCGGCCCTATCCATAATTGTGCAACTTTTGTATGTTTAACTGTGCTTTTGTTTAAACGCTTGTGCCTCTGCACTCATAAAGAGTACAGAGGATTATTCTAGTAATAAATACATATATTTTTATAATATATAACTTGTGTGGTGTCCTTTTCATTTGATATTACAGGACTTCATATGGTAAAACAGCTGGCTTCACGTGCCCTCTTGAGTTAAGCCTAAGACTGCTTAGGTCTATGCTACCCCTGGGATAGCTAGTCTATAAGATTGACTTACAACCACCAACATAAGGGATTGTTTGGACTGATACAAGGTGCCCACAGAACTGTGGACATCATACATCAGGCCAACTTCTCACATTGGTGTGCAGCGGTTGGGATTTGAGCTTGCTGTTGTTTTACCATTGCAATCTTTATATCATTTGAAAGATCACATTAAGTACTATAGATACATATAAACAAAGCTAACATGCTTAAGTTCTACTGAACTTAGTAGTTGTAGATCAAAGGGAGTAGCACGCCCTGACTACAACTCACTACCAAGGTTCCAGTAGGAAAACACTTAGTGTAGGTAAGTGCACCACTTACACCTCACTAGCCATGTCTGGCACAGGTGAACCTTCCAGTTCTCTACCTGTGACAGGTGACCTGCCCAAGGCACCGTCCAGATATGGAAAACTCAGCTTCAAGGACTTGAGTGGCTTATGTGCCTCAAGGGGGCTGAAAAGGGGTCATAGTCCTACTATCTCAATACTGATAGGTGTCCAAAGGCAGATGATCTTGTTAAGGGTACAGCAGTCCCCACAGATAATCCAGGAGATGAGTTAAACCCCCCAGAAACTGAGCCAATCACCCCAGAGGTAGATGAGGAGCCAGAATCAAGTGATTCAGATGTTTCAGATCATGATCAAGGGGATAACCAGGTCCAAGTTAGGAGGCTTAGCCATGCTAACGTGAGCCTACATGGAGATGGGGAGACACAACACCTCCCCAGACCCAATAGCAGAATACTCCCAGGCAATAGAAGAGAGAGATCCCTTTCCAGGGAATCTAACCTTTCTAGTGCCTCAAGGGCTTCTCAAAGGGGAATGACTTTCCCCCAGAGAAAAGAGCATAAGGCCAGGATGAGAGCTGTCAAACTCCAGATAGAGAGGGAAGAGATAGCCCTGGCCCAAGCTAAACTTGCATTAGCAAGGGAACAAAAAATGTGTGGGGAAATACCCACTGGTGGCAGCATTATTCCCAAAGAGAAAGACAGGTCCTATGATACTAGAAACCTGACAAAGATTGTGCCCCCCTATAGGGAAGGGGATGACATCCACAAATGGATAACTGCTCTGGAGAGGGCCTGCATGGTACAGCGGTTTCCCCAAGATCAGTGGGCAGCAATCTTATGGTACTCCTTTTCTGAGAAAGGGAGAGATAAGCTCCTCACTGTTAGACCTGAGGATGCTAAAAACTACTCTGTCCTGAAGAGTGCTCTTATTGATGGGTTTGGCCTAACCACTGAGCAATACAGGTTGTTGTTCAGAGATACCCAAAAAGCTCAGACTCAGGACTGGACTGACTTTGTTGATTGTGCCACAAAGGCTCTGGAGGGTTGGTTGCTGGGAAGTAAAGTCTCAGACTATACAGGATTGTACAATCTAATAATGAGAGAACAGATCCTAAAAAATTGTCAGAACCAGCAGTGGCATCAGCACCTTATTGACTCAGATCTTACCTCTCCCCAAGAATTGGGTAAGAAGGCAGACAAATGGGTCAGAACAAGGGTTAAGCAGAAACCCCAGAACCATGGAGGTGATCAGAAGACTTCTTCAGGCCCCCAAACTAATTCAAATAAGGAGGGTGGATCCCAGAATGGAAACAAGAAGAAGAAGAATGATGGCCCAAAGAAACCTTGGTGCAATACCTGTAAATCAGTTTCACACCGGGGTAGTGAATGCACTAAGAAAAATCCAGTCCCTACCACTGCAGCCCCTAAGGCACCTGCACCCCCTAGTACAGTCAGCAGTGGTGGTACCCAACCCAAGGCTATAGTGGGGTTAACCCTGGGTACTGAGATGGAGTCTGGCCTAGTCAGAGTTCCAACTCAGGCAGTTCTGATCTGTGATGTGGACATGGCTATGTCCACCACTATAAGTCCCAATACTTTTGGCAAGTACAGGCAGACGCCTTTAATCAATGAGAAAATGGCTCAGGCCTACAGGGACACATGTGCCAGTGTCACTATGGTGACACCTAACTTTGTGAACCCTGAAAAAATTGTACTAGGTGAGAACTACCTAGTGACCAATGCTAGCAATGTTACTACTACACATAGTGTGGCTGTTGTTAACTTCTCCTGGGGAGGGGTAACTGGCCTCAAAAGAGTTGTTGTGAGTGCAGACCTCCCAGTTGACTGTCTTTTGGGCAATGATCTAGAGAATTCTTTATGATCAGAAGTGGAGTATAGGACTCATGCAGAGATGCTAGGTATTTCAGCACATGTCCTTGCTGTAACCAGGTCCCAGGCCAAGAAGTGCCTACCTGAACCTGTGGTGGATCTTGAAACTATAGACCAACCACAATCCAAGAAAAAGAGCAAGAGGGTTAAGGCAGTGCCTTCCACCTTGCCCCAGGTTGAGAATCAGACCTCATAGGCGGATGATTCTGTGATCCAAGAGGAGACTGTCCTGGAAGAACTTGAACCTGATCAGGTTGAGTTTCTGGGGACAGGGGGGCCCTCAAGGGCAGATCTGGGGCAGGCTCAGTTAACTTGTCCTTCTCTTGAACCCCTAGGACAGCAGGCTGCTGCTGAGGCTGCTGGGAATGCTCAAGGTACCCATAGAGTGTATTGGGATGATGGGCTCCTTTATTCAGAGGCTAGAGACCCCAAGCCTGGTGCTACCAGGAGGTTGGTTATACCTCTGCAATTTAGGGGCTTCCTATTAACATTGGCCCATGAAATTCCTCTAGCAGGACACTTAGGCCAGAATAAGACTTGGGAGAGACTTGTCCCTCACTTTCACTGGCTTCTTATGTCAGAGAATACCAAGGAGTTTTTCGCTCCTGTGACACCTGCCAAGCCACTGGCAAATCAGGTGGCATCACAAAGGCCCACCTTATACCACTACCTGTGGTGGGGGTACCCTTTGAGAGAGTTGGGATAGACATTGTTGGACCAATGGATCCCCAAACAGCATCTGTGCACAGATTTATACTGGTGGTAGTGGATCATGCCACCAGGTATCCAGAGGCAATTCTCCTGAGGACCACAACAGCTCTTGTTGTGGCAAGGGCCCTACTTGGAGTTTTCTCCAGAGTGGGCTTTCCAAAGGAGGTACTTTCAGACAGAGGTACCAACTTCATGCCTGGATATTTGAAAGCAATGTGGAAAGAGTGTGGAGTGAACTATAAGTTCACCACACCCTACCATCCACAGTGCAATGGGCTTGTTGAAAGGTTCAACAAGACCCTAAAGGGAATGCTAAAAGGGTTACCTGAAAAGCTTAGGCAAAGATGGGACATCCTTTTACCCTGCTTACTCTTTGCTTACAGAGAGGTCCCACAGAAGGGGGTTGGCTACAGCCTCTTTGAACTTTTATTTGGCCACCCTGTGAGGGGTCCATTGTGTCTTGTGAAGGAAGGATGGGAGTTACCTCTCAAAAAGCCTAAGCTTGATATTGTGTACTATGTACTTGGTCTCCGCTCCAGGATGGCTGAGTACATGGAGTAAGCAACCAAAAACCTGGAGGCCAGCCAATAATTACAGAAAGCTTGGCATGACCAAAAGGCTGTTCTGACTGAGTACCAGCCAGGGCAGAAGGTGTGGGTGTTGGAGCCAGTGGCCCCAGCAGCCCTCCAAGACAAATGGTCTGGACCCCACACCATACTTGAGAAAAAGGGAGAGGTCACCTATTTGGTGGACCTTGGCACCCCTAGGAGCCCCCACAGGGTGCTCCATGTAACCAGATTGAAAGCATATGTGGACAGGGCAGACATGGGCTTGCTCATGGCAACAGATGGGGACCAGGAGGAAGAGAGTGACCCTCTCCCAGACCTGTTATCCCAAAACCCTGATGATGGTTCAGTGGATGGAGTAGCCTTGGCAGCAGGCAGCCTCTCTGACCAGCAGCAATGGGACTACAGACAAGTGTTGCAGGCTCATAGACATATGTTTTCTCTTACACCCAGTCAAACTAACTGGTGCACCCATGAGGTGGACACTGGTGACAGTCTGCCTGTGAAGAATAGAATCTACAGGCAACCTGACCATGTCAGGGATTGTATAAAGGCTGAGGTGCAGAAAATGCTTGAACTTGGAGTTATTGAGCCATCAGAGAGCCCCTGGGCCAGCCCAGTAGTCCTTGTGCCAAAACCTCATACCAAAGATGGAAAGAGAGAAATTAGATTTTGTGTGGACTATAGAGGTCTCAATGCTGTCACTAGGACAGATGCTCATCCTATTCCAAGGGCAGATGAGCTCATAGATAAGTTGGCTTCTGCCAAATTTCTGAGCACATTTGATCTGACAGCTGGCTATTGGCAAATCAGGTTCGCTGAGGAGTCTAAGGCCAAAACAGCATTCTCAACCCCAGTGGACATTATCAATTTGTGGTAATGCCCTTTGGTTTGAAGAATGCACCTGCCACTTTCCAAAGGTTGGTGAATCAAGTCCTTGCTGGGTTGGATGACTTTTGTGCAGCATATCTAGATGATATTGCTGTCTTCAGCTCCACCTGGGAGGATCACCTGATCCACTTGAAGAAAGTTATGGAGGCCCTGCAAAAGGCAGGCCTGACTATCAAGGCTACCAAGTGCCAGATAGGGCAGAGCAAGGTTGTGTACCTGGGCCACCAAGTAGGTGGGGGTCAGGTTCAACAATTGGAGAGCAAGATCCAGGTCATACAGGACTGGGCTCCTCCAACTACCCAGACACAAGTCAGAGCCTTCTTGGGCCTGACTGGGTATTACAGGAAATGTGTAAAGAAGTATGGGTCCATTGTGACACCATTAAATGATCTGACCTCCAAGAAGATGCCCAAAAAGGTTCAGTGGACAGTTAGCTGTCAAAGGGCATTTGATGACCTGAAGAAGGCCATGTGCTCTGCACCTATCCTAAAGAGTCATGACTACTCCAAAGAGTTCATAGTCCAAACAGATGCTTCTGAGTTGGGGGTGGGAGCTGTGCTTTCACAACTTGGTCAAGACCAGCCCATTGCTTTTATTAGCAGAAGGCTGACCCCTAGAGAGAAGCATTGGTCAGCCATTGAGAGGGAGGCCTTTGCTGTGGTTTGGGCCCTGAAGAAGTTGAGACCATACTTGTTTGGCACTCACTTCCTAATTCAGACAGACCATAAGCCCCTCTTGGGCCTTAATCAGATGAAGGGTGAAAATCCCAAACTGCTCAGGTGGTCCATTTTCCTACAGGGGATGGACTTTACAGTGGAGCACAGACCAGGGACTGACCATGGCAATGCAGATGGTCTCTCCAGGTACTTCCACTTAGAACATGAAGACTTATCTGGTCAAGGTTAAGTTTAATGTCCCTGCGTTTGGGGGGGTTATGTAGGAGAGTAGGGTCTGCTTTCCTATGGTCACCCCAATTTTTGCTTTTTGCTTCACTGGTTTTCGACTAAATGTGGCTGTGGGCCTGCTAATCAGACCCACAGCCTGCTGTTCTCTCTCTAAATTCATATCCATGTACTATAGGTACATCACCAATTTGGTATTGGACACCTATCAGCCCCTGTACAGTGTACTATAGGTACCCAGGGCATAGGTGCATCCAAGGCCTACCAGGGGCTGCAGCATATCTTTTGCCACCCCTGGCTGGCTATTCAAACAGACACAACTGGCTGATCACTCAGCTGGGGCAAGGTCGTGTAATCACCCCTTGCTTAGATATAGTATACCTATATCTAAACCTATATCTGGACACATATAGATCTATAAGTCACTCCAATGGCAGGCCTTAACAATCCTGGAGGCAGAGTGCTTGGTTCTATGTGAGATGGTGCTCTAGCATGAGCTGAGCCTGTATGCAGCTTTCGGAACCATTTCCTTATAGCTGTTCGAGGATATTGCCATACCATATACTCTTAAGTGCATTATAATCCTCGCGGTTATTGCTAACTTTGGTTTGGCTTAATCAAAACATGTCGTGTAAGGTGTCATACACTTTGGAATACTACCCCCTCGCCAGTTCTGGCGACGGGGGTAGCATTCCACTCTTCTAGAGGGAAAAGACATGTTACTTTACTTAAACGCGGTTAAATCTAACTAGAGCCTCAGTATCACAAAATGGATGCTACTGCCACAGACACAAGTCTGGCCTCCTGCTGCTGACCAAAACCTGGCAGGGGAGGCTCGAACAAAGGGTTTCCTGTCACAGGGAGGTGCTACACCACCCCAGACAGGAGATAGTGGATTGGGGTAGGGAGGGCTGAATGAAACTAGACACTGCCTGGGGCACACAAGGTGTCCCATGCAAAATCCAGTCAAACCGGTTCTGGGGCACTCCAGTCCCAGCTCTGGCGCGAAACTGGACAAAGCGAAAGGGGTGTAACCACCCCCTTCCTGGGTCCCACCCATAGGAGGGACCTAGCAGGTAATCCAGCCCCTTGATTTGGAATAAAGGTAGGAGCTGTGCCAGTGCACATCAGATTATCCTGACTGAAACTTTGATACAGAACTCCGGATCCTTCGACATCCCACTCGACGTGGAAGACTGAAGAATTTCCCTTGTGGTCAAGGAGTGACCACCCTGTGCAAACAGGCACCATCCAGCGCCCAACAGTTTGCTTTGTTGCAGTTCCCGCCGGAACTCGAGCAACAGAGATCGACGAGACCCAGCCTCCCTGACTTCTAACAGCCCGATCCACAGTCCCAGCGAATCTGAGACCCATGGAGGCGACGTGAAGCGTGGAGCCGGCCATCTTCGAAAAACTACGAAGTGCTGACCGTGCAACTCCCGAGGCTCTCTTGAAGCTGTGCATTTGGGTTTGAGAAGCCCCAGCCCCGAGCAGCTCGTGCACCGAAGATCACCCCTCCACACTCACCGAGTGCTGCGTGGGGCCCTTTTGCATTTTCCTGCTTGACGCGCTGGTTTGGTCACTTGCCCGTTGGCTAGTGGCCCCAGTACCGACGAACCTTTGAATTTACACCACTGGTCTAGTTGCTCCAGACTGGCCCTTGCTCCCCTGAAAAGGAGCCACCGCTTTGACCTTGCTGGTCCGAGTAAGAAAGCAATCTTCAAATCCTGCGTGGGTTGCTCATAATCCACTCCTGGTCATCCTCGATGCCCCCGAGTCCACGTGGCAGCGGAGACAAGCTTCACAACAACCACCTGATTGCGCCCGACATTGCCTGATTCCTTCCTGGTTCCATCCTGGTCAATGCCAAGTGACCCAGACTCTGTCCCCTCTGCTTTCAGGTACTCTACATCTTCGATCCACCCTTGGATCCAACCGGACTCTTCTCTCCTGACCGCCTGCAGCATCTACATCTCCAGGCTCCATAGAACTCCACGACGAAACCCGACACACTTTGGCACCTATGCACCCGCTTCCTGTGGGTGAGGTAACGATTGAACGCCGGTGCTCCTGTAGTGGTTTACACCTCTAGTGTCCTAGTTTTAAGTGGCTAAGTTCTAGTCCAGTCGGAAGACTTCTAAAACAGTAACTTTGTAACTTTTAGGCACCATTGACTTTGCATTGGTGCATGCGTGTGCTTTTAGCGCTGCACCCGAATCCCGCGGGCTACTCCCGTCCTAACTGCTGTTAGTCCAGTGTAGTCCCAGCGATTCCCAAGGCCCTAGGCCTTACCATTGTTCGTAAAGTGATACTTATACCACTTATTTAGTATATGATTTGAGTGGCCACCGGCCCTATCCATAATTGTGCAACTTGTGTATGTTTAACTGTGCTTTTGTTTAAACGCTTGTGCCTCTGCACTCATAAGGAGTACAGAGGAATATTTTAGTAATAAATACATATATTTTTATAATATATAACTTGTATGGTGTCCTTTCATTTGATATTACAGGACTGCATATGGTAAAACAGCTGGCTTCACATGCCCTCTTGAGTTAAGCCTAAGACTGCTTAGGTCTATGCTACCCCTAGGATAGCTAGTCTATAAGGTTGACTTACAACCACCACCATAAGGGATTGTTTGGAATGATACAAGGTGCCCACAGAACTGTGGACATCATACATCAGGCCAACTTCTCACATTGGTGTGCAGCGGTTGGGATTTGAGCTTGCTGTTGTTTTACCATTGCAATCTTTATATCATTTGAAAGATCACATTAAGTACTATAGGTACATATAAACAAAGCTAACATACTTAAGTTCTACTGAACTTAGTAGTTGTAGATCAAAAGGAGTAGCACGCCCTGACTACAACTCACTAGCAAGGTTCCAGTAGGAAAACACTAAGTGTAGGTAAGTGCACCACTTACACCTCACTAGCCATGTCTGGCACAGGTGAACCTTCCAGTTCTCTACCTGTGACAGGTGACCTGCCCAAGGCACCTTCCAGATATGGAAAACTCAGCTTCAAGGACACATGACTTACAACCACCACCATAAGGGATTGTTTGGACTGATACAAGGTGCCCACAGAACTGTGGACATCATACATCAGGCCAACTTCTCACATCAACCTTGTACTCAATGAGATTCTGAGTAATTTTTTGGAAACAGCTGAAGTTCTAGTGCAATCGAAGCTGGCAGTTATTAAACCGCTGCAAAAAAAGTCACTCACAGACCCAACCATATTGTCCAATTAATGCCCAATCTCACTATTGCTTGCAATGAGCAACATGATTGAAACACTGGTCAATGGCCAATTAATTGCATTTATGGAAAATGCAAATGTACTCCATCCTCAGCATTCAGGCGTTCACCCTACACACTCCACCGAATCTGCACTGTTAAGATTATCAGACTATCTAAAACAGATGTTGGATGCAGGGAACAATGCAGTATTGATTTTGTTAGATTTATCCGCTGCATTGGACACCGTCTCCCATGACATCTTGCTCCAACAGATCATCGATTATGGATAAAGCATTCTCCAAAGTGGAGCTGAATTTCAAAAGCTGTCTCATCGCAGTCATCAAGTGGATGCAAGCTGAACATCTTAAATGTAACACTGAAAAACTGAGAACATGCTGCGTGGCAAATCCACTTTCTTTGCCCCAGCCAAATGGTGGCTGTCTTCAGCCCCCCTCCTCCTGCCACAGTGGAGATCGCTAGGAATCTGGGAGTGAAATTTGACACCTCACTGTACTTCCATCCACAGGCCCTTGCTGTTGCTGGCTTGTGCTTTAATTTAATCAAATTGTTGAGAAAAAGTTTTGATCTACTGCCACTGAGGGATAGAAAGACAGTGTCTTGCACTCTTATACCTTCTAGACTGGATTACTGTAATAGTCTGTGTGCTGGATTCTCTAAACAGACTGTTCAAGTTATTCAGCATGCAACCGCCATATTGGTCTTGAAACTTCCCAGAAGATTACCTGCCTCAGCGGCTCTGAATGCCTTACACTGGCTGCCACTTCAGAACAAGGTCCTGTTTGAAATCCTCTTAATCACTGTTAGACCCTACAAAGCTACTGGCGCGAAATACTTATTGGCAATGTTTACTCACTACACAAAGAGCAGAACCCTGAGATCCTGTCATGCCAACTTGCTTAAGCCTATTACCTCTTAGACTTAGAATAAGAGGGGCAAATCCTTTGCAGCTTTAGGTACTAAGCCCTGAAACCACCTCCAGACTCAGAAGCAACCTTTAGAGAGCAGCTAAATATGTGGATCTTTGCAACCCCTGTTAGAAATGGGGGTCTCTAGTTGGCAAGGGCTTCCACCTTTGTCCTAATGGGGACCCTTCTTCCTAGTCAGGATAAGGGAGTTACACTCCGAAAATAACCCCTGCTCACCCCCTTGGTAGCTTGGCATGAGCAGTCAGGCTTATCTTAAAGGCAGTGTGTAAAGCATTGGCACATAACTATCAATAACACAGTGTAAGCACTACAAAAGGACACCACACCAGTTTAGAAAAATATCCAATATTTTTATATACTAAAAACAAGACGAAAACGATACAAATCCACAATACAGTACTTAAATATCTTCAGTTGTCAAAATAACACTGAAACACAATTCCTTGATGTCGATAGCTCGGTCTGGGGCTAACACGGCGTCGTGACCAAACAAATACAAACAGTTGTGGCTAACCGGGGCGTCGCGGGCCAGCTACGGAATCGGGAAGACCGGCAAACAGTTCCTTTCAGGAATGCAGGTCGTCGATGACCTCTTGTTGAGCTTCCGAATGCACGGCATCTGCAGACGTCAGTTTTGGAGGTCGGTGTAGGAGTCGTTGGGGGCCTCGAAGTCACACGCGTTGCAGATCGAACTCCTCTCTTGAAGTCAGGAACGCTGGCGTCGGCAGGCATCGGGTGCTGCGGTGCGAAGTGCAGCGGTGCCACGTGCGGTGTCCTCAGGTCGCGGTGCGAACAGCGACTCAGTGGCGGCGTCAGGTGGCGTCATCGGTGAGACCAGGGTCGCGGTGTGAGATGAAGGCAGTGCTTGTCACAGTGCTGGCAGGTCACGGTGCAGGCAGCGGCGTCGTCGTTGCTGAAACCCTGTCGCCGGCTGACGAACAGGAGTCGAAGGCACCGATGTCGGTGGGCCAAGGCTGCAGTGCGGGATGTAGGTGGTGCGTTGTGCAATTTTACAAGCGGTGCCCTCGAACCACGGTGGAGCATCGTCGTTGGGGATACCTCGGCGTCGTCATGAAGCAAGGCAGGGCAAAGTGCGGAGTGCGGTGCCCACAGGTCGCGGTGCGAGCAGCGGCTCGGTGGCGCAGTGAGAAGACGTCGTCGGTGAGACCAGGGTAGCGGTGCGGCGGTGCCCTCTGTGGTGCCTTCAGGACACGGAGTTGGCAGCAGCGTCAATGACGGTGTTAAGCTTGAAGTCTGTTTAAGAAGTCTTTTCCTGAGACTTCGTGAACAGAGGGCAAGCTCTACCTCAAGCCCTTGTAGAAACTCACAAAAGTAGATTGCAGAAAGTTCAGTCCAGTCCTTTCACTGCCCAAGACAGAAGCATCCACTGCAGGCCAACACAGCAAAGTATACAACAAAGTGGTAGTCCCGCTTCACAGCTTCTCCGGCTCTTCTTCTTGGCCGTCTTCTTGATCTCAAAAAAGTTCTCTTAAGACTTTTCTATCCCTGAGACTTCCAACAGGAAGCAAGCTCTACTTGAAGCCCGTAGAGAAAACTCTAATAGCAGGATGATGAAAGCACAGCCCAGTCCTTTCCCTACCCAAGACAGAAGCACCAACTGCAGGCCAACCCACCCCACAACACGCAGCATAGTGAAAGTACTCCTCCTCCAGCTTTCCCGGTTCTTCTTCCTGGCAGGTTCCTTAGTTCAGAAGTAATCTAAATCTCTGGAGTCTGGGCCACAATATTTATACCACCAGATCCTTTGTCCTCTGAAGGCAGAGGGGTCTGTACCTAGTTCAAACCAGTGTTGGGTACATTCTGCCAGTGTGCACCTTCTTCCTTTGTCAGTGTAGGCCAGGGTCATCAGATGCACCACAGGAGGTGGAGCCAGCATGGTGGACTGCAGGCACAGCCCTATTGAGACCCAGGTGCTACTCCTCCCACCCATCTATGTGCAGATAGGTCTATTCAGCCCTGTGCTGATTTATCCTGTCTCCTGGAGTCTCCCCCAGCCCCTGTCACACACAAACCAGACAGACGATACACAAGCTAGCAGAGGCAGGCTGGAGGGTTAGGTCAGACAATACCTACTTTCTAAAAGTGGTATTTTCAAACACAGAATGCTAAAACAAACTTCACTAAAAGATGTATTTTATCATTCTGAGTTCAGGCATACTAAACTTGAATTTCTACCATGTTCCCTGGGTCTGTTAGGATTATAGAATGTTATAATCAAACTGCCCACTCAAGCCTTTGGGGAACAGGTAGCCTTGCAATAGTGAAACACGAAATAGGCTGTAATTCACTATCAGGACATGCCACACACACCAGGGCATGTCCTTCCTTTCATATACAATGCACCCTGCCCATGGGAGTACCTTGGGCCTACCTTAGGGGCGACTCACATGTAGAAAAGGGAAGATTTAGGGCCTGGCAAATGTGTGCACTTGCCAAGTCGACATGGAAGCCCCAGGCTGCACATAGGCTCTGCAATAGAAGGCCAGAGTTCCAATTTATGGGCTGTTTGCATGGGTGGCACAATTCAGTGCTGCAGCCCACCCACAGCATTTGATTTATAGGCCCTGGCACTCGCAGTGCACTTTACTAGGGACTGACACATAAATCAAAAAAGCCAATTATGGAAATACCAATACATAACACATTTTACCCAGAGAACATATGCAGGTTAGCACTGATTAGCATTGGTAAAGTGCCTACAGTCATAAAACCAACACAAACAGGTCAGGGAAAAATAGGAGGAAAAAGCAGAACGTTTGGGGATAACCCTGCAAAAAGGGCCATTTCCAACACTCTCCAATACTCTATAATATTATTATATCCTCTGAGGTAGGAGTTTCCTTCATTAGATCTGAGTAGCTTCGTGTTCTGCATCAGCACCAAGGGGCTTCTTTGGGAGTGGAAGTGTGCTGAATAAGTACTCAATTCGTTCAATTCTCATATGACCTATGGATTACCCACCCCATCGGTAATTGCACAGTCCATGGAAACACAGGAGACACCTGGCAGCCAAAATCTCAAAGAGTAACTGTGGATGAGAATGGTGAATTAGTCGAGGAATAAACCTCCCAAATTAATGATTTCCCCGTAACACTTAACTGCTCCAGGACTTCTCAGGTTTCTAGTTAATGCTGCACTCCTGGATTAATTGGAACCCCAGTATTGCTAACTCTAAGGGTGGGGAAAAACACTCTTTGTACCGAGGTATTCTTATTGAGCATCTAGTGTAGCAAGTTATTGCTTATGGGTGCTATTTTGACTTAAAGAGGCTGTGCTTTGTGTGCGTTATGGGCACTTATCTCTGGTCTGCTGTTTCACGGGATCGGCTAGGCATTTGAAAATTGCTGCTTTAGTGAATGTTGTGTTGCTTCTGAGGAACAATTGGTTGGTGCAAAGTCTGGATAACCAGAGTGACAGACAAGGATATACAAGTATCATGTGTTGGAGATGTAGGAAGTGAGGTTTGGCCTTGGCCACTCAATAAAAGGACACAATTACCTTATGGGTCAATTTTAAATATTTGACAGGCTTTCATTAGGATTGTGACAACTGTTATGTTGATCAGACATTTTGATAATCCCAACGCTTTAATTGTGAAGTTGAACACAAGGTCGGACTGGGACAAAAAATAGGCCCGGTCACTTAAACAAAAGTGGCCTCCATAAGCATACCAGATTGCTAAAAACATGGCACACATTTTCAATCAGTTTTGAACTTGTAAAGATACACTGTATGGGTATTTTGAAAGGTATGGCAGACTGCAAACATTTCTGCTTGTTGCAGGCAGTGTTTGTGGTAATATCAGGGATATCAAAAGTAAAGATTGTCCCACCTGCCACACACCAGGCCCACGAACTGCTAAAAGATGGCCCACAAACTGATATGCCTGACCAGCCCATCGGGCACTGCCTGATTGCCCAACAGGCCAGTCCGACCCTGGGTGTATACATCTTAAACATGCTTAATGCTGTACCAATAGGTGTAGCAAGCAATAAGCTTGTGAGGGTGTGGAGACCTAAAACCTTGCTGACCAGGGTTCGATGTTCAGACAGCCTCCTTACAGCTTCGGATTTTTCTGCAAAGGTCAGGCTGTTTCTTATAGCCTTATTAAATGATTTAAAAAAAAAAATAATATACATGTTCTAGGATTGACATACAAAATAAATTGCAGTTGAAGTTGAAAATGTATTACCTTACAGAAGTTTACATTTTGAAACACAGGACAAGGCAGGATTTGCAGCAACAAGACAGTAGATAAGCAATAATTGTTTCAGCATTCTGTTTTTCTGCCTTTCAAGTGCACCCCTAGTGTTATATGTAGATCCCAGAAGTAGTGTCAAAAAGAAGCCCATTGTGATAGGAGCCTGCCTGGCTACGCTGGTACGAGAAGGGAAGGCCCCTGCCAGGTGTCAGCTAACATGTGCCTGTGACATGGAGGCTTTTGAAGTTAATCAATTTCCTGGGCCCAACCGCATTGGCCATCCTGTCAAGTGAACAACAACACCTCCCCACATGCTGGCCTTTGTTCTCTTCTCTGGGAGCAGTTTCCACACATCTTCAAATTCTCGTTACTGGCTGACAGAATTGGGAGAGCAAATGCAAGTGTAGCCGCCAGGAACTTCTGGCGGGGAAAAGGTAACTTTCTATAAGTTACATTTCCTTATGTATTCAAACTTTGACTTCACTTTTGAATTGGATTTTTAATAACTATTAAAACAGTTGTTGTTTAATTATTTCTCTAGCTACTCCCATTCCTGAGATACAGTTTTAGGATATTTAATATGTACTCTGGTTTTCTACATAAGCAGCTAGGTCTGCCACAGTGAAAAGCAGCTTTTGGGTAATATTCACTGTAAGGACGTGGTAACATTAAATTTCTACATGTACAAATTTTAAATACCATGCACCATGACATTTGGGCCATATGGCCCATATAGAGGTAAGGTGTTCATATTAAAAAGGGGAGTTTTGGACTTGTCAAGGTTGAACTGTAGTTTTTGCACTGCTGCACTCAGATTACAATGGTAGGCCTAAAGCCATGAATACACTGTCACTGGCATGGATTGCACAATAGGTCATGCAGCCCACTAATGACATTTAACTTACAGGCCCTGGGTACACATTGTGCCATATACTAGGGACTTATAAGTTAATAAATACACCAATTAGAAATATGCCACTTCAACCATGTTTGAAGAGGGAGCACAAGCAAAGTGTACAGAGGTCTAATGCCAGCAATAATATAGGGTTCAGCCAAAGGCAAAACGTATGGGGTGACCCAATTCCAGCCAAGACAAGGGTAGACTAATCAATCCTTTAATAGGGTTTCCTGCTCAGGTGTTAGAACATGGACAATTTACCACTTCTACAGTGGTACTTGCCTAGTCTATGCCCCTCTGAGCCTATCTGTACCCATCTGTCAACATCTTTGCTAGCTACTAACACTGTAGCTTTCTCACAGATGCATCACAGTAAGTAGACAAAATCCACCATGGCCAACAAAGTTATATGGCTAATTATTTCCCCTATGTCAGAGATTTGCCCCCAACCCAGGGTAGTTATACCCAAAAGGTTAACAACCAACAAAGGCCACAGACAGCTGTCAGGTTCAGGAACTAGTTTTCTGGCCATTCACTACCAGGTTGAGAATCCAATCTGGGCCATGGGTAAGGCTCGCTACCACCTGTGGGGTTGGAAAAGAGTCCCCCACTTGCTCCCAAGGTCTCTTTGCCTTCTTAGGTTTCTTAGAGTATGGATGTGTACCCACAGGTGCTAGACACTCTCCTTCCACCCCTTCTTTCAATTTCTCAGTGGTGGCAACCTATAGATGTTCTTTTAGTTGAGGGTCTGTACCCGGAGACAGAGCATGGGAGTAGCAGTCCAGGACGTCCTGAGCAGACACACAGACCCCCTCAAGGGTGACACATTCTGTGTCATGTATGTGTCTTACTGGAGCAGGTCTCATGCCCTCTGCCTGTGTGACAGTGCAGCCAGCACTCTACGTCAGAAGTGGCCTCATCAGGGTCAGTTTTGAGATGTTCTTCTCTCGGAGTGGGTAACCCTACACACTGGAACCTCCCACTGTGGATGACATCCAACTCCTACCCTTACTGTTTGTCTGGGCCACCATACCCTGCATTTAGGGACAGTACTCCAAGAAATCTTGAATTTTGGGGTACCTTGGGCATCCCCCCCACCAACTCTATTCTCACCAGTGGGAGCTCAATGCCAAGGATGCATTCAATGGGTATCTGGGAACTGACAATGTCCATCCTCCAAGCAAGTACCCCTTCCCATTGAAGCAATACCAATGCCATAGGATGGGAAAAGTCCTGCCATGGGCATGGCAGACACTTTTCTGGGGAAACCACCCTTCCTGTGACTATGGTCTGGCTTGCACAGATATCCTGCAGAGCAATGACAGGGACCCCATTCACTTTGGCCACATGGAAGTTATGACTATCACCCTGTGGTATTACCAGCTTACCTTCTGAGTCAATCTCCCAACCAAGGGATACTAGACATAGTCTGTCCTCTCTTGCTGGTAATAACCTTCCCCTATGGTATGGGTACTCACAAACATTTTCCCAGGGGCCAAAATGTTTGGCCCGTGATGTGCCTGAGGGCCGCATTCATGCCAACAGGGTGGCATTCAGGGGTTGGGGAGGGTGAGGAGGGGGGGTTGGATTTGCAGTACGGTGGGTTTAAGCAAAGCATATACATCTAGGGCCATATGTATGAAACTTTGGTTTTGCATATCTCAAATAGCGATTTTATGCGAATCGCTATTTGAGAATTGCAAAATGCTATGTATATTGGATTTGCAATTTTTTTTGCAAATCCTACATATTTTTAATTGTGAATTGCAAATTGCGATTCACAATTAAGGAATACCTCTCCATTCATTCCTATGGGCCTAGAGGCCCATAGGAATGAATTGGAAGACATTCTCAATTTGCGATTCTCAATTAGAGAATCGCAAATTGAGAATGCAATTTCAAGGGTGCCAGGGTGTCAAAAGGACACCCTGTTGCATCCCTGAAATGTGTATGTGTGCACACGTGGCACACATACATGCCCAAAGGGCATGTTTGTGTGCCATATTGGACTTTGAAAAATGCAAAAAAGAGCATTTTTCAAAGAAATCGCAAATTAAGTTGGTGGTAATTTGCGATTCCTTATGGCCAAATTGCACTTTTTGTGGGCCTCTTACATTGCATTTAAGGAATCGCAATTTGTGATTCCTTAAATGCAATTGCAAAATAGGGAATCGCAAATTTGCGATTCCTTATTTGGCGAGGCTGTTTTCTATTCATACATCCCACTTAGCTAAATTGCGATCGCGCACGCCGAAATTCTGCGAATTTCGGAGTTTGCAATCGCAATTCTGATTGATACAAATGACCCTAAGTGACTGAATTGCAGCATATCAAACCAGAAAACCTGGGAGTAATCTTGACTCCCCTCACTTAACCAAATTGTATGATCCAAGGCAATTGTTTTATTTCACTCTCCGTCCTTTCTCTTCATTATCACATAAAAGAGGACCTCGAGATACATGACTTTAGGATGTGTGCTGCCAAAACCTTCTCCTGTGTTTAATTTAATAAACTGTAATGTTTCGATGTACAATAGCAACCCAGGCTTCCCAAAAAGTTCAAACAAATGTCATGCCTTAGTTCACAATTGCCATTGTTGTCAGGGTGGGGGAAGAATGAATGCATCTAAATTCATGTTTGAAAGATATCACTTTAAATAAAATACTTCTGAATGCCCTAACATAATCTGATGAACAAAGGATAAACGGTTCTGCATTTAATAAAGAACACTTTTTGAATTCTGAAGAGACTTTATCATATTTGTATACTTTAGCTGCAAGATGTCGTTAAAAATGATGGTGTTCCTAAAGCTAAGCATGCAGTATACCCTAATAACTTCCTTTCTTTAATGTCAATTAACCTTTAAATAAATGCTTGCCTGCTTAGTTAACATTTGTAAATGATAGTGCTGAGCCGAGTAAGGCTGCTGTTGCCTAGAGGCTGCGTGTAAAGGTCAGGAGGGCTGCATGTGACTCCTGGGCATCACTTTGAGTATCACTGCGGTAGGGCTGCACTGACCACCTCTGTGAAATGCCCACCTGTGTGTGGTTTCCTGGGACACACAGAATCCCCTCTCTTGTGCTCTGATTGGAGCCTGTCTTAAACTTGGGCGGGCAGAAGGAAGCCCTATGCTCCACTTCCCATCCAAACCTCTCCCCATGTTCTCTGAGGGCAAACAGGACTCCTTTCCTTTCTCTACCCCTTTTGGGCACCTTCTGGAATTAAACTGCCTTTTCCTGGCTTTCTCCTTCTCTCTGCTGAGGGAAACTCCAACCACCCTTTCTGTGGTCACTCCCAGGTACACTCTGAAGATGTAAAGGAGATCCGCTTCTTTTCCAAGCTCTCTGGGCACAGCAAGCTTGGCTTTTATCAGGTGCTGGTGCAACTCTGTAAAACAATTTCTTAAAATGTGACATCATCAAATTGTACAACTCATCATAATCATTTACTTTGCTTCCCTTCACCCATCCACAAAATCGACCTGACTGGTGTAACTGCTTCTAGCTATCTCCAAGGTCAGACCGGCCTACAGGAAAATCAGGCAATGCCTGATGGTATGGTCTGACAGGTCTGTGTTGGTCGTTTTTTTATCATTCTGTGGGCCTGTTTTATGGTCTGTGGGCTGGTTTTTACTGTTTATTTCCTGATATTAAAACAAACATTGCCTGCAGCAAACACAAATACATGCATTCTCCCATACCTTGCAGAATACTGACACAACAAATATTTCCGAGTTAAAAAATGGCCAGATTTGCAAATCTGGGTCACTTTTTTAGGTCTAATGGTCAGTGGGGCAGTGTGACTGGTGCGGCTGCACGGGTGCTGACCCGTGAAGGGGGGGCGATGACCTCAGTTGGGGTGCTGTTTTGAGTAATAACTTATGATTGGAGAGATATGGGGCACTTTTGCCTGGTGGTATGAGCAAATCAGAGGAAGCGGTCATGGGGTATGGGGGCGCCAAAAATGATTGCCGCACCAGGTGCCACCAGCGCTAAAGCCGGCCCGCTAATGGTAGCCACTTACATTTTGGCACCCAGACCTATATTTTGTCCCAGTCCAACCCTGACTGTCTCTGAACTTTGGGAGATTACTTCTCAGGGGTCAGACCAAATATAGTGATAATAGCTTCCTTCATAGGACCTTAGTTCATCTGGTCAACTAATTCAAGGACCAATGATGTATCCTTCAGGCAATGTACATGTGTTTCCACATATCTAGGGACCAGGTCTTTGGCAATGTAGACTATTTTAACTCTCCTAGGCACTTCACTGTCACTACCACCATAATCTCAGACAGGCTCAAAACCTTAGGATCTCATTGCAAGTGCCCCAGTGTCAGATTTGATAATTAATGCACCCAATAAGATCAGGTACTAAGTCATTTCTGAATTTGTCTGGTGCAATGATTATGATAATTTTCGACTTTTTCCTGCAAAAATTGGATGTAACTTTCAGATTCTGGAGCACCGAATCTGCATGTCGCGACAATGGATTTAGGCCCAGATCTCTGTACTGGGTTGAATGTTTGACATTGTTCAGCATTCTGTCTATCAATTGTTCTTTTTGCATTTGTCACCCGAGTGAGACTGGTATGCCCAGACATGTGTCCCGTGCTCGCCATGCCACTGGAGTCAAGCTAGCCTGGCTGATGAGGGGTGAAACCTAGAAACCTTTCCCAGGATACTTGTTTCCGGTCCAGGTAGGACCTGGCCTGGCAGTTTGGCTGGGCTGTTACCAAGGGAAGCAGGGTCAAGACTGATTTGCATGAGGCTGGGTTTAATTTGGAATGGCATGGGGAGCAAAAAAAATTATGGATTTAGACCCAGATCTCTGTACTTGGGTGAATGTCTGACACTGTTCAACATTCTGTCCATCAATTTTTCTTTTTTACGTTTTTTGGGGACACTTTTCTGCCAGTTAATTTTAGATGGTAAGCCCTGCTGAAATTTGCCTGGGGGAAATGGTGGGGTTGCTGTACTTGCCCAAAACTCAGATTTCAGTTATACTTGTTCACAGGAGTTACAGCATGCACTAGAATTTAACGCACCATTCCTTATGAGGTCATTAGAAGGAAATGGTAAGTGTTAAAACATTTGAGAGCAGATTTTCTATGTAAGGGTCAGAGAGCTAATCCAGTTAAGTACTTGCTGTAGAGGTCAGTGGGTTACCTGTAGGCCCCATGATTTAATCCTGATAAGCTGATTCAATTTCATAGCTTACACAGGTCAGCACATTAGGTACTACTGATTTGAGTCAAACTATTGCTATTTGCAATGCTAACAAAGGGGGAATAACATGGACATTTTTATGTTTACTGCATCAAAACCTGCATGTTCCAATAGTCTATTTTTCATTTTATATAGGTAAATATTGGAATGCCAATATTTACATGCAGAAATCAACACAAAAACACATGCACCTTCATGCATAGCTGAAAGAAAAAGAAAAAAGTAGTTCCCTGAATGTAAGAAGTGGAATAATACAACCCATCCAATCAGAAGTGCAGTAAAACAAAGGAGTGAGAATTCCCCAAGGCATTTGTAATCATATCGCTAGTACAACCACTGGTTTGCACGGTTGCTCCATTCAACATAGCACTCATAATTTAGGCCAAAGATTAGCTCTCTCTGTGCCCTAAGTGGAACACTGGTCTTAAACATCCACTGGTGACTGCTGGCTTTTGAAAGCGGAGGGGAGATAATGTTTTTCTTTTTTTAAACACATTGTATTGAAGATTTTGACATAACAAATCCCACATACCTGGGAGCCTTAAAATTAAACTTCGGACACAGTGGTTCCATTGTTAAAACAGTACACGCTGGCATTATCATGAGTACAGTTTCCAGCAGGCAAACAACCTTAAATGCCAAACATTCAGATCTTGTGCAGCTATTCCTCCCCGGGCATCACCCCCTTACAATATCCCTTCCACCCAATGCCCCCCGGTAGGCCTCAGCTATCCGCATCTGCAGCTGCTCTTCCAGGGCCCCACACTTTGTCAAATTTTCTGGGACATCCCCCTAGACTGATACACCAATTGTTCAGTCCTCATACACCAATCCATGTTGGATTCCGATTACCACACTGTTGGGAGTGTAGACTCATTCCACTTTCATCTTGGCGGTCTACCATCTGAGAAACATTGCAGAAAATCATTGTGTATCTGTCTAGGGATTGTTCACTTCAAATTCCCAAGGCCACAGCTGCCGCCTGAGTTCTAGTGTTATGTCCAGTACCTCTGAGGTCCTACGGCTCACCCCTCCCAGAATGCCTGAATCCTCAGGCAGTCCCAGAGTGTGTTAAGTAGTGTACACCTCTGCTCACAGCTCCTCAAGCCTAGGTCCAAATCACTCATTCCCATCTGGAACAGCCTGGTCTTCGTGAAATAAGCCCTATGGAACACATTTAATTGGATCAATTGAAGCCTTGCTTTGATCGCCACCTCACAGGGATAGCCCCACACTGCCCCCCAATCATCATCCTCCAGTTTACCCAAGTCAGCTTCCTACCTCCTCCTCAGAGTGTCTAATGGAGGAAGGCAGTTGTGTAGCAGCATGGAATAGTTTTGGGGCACTGCATGGCTGGTCAGGGATGCCCCCAGCCTCCTGTATTCTACAGGTGTCTCATTGTGTATCTCTCTCAGTGCCTCTTTGTGCTGGCCTAGGATGTATGTCATTTGCAGATATTTAAGATACTGCCTACCCGTCAGTTTAAGTAGATCTTGAAGTTCTGAGAGTGGTATTATCTTGCCCTCACTCCACACATCCCTCAGCTTGGAAATTCCCAGCGTGTCCCATTTCCTGTGCCCCTCATTTTTATTTTTTTTGTAAAATCTGTTTATTGTTTTCAAACACAAACAAACCACATGAGAATGGCCGAGCATGTATACACACAACAAGTTCTCGATATAGACCATAAGAAACAAGGCAACCATCCCCACTGGCCAGCAGGCCCAACTAAGGAACCATCTCCACTGTCCTGGAGTCACCCACCGAGGCAGTAACCATGGCTGTCATAGGATATCATCCCAAATCAATACATCCCCGTCATAATGCCCCATGCACCAGATCGACTCTCAATGCGGCACCCAACTCCCCTACCCAATACCCACCCACCCACCCACCGGCGCGTCAACTCTAAGATTATGTGTAATAAAGTGTCAGATCGAGTCAACAAAGGGGACCATACCTGTCTTCCAATGTACCTCTTGAACAGGTATAATGACCATTAAGGAGGTACAGGGACACCTCGCCGCGCTTCCCATCTCTAAGGGGGCCATTAATCTCTTAGTCGTCATCCCCGGTCAAGGTACTCCCCTCTGACTCAGACTCTATATCCGCCCCCTTCAGTTCAGTAACAAGGGCCTCCCACACTCGCGCCCCCTCCAGTGCTTTGTCATTGTGGGACCTATGCGCCTGCTGCAGATGAACTGCACCCTCGCTGCTCGCCCATAGGAGCAATGTAGCCCTCCATCTACAGTAGCTGGGTCCCGCTGCAGCCTTCCAATGTGACGTAATATCTCTCTTATCAAGCAACAGTCCCAAGTCCACAAATTTACTCGTCAGTTTTGTTTTGCTAGTATGCGGAAACCAATGCAACAAGCAGGTCTCCTTATCCAGAGCAATCCGTCGTCCAGTTACCTTGCAGAGCAGCTCAACCACTTCCTCCCAATACGTGCCCAATTGCGGGGAATCCCACAACATATGCACCAGGTCCGCGTCCTGCAACGTGCATCGGGGACACTGTGCAGTGTCCACCTGAAAATATTGATTGATTTTTGCCGGTGCAAGACACGCTCTGTGCAAAGTAAAAAATTGGACCAATTGAAACCTGGCGTTTCTAGTGCCCTTCCATGCCCACTTAAGGATATGCAACCAAGCAGAGTTTGGTATCTCTTTGTCTATATCCACCGCCCACTGTTCTTGCACCTTCTGTAGCGGTGGCAGCCCTTCCCCGATCATGCGCCTTTATAAACAGGTAACCGCCTTATAAGTGCCCGCTGCCATCACCACATATTGACACGCTTCGGTTACTGGTGGCTCCGAGAGGCCCATGCCCTAGTGTTTTTGGATGGCAGTGACTAAGGCTGTATGTATTAAAAAATGACCCTGTGGGAGCCCAAAACTCTCCTGCAGCGCACTAAAGGCAATAATACTCCATCCCCGAAATAATCTCCTACCATCTGTAGCCCTAACCTCTCCCATTCCGCAAGAACAGACCAGTCCCCTCCATGTGGCAGGGCCGTGCACATCCCCAGTGGTATCTCCGGGGCATAAGGTCGCTGCACGCCAATTCTATTGTGGTACGGCTTCCAATAATGTCTTAAAGCGCCTTCGTCAATCGTTAGTTCAGCTGCTCGCAACCTTTGCTGCAGTATCACATATGATGGCACTTGCCTCGGAACTTCCGGTTCGACTTCCCGTTCTTGTCCCCGGAATTCTTGTGCCACTGCTTGAGTAAGGCCCTGGAACTGCACGGCCAGAGTACAGCTCGAAATCAGGGACTACAAGGCTCCCCGACAGTGGCAAGATTCCCCAGAACTGCATACTGCCCTTAAGGCCCCTTATTGCCCTGCTGATATTACCCTCCAGTAGGTCCTCTTGGGTATGATATACGTGTGTCCCCAAATAGGGAAGGCACTTGGGCTCCCACATGACATCAGATAGATGCACAGGTCGGGCACTCGCTCTGATTACCGGAAACACACAAGTCTTTGCCCAATTTACTCGCAGGCCTGATATATCCCCGAACCGGCGGAGCAGGTCTCGCGCTCCTTCCAGTGCCCCTCCAGCATCCTTCAAGAAGAGCAAGAGGTCATCCGCGTACAGCAAAATATAGTGTAAGCGGCCACAACTCCTCAGACCTTGAAATTCCCTCCCCGTTCTGGCTTGCGTCGCCAATGGTTCAATATCAAGGGCAAATAGCAACGGGAGAGTGGGCAGCCCTGTATGGTGCCCTGCCCTACCGAATATGAGGAGGAAATGACCCTACCCACTCCTACCCTTAGCGCTCGCCGAGGCATATAAAATTTCGGTCCACCGGATATAGCCCTCCCCAAGTCGGAAGGCTCTCATGACTGAAAATAAATAAGGCCATTCCAAGCTGTCGAATGCCTTTGCAGTGTCCACCGAGAGGACTATTGCTGGCTCTTCCTCACCATAGTCCCCGCTCAGTATTCGTATCAACCTACGTACGCTACCAGCCATGTTACGTGTAGGGATAAAGCCGGATTGATCCGGATGAATCAACCTTGTCATAAGGAGAAGGAGTCTGGTGGCCAGCACCCGACTCAAAATCTTATAGTCAGTGGTGAGCATTGACTACGGCCGGTACGCTGCTGGATCCGTGGGGTCCTTCCCGGTTTAAGGAGGGTAATTATAATGGCCTCCCTAGTCGAGGTCGGCAGCACTCCCAATTGCTTAGCCTCCCTATATATTGAGAGCAACCTAGGAGCCAGAACATCGATGTAAGCCGAATAGAACTCGATAGGTAACCCGTCGCTGCCCGGAGTTTTGTTACGCGCCAACTGTTTAATGGCACAACGGATTTCTGCTAACGAGATCTCCTGTCCAAGGGAGTCTGCATGTTCCTCATCCACCACAGGCAGCTCTAAGTCCTGCAAGAATGCCTGTATGTCCCTTTCTCTGGTCCGCAAGTGGCTCGTATATAAGGTAGCATAAAAGGACCGAAACCGATCATTTATTTGATGTTGCGTGTATTCCAGCACCCCCGATTCAGAGGTCAGCGCTAGGATAGGGACGCATCTAGGGAGGGGGTTGGCCAGCCACGCTTGCAAGGTGCCCACCTTATCCCGTTCGGCATGCGCGCAGGCCAGACAAGTTCTGTAGTCAAAGCACCGTAGGCGCTCCACCACCGCTGCCACCGCTTCCTTCAAGTCCCGGACCGTGTCTCGCGACGCAGGGTTAGTGGAGTGGTCTCGCTCAGCTGCCCTGAGGGACGTCTCTGCAACTTCTATTTCCTGTAGTAAGAGCTTCCGCACTCCCACCCGCTTAGCGATGCAAAACCCTCGGGTCACTGCCTTGAAAGCGTCCCACTCTAAGGCCATTGCCGTAGTTTAGCCCTCATTCTCAGCAAAGTATGTCTCAATCCCCACACCCAGCTCGGTGCAGAAGACCAGAACTTCCAGTAGCTCTGGGCGCAAGCGCCATGTCGGTATAGCAGAGCGCTCCGCTGCCCAGCAGAAACTCACTAGCAGTGGATTGTGGTCCGAGATAGTACGCGACAAATACTCGCTATTGACTACCATAGCAGCCAGTCCTGGGCTACTCAAAACCGCGTCAAGCTGCACATGCAGATCGTGTAAAGCAGAGAAATACGAATAATCTCGTTCAGCCAGATGTTGAGCCCGCCAAACATCCACCAACCCCCAATGATCCTGCCAGTGGGACCTGACCTTCGCTAATTTATGAATTGGAGCAACTGATAACGGGCGGTGGGACCTATCCATCATCACATCCACGATAGAACTAAAGTCTCCACCCAGCAACACTGGGTTTGTAAAATAGGTCACCAGGGCATCAGATAAGTGCTCAGAAAAGGCCGCCTGCTCCACATTAGGGGCATAAGTACTACATAGAGCCACCGCCTGCCCATGTAGGCGCCCCTTAACTGCCACATATCGGCCCTCTGGGTCTATTAATTGATCAGTCATCTGAAAGGGGACCCCAGCCCTAATCCAAATCAACACTCCTCGTGCAAAAGCTGAATAAGTGGTGTAATAAAGCTGCCCTCTCCACCTATGCTGCAACGCCAGCCCCTCTGCCCTGGTCAAGTGTGTCTCTTGTAAAAACACTATCTGCGCACCCCTGCCTACCAAGTAGGAATGGACCCTATATCTGCGCTGCATGGAATGCAATCCCCGTACGTTCCAGGTCACACACTTCACATCAGGTAACGGACCCATAGTACAAGCACAAAGGGAAATACAAAAACACCTCACTTCTCCTTAGACACGCCGGTTGGTGCCACCCCCCATCCCACCCAGTCGCATCCCCAAACAGTCCCACTCCACCCTCAACATCATCCTTCCCCCCAAGAACAGGTACTAACATAGTGAATCCTATCCAAACTAGCCCAACTATCGCCCAACGAAGTAAGGCTATCCAACTGGGAACCATCCGGAGGGGGTTGGATAGAGCCTAGCAAGTAACCCACAAACAGTCAATGCAGCATCCATTTACCGCCCCAGGAATCCCCAATAGCCATAGCCACGCTTCTGCCTCCCCACATAACTAAACTTTCTTCAGTTACATAGGCGTTGCACTGATGCACCCAGAACCTAGAAATCCAGAATCTGATTCAACACTAGCCCATCTCAATTTCCACTTGTTAACACTTCAGGCACAGCAGCTCCCCCCCCCTCCATGCAGACCACAGAGTTTACTCATCTAGCAGTCCCTCTGCTCTTCCCGGGGTGACCAGCGGCAGATGTACACTGTCCGATGCCGAAGAGTCCGCTTCCGACTGACCCTTGTCAGTGTCCAGTTCTGAGCCTCTTGGCGAAATTAGCAGCTTTTTGCCGGATATCGCCGTCACCGCTTCCAGTGCTTCCCTGCACTCCAGATCCGTTTGTGAGGTAGAAGGTTTCCGCAATCCCCGTCCTCGGCGACTTATACGTCGTGACCTGCGAGGCTGTGAATCTGCAGCCATTTCACGTGCTTCCTGCTCCAATCCATCTTTGCCAGCTCTATAAGACTCCAGCCAATCCGGCGTGTCATGAAAGTGGGTTTTCCCATCCAGGATTATGCACAATTTAGCCGGGAAGAACAGGGAGTACTGAATCCCCTCTGCCCGCAGTTCCTTCGTGACCGCCTGGAAGGACGCCCGGCACCACTGGGTTTCAAAGGAATAGTCCAGGAACAGCCTGACCGTACTATTATCGACCTGAAAAGGGCTGTCCATGCGTGCCTTCCGGAGAAGCAAGTCTCTGACCCTAAAATGTAACAGGTGCACCACCACCGGTCGGGGAGGTCGCCCCTGCTGTGGAGGTCTCGCAGGAATCCGGTGAGCGCGTTCCAGGGTATAGAAGGCCGACAATCCCTCGGGGGCCACTACCGTTCTCAGACAATCTTCCAGGTAGCTCACCATATCCGATCCCTCTGTTTTTCCGGCAGGCCTACTACCCAGATGTTGTACCGCCAGTCCCTCCCTTCAGCGTCCTCAGCGCGCTTTTCAAGTGCTTCAATCTGGTCCAATGCGCCCGCCATTGTTGCGGCTAGCGCGGTTTGCACCGGCGCGACCTCTTGGACAGTGTCCTCCACCTGTTTGACCCTATCCGACAATTTTGCGTGATCAGCTCTCAGAAGTCCCAGCCCCGTCGCCACCTGCATGATGTCCTGCTGTAGGGCAGTGCGAGAATCTGCTATAGCAACCAGGATCTTATCGAGCTCCTGCTGCAGCCCCTTGACCTGAGACAATCCATGCAGCCCCTGCTCAGTCTGAGGTGGGGGTTCAGTGTCAGAAGGTGGGTGTTCTTCCTCTTTTCTCCCTCGGGGCTTGCCCAGAGCGCCGATCGTCGGAACCCACTCGCAGGAACCGTACCGCCGGAGCACCCAAACAGCTGCAGTCGGCAGCCAGGGCCCGCCTCCAAACCAGACCAGGCAGAATAGCGTCTCACCCCGGCTCAATTTGACCCCTTTTATTGTCACGTCAGTTGATGCAGGGCAACGACAGCAGATCCTTTAATCGAATAGTCTCCCGAGCTTGGGGGCCGCGCCACTCTCTATAGGCCATCACTCAATATCCCGCTACGCCACAGGAGTCCCCCAATGCCTCTGCAGGCCAAACTACAGCTCGTTGTAGTGTCTCTAGGGTTCACCGTCACCACCCTCAGCGCAGTTCCCCGCTCCACCAGCGTGCTCCAAGCGTGAATCCACCACCTCGCGTCGCCCAATCCTTCTCCGCATCCGCGAGGCTTCCCACAGTGTTTCCGGGGCAGGTCGCTCACATCTCCTCACAGCGGTCAACTATGGGTCCAGGCCAGGGACGCCGCCCTTTGATGGAAGGCACGCTAATCTCCAGGGCCGTCCAGCCACCTTTTCCCTCATGCAGTGCCGTATCTGCTGTCCCGCCCCGTCCAGGGTCAACTGGCTCGCTCTCGCCGCCTGCCCCAGGACCCAGACGTCGCCTCAAGCCCCGTCAACTCACCGGAGCATCTCAGGGGCCTCTGCATCAGCAGCCTGGGCCCCCACAGCGTAATAGCAGCCCCTGCTGGCCTCCTGAGCCCCCGCCGATTCAGGCCGCCACTCGCTCTCTAGTTGCAGAGCTCGCCTCTCCCCCGGCACCGTTTCTTGCTTGAGTCCACTTTGCTCCGCGGCGTCGGTTGGGTAAATGTCCACTACCAGGCGGGCCCAGAGATCCAGCGTTGGTGCGCCTCCTCCACCTCCGCAGCGGATCTCCGCCGCTTCGCCACCTAGGCCGGATCCGCAGTGCCCCTTACTCGCTGCGCCGCTCCAGAGCCGGTTCAGCCCACAGCGCTGCCATTTTAAGCTCCCTGGGAGCCGCCGACTCAGCACACGGCACCGTGCCGATATCCTGAGCGCATCGTCTTTTGGGGCAAAGACACTCCTGGTCAGCTCTCCTCCGCTTTACCCGTCCCCGATTGGTGTGCGGGGGCGTCTGGGGGTCAATTATGCAGGAGAAATGCGGGGTTCCTCAGTGGAGCTCGGCACTCACGCTTCTCCTCGCCACGGCTTCCAGGCCACGCCCTTCCTGTGCCCCTCAATGACCTGCAGATCCTTTAATATATGTCATATTCCCACAGTAGGGTTTTCACCATCACTTTATCCTTCCATGCCGGGTGGTTTGTCACAGTCTTCCTTATATTTATGACTATGTCTGTCGGAAGGTGAAGAGGTGGCAGCCCCTGCCCCCCATAAAGGTGTCTGTTAGCCCCATAGGTCCATCGCTCTCTGGTCCGCCATCAACCAATATTCCCGCTGCAGCAAAAAGGCCCAGTCATTTCTTACCTACAGCTGGGTCGTCCAATAATATGTGTGCACATTTGGGAGGGCAATCTCCCCGTCTAGAGGCTTCCTGGTCAAGATGGCCAGAGCTATCCGTGGCACCTCTCCTTCCCAAAGTGCAGCCCTAGTTACATCATCTACTGACCTGAAGAACCCGTCTGGTATCTCAAATGGGGTATTTTGCAGACCATATAAAAAGTTCAGCAGATAAATCATTTTATAGGGGGCCGCCTGTCCCATCAGTGATATCGGGAGTTTGCAGCATCGACCTACATCTGTTTTGTATTGCTCAAGGATTTTGGGTTGAGATTTGCCCTGTGAAAGACATCTCTGGTGGGGCGATAATGTTGATGGCAAGTTCCACAGAGTGATTGAAGGAGGCAAGCAAGACCAATTGACAAGGTAGCTCTGATAATATTATTAATACTATGTAAGCTTGTGTTGCTCCCACAGGCTTGGGATGTTTCCAGCAGCTAAGCTAAGGTGTGGCAGACTCACAGTGCTGCTACAATGTATCTTCAACTGTGATTCCTGCAGCGCTGTGCGGCTCTGAGTGAGACAGCCTGACATCACCTAGCTACTACTGAGACAGTTGTGGCCTGCCCCAGTCAGGTTGTGTGACACAACTTTGTGCCTGTGGCCGGGAGGGGACATGATGTCATGCCCTGCTGCTGCAGAGTGCAAGGAGTTACATTTTGTGAGGAAGGAGGCCAGCTGCTCAACGGTTTGTTGTCAGCGCCGACCATAATTATGGCGCTCGGCTTACTCATAGCACTGCTGCTGGTTACGCCGGCCCGGCCCCAGGGGCTACATCTATGGCATCTATGGGGATATCCTTGCTGTTTGTCCGAGTGGAGCTTCTGACGGACTGGAGACTTTTGCCCAGCAGCTCGCCCATCATCTGCGTGCCCAAGTGCTTAGAAGGACTTGGAGGAGCTGTGGGGGCGGGAGGCCAGAGAAGCAACAGGCAGGTTGGGCAATAGCGCTGCAGGGACTCAATTACCCAGGAGTCCCTGCCTGACCGCGCACACATGGTCCGCGCTCCCTGTCTGACCCGCCCACAGGACGTCATACGCCCTACTTAGTGGATCTAGACTACCACTAAGCGGGAGCGTGTGGGAGAAGCCCGGGACAAGGGCCGGACCGTTTGCGGCCGTTGGAGGCCAGGTGAGGCTGGGCTGGGCCACCTCTCTTGGTCCATCGGTTTTTTGTCATAGCACTTCTATATTTTCAAATTGACTCTTGTATGATATTGAGCCGATAATAATTAAGTCTTGCTAGGACATAAAAATCTTTGCTAAAAGTGTTTTCTTCCTCTAGGGTACTATATCATCCTTGATCTGGTGTGGTTTCTGAAAGTGTTGGCATCATAATCAGTATTTGGATTTATGTTACTAACCTCCCATTAAGAGCGATCAAGAATGGTAAGGCGTAACCCCTTGAGACCTGCCCCTGTACCCAAGCAAAAGGCAGCAGGAAATCCACAGCTTCCCAGCCTCACGGCAATAGATCGCATGCTGCAAAAAACTACTGGGGTGGTGGCAAACCCTATAGATACTACAGAACGCCGCTTTTCGCTTCCTGTGGGCTCTCTCCCCCCTTACCCTCCTCTAATCTATCAATGCTTACTACCAACTCCCAAGACTCAATGCTGACACCTTCTTTTGTTTCTCTCCCAGGTGCTCGTCACGCCCCATTGACTCAGGTTGTAGTCCCTGAGAAGAGCAATGTATCCCCTGAGATTTTACTGAAATCTTTACCTGATAGGCTATCCCAGACACCGACTACTCTTATATCTCAGGAAAATGCCTCTAAAGTAAATGAGAATCACGAAAGCCTATTGAGCTCGACCTCGATTTCTGAGGCAGATGAAAGTGTAAGTAGTGACAGCCCGCGTGTGACCACCAGAGGGCAGTTGGCTAGGCGTGGGGTTGAACCCGCTACCTGAGAAATTCTCACTGCCCAAAACAAAAGGGGGAATGTAGGTGGTAATAGGAAAAAGAAAGCGGCTGATAAACATAAAATCCCACAGGAGAGGAATGACAGTAGCTATGTATCTGATATTATAACCACTATACTTGATACTAGAGGTCCTCCAACTGGCGAATGTTTTTGGCAAAGAATGGAGGGTCTGCTGGAGAAACCTTCTGTTTTAGCAAACTCTAATGCTGTCCCGCAGCCTAGTGATAGTTTAAATCTTGCAAGTCCACCAAGTTCTCCAAAAGATACCACTATTATCGTCCATATTGAACAGATCGTGAAGTCCCTTATATTGCCGGTACTTGAGAGGATTAAAGCCTTATCTAAAAGGCTTGATACCTTTGAACAAGGGACCCTCGAAAACTTCTTCTCAGTAAAGGCATTAATTAAGCTACATGCCAAAAACAGTTCTACTCCTGCTGAACAGAGGTTGCCAGATCCTCTACAGATAGGCAATAATGTACCCCTAAACCAAAAAGATGCTTCTGGGCCAATGAGTGGTAATAACCCCCTACCAACAGCTTCAAAAAAGGGAAGCAAATTAAGTAAACACTCAGCGGCCAAGGGGGATAAGGGCCATGGGGCTAGTGCACTCACACAGGCCCAGATAGACAAAAATGCCCCTAGCAATGCAGCAACTATAAGAGACAGGGCAAATTGTGCTGTTGTACCCACGCAACACAAAACCATTTCTAGTAATGTGGTGAACCAAAATAAAGACTCGGCCCAAAAACCTCGTGTAATAGATGCTACGTGGACCAGTTCTCCCCACATTGACTTGCCTCCAGCTAGTATGCCTTATGTAGTTGTTCTAACGGGAGTTCCTCGGCTACCGCCGGGTAAAACAGAATCACATAATGAACTCAGAAATAAAACTACATTTTGGTTAAATAATAACAGGCCCTTGCCGAGACAATTTGATGGAAAGATTTTGCTTGTGAGAAGAGTTGGCTGGGTGGGCAGAAGGGTAAAGGACACCCCAGGCGATTGTATCCTAGTCAATTTTAGGGATACACGCGCCGTAAGGTCTATTTGTAAGCACCAAAATGATTATGGTAATAGCGGAATAAGAGCATTTGGCTTTGGGCATTTCTACCCACAGTAAGCATCCCAGATCCAATGGCAGAATTATGGGAACCAACCCGGAGAAAGGTCTCCTGGTGATCATTGCATCTCAATTACCCCAAATTTGGGCGGTGGGCGAGAATGCTATGGCCCCGATCTAGGGTACTGACATAGTGATCTCCTTCCTTCCAACTCATCCTATAGTTGCACAGGTGATTGTCCGTCCGCTGCTGTGTTATCAATTGACCAGGGAGATGTCCCGGTTTTGCGTATTTCTCCTCTGTCTCCTCTGGCCCCTGAGCCGGCGGGAACAGAGTTGAACCCACTTAGTGTACAACTAGGCTCCCTGCAGAACCCAGTACTGGGTGATACCAAATCAATCAAGGTTATCAGTTGGAATATAGCAGGTATCCATAGGAAATTAGGCTTACCAGATTGGAACATCTTGGTGGACGCGTACTCGATCTGTATTTTTCAGGAGACTTGGAGCCTGGAACCCACCCACAGACCTGGCTTTACTACCTATTTTCTACCTGCAGTACCCCAAATAACTGGGAGGGGCCGCCCTTCAGGTGGGCTTCTTATCTGGGTAAGCATTTCCCTGGGCTGTTATATTACGCAGAAGCAATGTAATTCTCCTGATCTCCCTAGAATCTCATAGAGAGTTCCTAATTGGGGGAGAACCATTGAGCTATTTATTATATATTATAGGGGCACTAAAAACGATTCCTTATCTCCAACAATAGCCATACTAGAAAGTGAGCTCAGAGATTGCAATGATGGCATGCAAGCCCTGGTTGCAGGGGATTTCAACTGTACCTATGAGCCCCTTGCAACAGAGGATATCTTGGACCTAGGTGAGGACGATGCAAGGAGGGGTATACCCATGCTAACGATCCAGCCAATAACAAAATGGTCGCAAAGGGCAATCCAGTTGAATGCTTTGACTATGGAGTTTGGGTTAAGAGCTGCTAATGGCAGAACTAACGGGGACCCCATGGGAGCAGATACATATAATAGGGTGAACCATACGTCAAGGATTGATTATATCCTCCTTGATTTTAGGCTCTGGAAGTTTGTCTAGGATATGGTTGTCTTATCCACTGTAGACAGCGATCACAATCCGCTTTCTTTAACCCTTAAGCACTTGAGGCATAAGAAAGATGATGTACCAACATTAAGCAAATTAGAGCTCGCCCCCAAAGTATTTCCATCTAACTGTGGGAGACGCCTTAAGTGGTGTAAAGTCGCTGTGGACGAAGCAAAGGTAGAGGCTATAAATACAGCATTGATAGCCTCACAAAGGGAGTTGGACATGATTATTTTAGATCACCCTGTCCCCGGCAGGGCAACGCTTGTATTCCAGGACACCACCAACCTGATAGGGAAAATATTCCTGAAGCAAGCACGAGGGGGTAATGTGGCAGGGCCCCAGACCCAAAAAGGCACCCGGGACTGGTTCACTCCTATATGTAGATATAAGAAGTCAGCCTTGATTAAGGCTGTCAAGGGGAAGTCACAACCTTTAATACAGCATACCAGAAAAGAGTATAACGTGGCAATAACCAATGCAAAAAAGGAGTGGGAGGACCATTATTGGCAAACATTAAAAGAGGCTAGCTCCAGTAGGGATGCTAGACGCTTTTGGGACACTATAAGAGCTAGAAGTAGACCAGATAGCGACCTCATTACATGTAATATCACCGGCCAAGCGTGGTTTGACCACTTCTCAAAACTGTATACCTGCCAGCAAGGGTCTAGTGCCTTAGTCCCATCTAATTTTCATGCTCTTCCTGGCGAACCTATTGACTTCCCCTTTACAACCAAGGAAGTCGAGTATGCCATTAGCCGCATTGTGCCCCAGAAAGCAGCTGGCCCGGACGGCATCCCTGGGATCTGCTTCTTTCTGACAAGCTGAAATGGGGGAAGCTTATCCACTCCTTGCTTATTACTATCGATAGAGGTGCTGCCATTCTCGAGTCGTGGAAAGGGGCCGAGGTCGTGCCCATTTTTAAAAAGGGCCTTAGGCACGACCCTTCTAACTATCGGCCTATAAGCTTGTTAGATTCAACCCAGAAGGTCGCTGGTAAGGTGCTGCTGGAGAGAATCTTACAACGGACTAACGAAAATGAGATTCTCTCCGATTACCACGCGGGGTTCAGGGCTGGAACGGGCACAATAGAACAAGCTTTTAGACTAATGTTAATTTACTGGAAGGTGGTTGTCATAGGCAAAGGCAGTCTTTATCTTGCGTTTATCGATTTAAAGACTGCCTTTGACCTTGTGCCTAGGGAGAGTCTTTGGCGAGTGCTGTCCGATATGGGGTTTCCTCGTAATATCTTGTCCATATTGGTGAGGCTCCACGAAGGAAACTTTGCCCAAGTAAGATGGGGCACAGAGGGTCAGAAAACCAACAGAATCCCAGTAGAGAGAGGGGTTCACCAGGGATGTGTTCTTGCTCCCACCCTTTTCTCACTATACGTGAATGGGGTGGTTGAGCACCTGCTAAAAGAACCTTCAGACGAACCATCCCTGGCGGACAAGCGAATTCCTACCCTCCTATTTGCGGACGATACGCTCTTAATATCTAAGACCCCAATGGGCCTCCAAAATCTCTTAGACAATTTCCAGACTTTCTGCTCACAGCGAGGTTTAGTAATAAATACTAATAAAACAAAGTATTTGGTGCTGAACCCCCCGAAAAAACTTGAGCACACCCCAGCATTGAATCATGTGTCTTTAGAAAGGGTCACTGTGTTCGATTATTTAGGAATACGCATATCGGATACTATGCAGTGGACACCGCATCTCTTTAAAATGCTGTTAACTCATAAGAGGGTCACTGGGGCGCTGCTCAAGGAACAACGCTGCTCTTCAGTAAGGCCGATTGCCCCTGTCATCGACATTTATAAAGCAAAGGGACTTAGCTCTGCTCTCTATGGGGCAGAGCTATGCGGTACTACTAACATAGACCAACTGATTAGGTCCGAAAATAAGTTTTATAGGGACCTTATGTCACTCCCCCAGAGCACTCCAATGATACCCTTATTACTTGATTTAGGCAGTCGCCCAATTAACGATCTGGCAAAACTCCGGCCGTTGCTCCTATGGGCTCGGCTGTGGCGTGTGCCTGAATTGGCCAAATATGCTAAAGGGTTATCTAAAATAATGTCATTGCCAGGAAGGTACAAAGTAAAGTGGTTAAAAGACGTAAAAGCTTTACTTGGCGATCTGGGCCTTAGTGAAGCATGGGCTAGTAGGTCCTCTCCACCGAAGGCAACCCTAAAGAGTCTTTATTGGAATTGGGTTGCGTCTAGAACCAACATTGACCATACTCTGGGTAGACTTATGGAGGAGTTCTTAAAGTTTAAGGACTAGCCGCTTCGGGAACCTTATCTCGATATTGTCTGTAATCCAGTTGATAGGGCCCTATATTTTAGATTTAGGGTCAGGGCTCTTCCAGTGCGCGCCGTAACTGCTCGATGGAAACCCCCGGCCCAAACAGCACTATTTTGCCCTTTTTGCACAACCAAAATAGAATCTGTAGCGCATTTTCTGTTTGCATGCCCGGCGTATGTCAAGCCAAGGAAAAGGTGGCTCAAATCGCTATGTCAGCTGCTAGGCACTAGGTGCTACAACGAGGCTCTGCGCATTTTGATGGCAGACTCGCGATTATCGTATGCCTGTGGTCTTTCTGAATTTCTATCATGGGCATGGTATGTCAGAAATAAAAGGCTTAAGCAAATTGTTTAATCTGGATTTTTAACCAATTGATCAAATGTTGTTTTTAATCCTTAAGTATTGGTTGTAAAATTTGGTGTAAATAGATTCATTGATGATTTTAATTGTAAATGTGTTCTTAAAATATGTGTTGCTTTTATGATATGTTTTTATCGAAATAAAGCCTTCTGACTGACTATGGCTGCCACCTATGGGTCGGCAAATTGAATTATTTCCAAGCCCGGGTGAGGGAGAGTGCTGCAGCCAGCGAAGGGTCATCATGGAGTCATGATTGACCATCACTAACCGGTTGCAGCAGCCGCTAGGACACAGGGGACAGGTGGCCAGCCGGCCGCAGCCTGGCCTGACTAATGCAGATAAATTTGCCACATGGGTGCCTTGCACTGAGTCACCAACACGCCAGTCATACTGCCTGGTACATGCTGAAGATCATTCAGAAGGACAGAACAGTAAGTAGCAAGTATTAATCAGCCACTTCAAGTTATCAGTGTGTAATACCACAATCAAATTAAATTTAATGAGGGCATGCTATCATCAGGCAGCTGAGCTGCCTGCAGTCTGAGAGTCAGTGGGTGCTCACTAGCCAAGGGAGGTGGATCCACGAGACTAACTCAAAGCACTTTTGGCCCACTGATTACACAAACTGAACATATTTCTACTATGGAAGTTCCAGGGCTGCCTATTGTGGAAGCCATCAGCCATACTACAGACCCCATGAAGGGTACGTCTGAGTCAGCTGTCGCTGTAGACAGTCGGCTAGAACATGAGTTTGGTGGGAGACACAGCTTTGGGACATCACTGCACGCTACAAAGATCCTTTCACATTCTGCAGATCAGGTTTTGGCTTCCGACAGCCCTGACTGTCCCTTTCATCTTTCTGAGGTTACTAAAGTGAGCAGTGTACAGAACCTAAATAAAGAACTGCCTCTGAAAGACTTATTTGTTGTTTATTATCACGGTTACACATGTGTTTACATTACGATCAAGTTACAAGGGCACTATGTTAGTATCCTTTATTTTCTGGTGCTTTGCAGCAGTTTTAAGATTTTCTCAGAGATTCTTGTTGCTCAAATGGGTGTAATTTCTGATATTTATATGTTTCCCTCATCTTAATTGCTTGATTTTGCTCACGAGAAAGTGCACTCATAGTCGTTGAAGTGTCACTCATAATTCCAATGAAATTGTGAAAATGTCACACATAGCAATCTGAAACCTTGGCAGCTATGGTAGTGATGTATTGCAAAATCAAGAAATTCAGCATGGACATCAGTTCACCAAAATGTAAAATGTGTTGAATCACGGTCATAGTGAATAATTACCACAAAGTGAGCATTACTCAAGCACAATGAGCACCCATCCCAGAGCAACTACAGCTTTTGGGTTTAAGAATAGGTCAATCCCAAATTTACAAGCTGTAGTACCTACCTCCTTTCCAAGTTCAGAATTCAGAATTAGGTTTCTGGCTTTCTGCAGTGCTAACCACATTCATGCAGGAAAGAGGCACAATAGAAGACATGCATTGAACTGCAAAATTACAAACACTTGCAACAGTATTGTAAAGGCATTATTCTTTTTTTTCGTTACAAAGTTTCAACTTTCAGAAAAGGAAGTTTACTTCGACTGGCACCACAGCCCAGGTGTCTGAGGCCCAATTATCGCTGTGTGTTGCTATCCAACATGAGTGGGGTGACAGAAAGCCCATTTCGGTGCTTTCAATGCAGCCTATAGCAGCATCCTTACTATGTCACTGGGCAATTTTGTTATGGAGTGGTGGTACCATAGGGACTGTTTAGGAACTAGTAAAGTACTCAAAGACGTGCTTTTAGTATTGTACAGAATTCATAAGTACAGTAGATGTTCATCTAAAGTAAGGGCTCAAGATCCAGTGCATAGCCACTTTGCGTACTGAAGAGTAGACAGTGGGCTGTAAATCAATATCGGTCAGGCAACACTAGAGATTCCTGCATTATGGGGACACACTTCGTTCAGTATACAGGGGTAAAAGTTTTAATGTCATCATTTATTTAATAGCAATAACTTTAAAGTCATAGGTTATACATAAACCTGACAAATGTAGATGAACATAGCATAGGCACATGACTGTTTTTTGTTTTTTTACTTGTACTTTACATTTGTGAAATGGCGGCCACCTGTCTTGGAGTGGAACATTAAAAAATACAATGTTGATAAAAGTAAAGCAGTAGATGAGCTGGTGTGGGGAGCAAAACGGAAGGTCTTTGTAGGCATTTGAAGGAGTAAACAGCACGAGTGAGAGAACAAAAAACACATGCACTCCAATAGAGTACTGAAAGAAAACGAAAAAAGTAGTTCCCTGAATGTAAGCAGTGGAAAGATGCAACTTTTCCAGTAAGAAAGCCCGTAAAGCAACTAAGCTTCAGAGGAGAGACAAACACATGAAGAGGGAAGAAAGCCAATAAATAAGAAGCAAACGAGACAGATGAGAAAGCCAACCAAGCATGAGCAATGGGCTAACTCAGTGGTCACTTCCAATATAGGCATTGTGCTCCAATAACATATATCTAAAGCTGTAGAGGCATGACTCAACAAACATCAGAGCATCCTGAACCAGGCTATACAATAAACTGCCCATATTACGCTCTACAACATCCCTCTCAATACGCCAACATTGTCATTTGTCACTCTTCACTTCTGCACAAAAAAACACCATTCAAAAACATATTGTCACACAACTCAAACTACTGACTTCAAATCTTCATTGTCCCCTTATGACAATTAGCATGTCTTAGTTCAGCTTTGAACAGATTGAGAATAATCCTGAATGGGACACTAGAAGAAAATTGCTCTAAAGAAAAATTTGTTGGATATAGACACTGGACATAATCCAACCGAAAGTTCTCAATGATCGAATAAAAATGTCATTTTTTTAGATGATTAACAATTTCAATAAGCAGGGTTAAGTAAGATCACTGTGGAGTCCCATACATTCACTATGTAACTTTGGTTTCTCAATTGAATGTTATGTAATAACATGTTTAGAGCATAGATAACTACCAACATAGGCCATTTTGGTTGATTATATAGAAGTACTGTTGACGATTTACCATGAAATTTCCCGAAGATTCTTAGGGTATGATTTTTCTGTTAAAAGATAACCACCATATTTATGACTCATTACTCTCCTGTCTATTTCTCACATACATGTTGTGTTCACTAAATTCCTATATATCTCTTTATGTAAAATAACCAGGTTGGATATACCATTATTTCACAAGTGGCAAATTGTTTACAATCACTTGAGTTAATCACACAGTCGCTGTGGTCACCATGATGATCACTTGATGAGATTATACATAAAATATCAGAGTTTACCCTTTTAAACATGGCCACTGTGTTTGTATATTAGGTTTATTTCTGCTGCAGGTGCTTTGCATACATGAAGTGTAACACCAATACTCACGCTACCTTTCAAGTTCACAATTCACAAGCAGGGCTATCAGCCATGCATACATGCAAAAAAAGGATGAGCACCTGGCATTTTGTATTTCTTTGAAAAGTATGACTAGCATATCAAATAGGAGGATAACACAGAATTAACACATCTGCATGTAGATATACCACACATACATAACTGGCTCCAAGACTCGCATGCTGTTGCAGTCACTAATCACTGATAAGCCACTTGAATGGTTTTACACGTTCAGAAGTCCTTTTGAGTTGGGCCATAATGCAAAATTGGGTGAGCAACCACGCATTTGTCAGTTTATTCCAAATGCAGAAGCAATCTTATGGGAGAACATTTCTGACTATTCAATAGTGAGCTGTGTGAATAAGCTTCCCCAAGTGGGCCCTCATTACCTGCAAATTGTGAGGGGCCCCTTCTTGCAGCTCTTGTAACTAACTATGGTTAATCACTCCATTCCCAAAATAATCTTTGATCCCAAACATATACAGTGCCTTGAGTCAACCCAGTTCACAATCTGTGCATAAACAAATTATATGACCAAAACAAATAAATAAAACAAGTCTATCCAGATAGGACAAAATATTTTTGGGTGAGGTACATCTATGTTGGGTCTGGTAACAAGTGATCCTTTGTTGTCCATTGTTACAAAGAAGGCTCATATAGGCAAATCTTGTAGCCGAGAATGATGAATACCTATGTGTCTAGTGTAAGAATAACATTTCAGTATTCTGCAGAAGGAATCAAAACAAGTAGCCTAAAAGGTGTACATAGGTGTACATAGGAGCCATAGGAGCAGTGAATTATGTAGATTTGTATAACATATGAAGGCGTAGCTTCCATTTCATTCAGATTGTTATTATGTATCAAGACAGGGCAAGATCTGACATGATGGGGACTCCAGGTTGTTCCAACATTTCAACAGTTCATAATGAAAGTATGACATACACAGAAAATGATTGGCATGAGTCTATAGACCATTACAGATGTTCCTAGAAGGGAAAGGGTTTTATGGCTGAAGCTTATGTATTGTTTGTTCTCATGCTGAAAGTATTGGTGTAAAAAACAAACACAAACTGAAATGAAATGCTTCACCTTAAGGGCATCATCTAAAGAAGGTCGATCTTCATAATTTCTTTTTGCCATGCTTAACAGAAGTCTCTTCAATTTCTTAGGTAATGCCAGCTTTTCTTGAATTGGGCTATTGCATTTAGCTGCTGTCCACAAAATTGCTGCAACACCATAAACACATGCCTGTTAAGAAAAAGTATACTCATAACTAGTTCAGTAGACCAAAACAGGTGAATGAGAAACACCTCCCTTCACCCATTTTCATTTCACAAAATACTTTCCTCATTTACATGTATATATATATATATAATCTAACATTGCAATGAAACATATCCATTTTTAACAATTTGATTGTGAAATATTGACTAAACTGATAGTGGTATTTAGAGGCAGATATACATATTTGAAATGTGTTCACTTTCAAACATGTTGTCTAGTTTTTCTTGTTAATCTTATCAGTGGAGAGGAAAGACAACTCTGATGCCTATGAGGACGTTTGTGAATTATTATAGGGAGTTGGGAAAATGTGAAATTTTCTTAACATTTTGCGAAATTGGATCCCAAACAGGGAGCCTTTGGTTTCCCAGCCCTGTCTTTGTAGCCTTTATAACAGTGAGCTTTCTCTTTAGATCATGATTTTCAGTGGTTGGCTACTATTAAAGACAAACTTGATGACACTAGCTATGCTCCATCTCCTTTCTCATTGTAACATTGTAAATGGAAATATTTTATTGTAAAGTTCTTATTCATTAATTATGAATGCAAGGAAGGTTGCATGCCTGATTAGCTATGATAAATCGCTATTTCCTCAGAATATTTTGCAATATATTGTTCTCATTAGACAGAATGGTAAAACCTTCTATCTGAAAACTTGGGTGGGACATACATATTTACACTGAATTTAATTTAGATCAATTTAGAATTATTATGTTTTTTTCTTTGAATTAATTTTAAACTGTTTAATTGTGTGTTTAACAAAGACTATACAGAATTATCTCTGATTTCATAAGGCAAGATGATGGTTCAAACTCAGCATTTGTAGCTATATTTCTATTTTGAACAGTATAATTATTCGTAATTTTAAGTGCTACAATATTAAAGAGACAAGATCCTCATTTATGTTTCGATAAAATAAATAATGCATGAAAACTTAGGCCTACTCTTAACAGAACTGAGATTGGTATTCTGTTGTTATTGCAAACTTCCCAGAGTCTTTGGATATCAACATTCAATACTTAAGTGAAACAATATTGTCTGAAGATGGTTAATTTAGCAGATACTAATCTTCAGACAATGTTACACACTACAACTCATGTTTAAGTAGGGCCTTATGAAAAGGGATACCTGCCAGGGCTGTAACAAGCCATTTTGGTATCTCTATAATACAATGTGGTCTCGTGATGAAGTCACTGAACTCTGAGAGGTATATATTTGGAATGTGTTCATTTGGGCTTTGAGCATCAGAAGACATTAAGTGATCGCTTTCTTTCACTTTACTACATAACAGGATGATTTTATATCCTTACACCCAAACAAATGTCTTTCAGAAATTGATTCTGTCAAGAGTGGCTAGTATGAAAAAAAGCTTGTTATCGACATAAAGAGGTGACAACATGTTTGATACTATTTGACATATATTCAATTGTTCTTAAAATAAATAAAAAATAAATAAAAAATAAAATGTTACCTGTAGCAGGCCGTGTCACGCTCTTTTTTTCCCTCTTCTCGCAGGCAGAGGGTCCCAGACTCCACAGCAGCCAATCCTAATGCTGCTCTCATGTCAAGAGAACAGCGCCAGGCTTGGCCTGAGCGCTGAGGATTTGCGCTCCCAGACATACTGGGAGCCAGTGCCTGCTGTCTCCAACCCAGCGACGCAGCTGGGTTGGAGACAGCTTAAGTGCGCATGATGGTTTGGCCTGCCTGAGACGGCCTGCCAAAGGGTCATGCACAATGATCTCAGTGCACTATCACTCCTCCTGAGACTGTCGTCCCCCATGGCCCCACCCTCAAAGACTTGACAGGAAAGGAAAAATAAAATAATAAAAAAATTGGTTTGTTATTGTTTTATTTTTCATTTCCTGCTCTTTTGAGGTAGCTGGCGGGGGAAGGCTATGCTCCTCCGCTATAGCGGAGGAGCCGCTGCTGTTTCAAACATACGAAAAATTAATTTTTTTCAATCACAAGCGTTGGCAAATCGCATGATTTCTGACCACAAAATTACTAGGTACCTCAGGCCCATAGCTATTTACAGGTATTTTCTTGAAAATGTAATGTACCATTTTGTAGACAAAGCAAACAATATGGATTCAGAATGTGAACATGAAAAACTTGATTACCTTTTCTGTGACAAATCCTTGTTCTCCAAATTCAGGAGGCACACACAATGTATCATTGTCACCTGAAAACACAAAACACTTTATAAAACTTTGTTTTCAGATAGAAAAAGATGGCAATAAAGTGGTAGGTGAAAAAAGCTTACCCTTCTCTTTAGGTGCAACAAAAAGGATTTCTCCATGAGAATCGATTATCACGGAGTCCATGCATAAATAAGCTGCAAAAATGGCCAATTATTATTATTCAGAGTTGTAATGCAAAGATGTAGTAAGAATCAGTGATGGTTACACGTACAACAAGAAAATATATTAACTGCAGTAAGTTAGAGCTCAGATCAGTATTTCCATACATGAAGTTGGAACATGCTTAAGTGCCGTATGAATAATATTTTATGCCATGGAAAATTAATGGGACACAATAAAGTATGTTGTTTGACAGGAGATAATTTAAAAAACGCTTATTAATCCACTTATTACCATAGTGAAAAAGTCAAATTTCACATTATTGCCGCAGGGCAGTATTAATAACATGAACAAACCACTGTTTACCATCTCACACATTGCACTGTACAATGACTTTCAATGAGACAGTAGGGTTTACTTAATTCCTTGCATCCTGCTTATAGGTAAGACACCAGCACTTACAAATATTATACATGAAAAAACAAAATGGCATAACTCATGCATGATGATATCCTTGTTACAAATATTCACTTTTATTGAGTCATGGCACCTCCACGCACTGAGTTCCTGCAACTATAGTAGTCAGTGACGGCTCTTCCACTAAGGCGGAGGAGCGTCGTCCCAATGCTCTGCGAGCAGTGTAAAAAGGAAAAGGAAAATGATAGTAACTAACGGTATTATTGTTTTCGTTTTCCTTCCTGCTCGGGTGCCGGACGGGCGGGTGGGCCAGGCTGGTCAGTGCAGGGGGCAGGGTACGAGTGTAAAGCACACTCTAAAGTGCACATGATGGTTTGACCGGTCCAAGAGGGCCGGTCAAACCGTCATGCACACTTCACATATTCCCCACCAGACTGCATTACACAGCCTGGCGGGGAACATGCAAAGCCTCCAGGCCTGTGTCTGAGTGTCGAACCATGGAACACAGATCAATCACAATGCTGCTTAAGGCCATGTTGTGATTGGACACGGGCTTCCGGAAGGATGGGATCTTCCTGTTGCAGTGAGGAGACACAGCAGAGTCGGCAGCACCCAAGCGAATTCAGGCGAGTGAGATTTGTTTTATTTTTTTTCATTCACCCCTACGCTCATACCCCCACCACCCCCGCCTCACCACTTGGCTTAGTAACGGCCGCAACTGACACTAGTTTTCATCTCTTTAACATTGCCACAATGTTTTGTGGGATGAAATCTCTTGAAAAGATGTTTCGCCTCGTGGAGCTCTTTACTCAGGCTTCCCGCTCAAGAGCTCCTCTTTCTAATCCTATATGTAGGTGTAAAGTAAAATTGCTAACTAGGCCCGCAGTGTAATGTGAGCTTATTGATAAGGACTCTTTCAGCACTATACAATCTCAGTCCCAATGTATTTCCGTCTCCCCAGCCAGGCTACCGATTATTATGTATTGCAGAGAAGGGTGGAAGTGAAAGGCAAGAGAAAATGCCCCACAGTGTCCTAAGAACAGAAGGGACTGAAGTGATAAAGACAGTGACAGACGTTTGTGGAGTTTTGTTTCTCTGTGTCATGTCTGCACCCATCTCTAATTCCATTAAACCTTTTGGAACCCTATACTTCCTGGGAGTGTTTATGTGTATAGCCTTTATGGCCCTGCTTAGTTGTGAGTCTGTTGAGTGGAAGGTCATTAAAAGCCATTCTACAGCTCTCAATTGGTATTCAAAAATAGTTCAAGTCTCCCCATTGTGCCTGAAATAAGGCAGGTATAGTGGTGTACAGAGCAGCAATGTTGGTTATGGAACTACCTGCAATAATAGATCTGCTATCTCGTCCTGTGGAAAGTGTATGTGTGTGCTTTAAGTTATGCCCAAGAGGCATACACTCCAGCTTGCAGTGGTTTAACATCCCTTGCAGGGTGTCCAAACCGAGGTAATTGGGTTGACTTTATCCTAGAGGGATTCCTGGCTTCATACCTACAGACATGCTAGGTAAACGTAGGTACATCTAGTTAGGGAGGCATCGTAGGAGTACGCACTTTTATTGTCATGTAGTTTATATACTCGTATGTGTTCAGGATTCTCGCAAGATGGTAGAAATCCATCATCCTTTTACTTTCATAGTGCTTCTAATCATTTATATCTGTTACTGTCTGATGGTTCTTGCAGCTCATCTATTTTACACCAGAATAACAACTATTCAATAAATGCTTACTGAAAACGTCCAGACTGTTTATTCTGTGTATCTCTCGGAGACAGACTAAGTAAGCCAGACTGACAGAGCGAAAGGATTATATTGTTTCCACGGTCCAGATGGATCAGGGTTGTAATGTTAGATGGTTGCCAAGAACTATTCTCTCCTTGGTAAGAGGAGAATCTAGTGACACTGTGAGCTAGCTGATACAGAAGACCAACATACCCGGTAGGGGTGTTTAGAATTAGTCTGACACCAGTCCCACAGTGTATGTTGTCCAAACGAGCAGATCCTGTATAAGTTTTCATATGAACAACACAACATGGGGAGTGTCTCCCCTCTTTCCTGAAAATCATGAATATTTGAATTTGTATCGTGTATGGATGCCTATAGGGCTTCCCAGCAATAAATCAGAGAATGGAGGCACCCACAACAGCTAAAAAAGCCAAGACTTAAGTTTCTTACAGAAAACCTCGAAGGAGGTGGCAGTTTGAACTCTAAAGGGAAGCCCTGAGATTAAGTAATAGCCAATACAATGATTTTGTGCGATAATACCATTCTGTGGTTCACTTTAGAAACCACAAAATGTGTGTTTTAGAGCCACTACAATTTCTCTTGAGATCATCACTTGATCCTGTACAACATTTTAACAGCTTTATTCGTTCTCTCCTTTTTAGGCTTCTCAAATTTTTACCAAGCATTGTTTGTTCTTAGCTATCATTATTTCTTATTTATAACAATCTACTGCTGCCTTCACTGTCACATTTTTCACCTCGGACATTCCACTGAAATAGTTGTTTCTGCAGTTTGGAATTATTTACATTAAGTTCACCAAGCTAAATTTTCTTCTATTTTTTTGTTGTTTTAAGTTTATGTTCAGTTCCTGACATTTTGATTGATCTTCTTTGCTTATTTGAGATAGGTATCTGACTTTCATCATTTCACTCTTTTCTATATTCTATAAGGCAGTGCTTCCCAAACTTTTTAGAACCACAACCCAATTTTTGAGACAACAAACTCTTGTGACCTATCTAGCTTTAGTGGACATGAAGTGTGCAATTTTGTTAATGTAACTAAACCATCATATTGTAAAGCACTGTCCTTTATAGGCTGCCTATTTTTCATGAAAATGGCCACAAATGTGCACAGACGTACAGTTTTACTGATAAAACTATGTTGCACAGAAACGATAATGTGTGAAAATCGGGTTTGAGTTAATGTTTATCATTTGCTCACCACCAAGTAAAGTGTTTTGATTTGTTTGATCCTATTAAAATCTTTGGGTCTGAGTTAGATATCGGCAGATGGGTTACTCTGTCACAACGGGATGGATATCCCATCTGCCGAAATATAAATCCCATAATATCCAACGGGATTAGAATTTGGAACACGGAAAAACCATCATCATTGTGACAGAGTAACCCATCCACTGATATCTAAATCATGGCCTTTTTTTCCTTCACATTTCAGAATTACATAAAATGTGCATTATTTTGACTTTCCTAACTGCTGAATGTGCACAGTTCATTTACAGGCATTAACATTTTGTTGTGTGTTACAAAAAAGCTATATCCTACAGCCTTTGCTTTCACACTCCCTGCACTCCAGCAAGATTGTCACTTAATTCACTCTACCCTTCTTTCTCTGACTGCAAGGTGAGAGGAGTTTGTAAACACCAAGCCCGATGTCCAAAAACTAAGCAGCAATTTGTCAGGATATATAGTCCGACATTTGACCTTTTTCCTTAAAGTAAAGCAAATGTGACAAGATAAATACAGAAGTTAAAGGCATCTTTATTTATTGCTTTGACTTTGCAAGCCACCCATAAACAGCTCGTGACCCACCAATGGGTCACAACCCTCAGTATGGGAAACACTGTGCCATAGAGCTAAGAAGAGGCTGGGTATATAGGAAAGGTGCATCCTAAAGAGGGAGTAAGGGGTTTGTTAAACAATTAATAAAGCAGGAATGGGAGTAAGGAGGCTGTAAAAAATAAATGGGAGTAAAGCAGCAGGGGAGTAAGGGGGATATTCACAAGGACTCATCTCCAATTTATCCCCACCTTAACGCATCAAAAGTGGCGATAGATTTAACACCCCATTCACAAGCTGGTGCAAACTGCAGACATTGCCAGTATTCCCGCGATATCTGCCCCAAAATGTATCTCCACAGTGGACACCCCCAACTAACCCTAATGAGATGCAAAATAGGCGTTCCAGTGCAAAAAAACATGAAAAAACCACAACACCACTTTCACAACAAAATACCAGATCCGCGATGCGAGTCAAAACCACGCGATAAGCCGCTGTAGCAGCAGGTATTCAACACCTGCCTCTGCAGGTGTAAAGCCGGACGACTACCTGCAGTAGGCAACGGAGCCCCGCACACAGCCACACCCGAAGAACAAATGACGCCATGGAGCTAATCATCATGCAGCTCGGAGCCCCAACAGGGCCACAACACCCACCGCCACCACCCCCAGGACCCACCCCCCTCCCCGGGCCTCTCCCCAGACCACCACAGCAGCAGCGCAGAATAAGACAGCGAACCTACCGAAAACGCACCAGTCTCACAGACCTAACGCCTGAGGAAGCCATTTCCCACTACAAGCTCAAAAGGACAACCATCATCTGCATCATGACCCACATCGCCCACTAGTTGATGGTTCCAACACAGCCGAGAACCAACATCCCTCCACAGACAAAGCTGCTGGCTGTGCTGCACCTGTTGGCCTCTGGTACCTTCCAACGAACAACTGCCAGAGTCAGAGGGGTCTCACAGCCAGCCCTATCAAGGTTCATCACACTTGTCCTGGATGCCATCCTCAGCTTCATACCCCAGTACCTTCACTTCACTCACACTGCGCAGGAACAGCAGGAGACCAAGCAAGGCTTCTATGCCATAGCTGGATTCCCGGCCGTGTTGGGGGCAATAGACTGCACACATGTCCCACTTGTGCCCCCTGCAGATACAGCACACCACTACCGCAACAGAAAGTACACGCATTCCATCAATGTGCAGGCAATAGTGGACCACTGGGGACTCTTCACCAATGTCGTCGCAAACTACCCCAGCAGTGTGCATGATTCCTACATCTTCCAACAGTCCATCATCAACCAGCGCTTCCAGGATGGCACATATGGAACTGGACTGCACATTGGTAAGTGCCAAATCAACACACCACACACCTCAAAGCCACCATCACACAATGCACAACTGTTGGAATGCACACGTGACCAAACCACATAAAACATGGCAATCAACATGCCCACCTACCAGACACAACAACAACACTCAAGGGTGATCCTGGGCTAACCCGCCACACAATACTGCCATATTATGGCACCACAGCCACACAACAGCTGAACGTGTGTAGATGCTGAATGCAGCCATGTGCGAAGAATGCAAGTGACCCGTGAATGGCAATGTACACAACGACAAGTGAGGCGTGGATGTGCAGGACAGATATGGGTAGGCAAACCACAGATATGTCCATGCAGACCACAACTGCTGGTGACTGGAGAGTGGTGAACAGTGGACGCAACAATGTCATACCAGGCCGTGGCTCAGATAGCGGAAATGTCGCTCTTTGCCTTCCCCCGTGTGCGGGAGCATAGTGGATGGGCCCTGCGTATTCGAGGGCTGCGCAGGGGTGAGGATAAAAACCTGTGGTGCAGAGCGTGGTTCTCTCTCGGAAAGGCCAACGTCACTGACAGGGCGGCACCTCGCAATCCGCCATGAGGCCTACACAGTAAGCAGCGAGGCCCGCGACCCTGTGCACCTGCTGCACCCCAGGACTCTGATGCCCAGATCAGGCCTGCCCACCCCTGCGCCCCAAGGCCGCACTGCTCACCTGCAAACACTGTCATGTGTCAAAGAGGGCCCACCATGTGTCAGGGCAAGTTCCAAGCCCCAGTCCCGCAACATCTGCAGCCTCCGCAGACCATCGGTGACCCCCACGACGCAGGCCCACATTACTCCTTTCTCATTGACAAACTCCACCGGCGTCCCCTTTGTCACAGTAGGTCCCGCATGTGGAACTGTGTCCTGACTCATGAATGGCAGTGACCCCAAGTCTGTGGCAGCGGCCACAGCGCCAGACTCCCTTCGATCAGGGAGGCATAATACTAAATGTCAGGCCTGGGACACGTGGTGCCACTAACCCTGTTCAACGCAAACCGGCGACACGTGGTGCCACTAACCCTGTTCAACGCAAGCGGGTGACACGTGTTGCCACTTACCCTGTGCGCCATGAGTGACTGTCCCTCCGGCAGAACATCATTGGTGTCTGAGCCTGTGACCTGGGGGCTGTCATCAGCAACGTGCAGGTACAGACTAATTGTCTGGCATGAGTCTGTGGCATTCATTTCCTTCATGTTGCCGGACACAGCTGGCATGTGCCCTCTGCATCATGCCTTGGGGGTACACCTTCCACTGTCCACCGAGACACTCTGCGACAAGCTCCTTTTACATCTACGGAAACCTGCTGTGCATTTGTGACCCTACCCCAGTCTTCGACAGTCCAGCGTCCCGTGGCAGTGGGCCCATGTCGGCCGTTGTGCATCCAGGGCCAAAAACCCTGTCAACTCATGTCATCCCACTTGTTGTTCTGCCATTGCTTGTCTGAGTGCCTGAAGACTGTTGGAGTTGTTTCTAAATAAACCAAAAGGGGGAGGGTAGAGGTAGTATGATAGAATCAACCTTCAGTGTTGGAGTTGTTGCCAGCACCAGCTACTCCCTGAGGGCTGTCTTACACTCACATCACACACAGCCAGCACAGGCGTCAATGGATTAGTGGGCCTGCCATCATATCCTGCCAAACCAAGTATTGACTCTTTTCTCACTGCACTGCCACATGTGATCAAGGATATGCACTCTGCCCTTGGATGATGACACCCCTCAGAGACCCGAACACACCCGCCCAGAGGCAGTACAATGCGGCCCACATACGCACCAGGGGCATCGATTAATGCACATTTGGCCTATAGAAGTCATGTTTCATGTGCCTGGATGGCACAGGTGGAAAGCTCCTGTACAGCCCGGAGATCGTGTGCAAGATGATCGTTGCATGTTGTGTGTTGCACAACATCTGTGTTAGCATCAATGCCCCATGGATCCCAGTTCCAGAAGTACTAGACGATGATGGGGACGATGGGGCAGGTGGCCCACATCCCACTGCAACTGCGGCAGGAATGGCCCGTAGGAACACCATCATTGACAATTACTTCTCATGATCACGTGACATTGTGGCCGTCCCTGGCAATAATGTGACAGTACAAAATGTCAAAAAACAAAGCATGTGTGAATAAAACATATTTTCAGGTTACAGGTTCCACTTGTATGTTGTCATGTCACAGTTTCCTGCTGTGCCAGATGTGATTTGCCATGTTGTACCCATTGCGGCACCAGTAGTGTAGTAGTGTAATGTATTCTGTTGTGGAGGTGTTGCTTTTTGTACCGGGATATTGTCAATGTCGAGGTGCAATTATACTTATGTGCGTATTCTGCACGGTGGTTGATTTGCTCCTGCGGCTCTGATTTGTCTGCAACTGGTCCCTTTCAGGCGGTGTACTTGTCAGTTCTGTGCTTCCATGGCGCTGAGATGTTGCAGACTTGGGTAACTTGTGCTCTTTGTCAAGTTGTGACTCTTGGGCATGGTTTGCCCACAGATGTGTCGTTGACGTCAGGGGTTGTTTGTGCAGGTGGCTGTGTCTTAGTGTGACCTGCTCCTTTCTGGTTGTGGTCCGCACTCAGCCACCTCAGTGTTGTGCCGTGTACATTGACATGGTGATTGGACTGCAGCCATTCTACTCGTCATATGGTGTCTCTTGCATTGTCAGTGTATACACATGTTTGCAGTGTTTCACACGTGTGCATGTGTTGGTTGAGTGCTGGTTGATGTGTTGTGTGGGTGTCCCTTTGGGTACATGGTGTATGTGGGACTACTTCGTGTTTGTGTGTGTGCTGAAGTGTTCCCGTGGGATCAGGACATGATCCTGAGTCATTGTGGATGTGCAGTGTGCTCTGCTTAATTGTGCATGTGTGCCAATGGGCCCGTCTCCCCCGTCCACCCACTCCCTGGTGAGTGCGCACCCTGTTGATGTGGTGTCGGGTCATGTTTGACAGTGTCTGGATCCCCGACTCCTGTCACCGTCTCCCGCCTGGTGACAGTGGCCACCATCTTCTCCATGTTATTCAGCTCCTGGTGTTCTGCTGCCCTCCTCCTCCTGGGTGCGTTGCTGCTTCTGTGTTGGCCGCGAGTTTCTGCTTGGTTTTTCCATTCACATCAGTCCAGGGCCTCTAGTGCTCTTCCATTGTCTTCCTCTGCCATGCGACAGCAATCACATGGTCCAAGGTTTGTGCCATCTTTGTCTCTTTGTTGCCAATGACACGTTGGAGGTGACGTACAGTTGGTGGTGGTGTTCTGAGTCATCCGTGGCGATAATCGGGTTTTCCTGGCAACTGTGCCCCGTCTTCCTCCTCCTCTTCTCATTGGCCTTCCACGGGCCCTGTATCCCTGTATTCCTGGGTGTTCCTCCTTGGGGATTGTGGGGTTCATGTTGTCCTCTGCAGTGGGTCAGGGTGCATCCGTGGTACTCGGCAGTTGATGTTGGTTTTTTAGTGACATTTTCCGTATGCTGTTCTTGTGCTATTTGCTGCTTACGCGTGGGTATTGCTGGCCTCTCACTGGTAGTCACTGTTTTCTTCTTCCGTTTGGGCACATCGCGTCTTTTTACGCATTGAGGTTTGTGTTTTTATCTCCATCACAGTCGGTTGTATCGCGGACATTGGACGCATTTTCAGCGGACTATCGCATGGTACCACCGTGTTGTGAATTCCACATTAACACAGGATTATTTTCCTGCAATAGGCTGCGATGTGTAAAGGTGCCTTAGCATTTTTTGGTGATGTTTATCACACGTTCTTGTGAATATACCACTATGGGGCAGATTTACAAGCTCCTTGCGCCACGTTTACACCGCCTTGCGTGACGCAACAGCGGCGTAAATGTGGCGCATCCCTGTGAGGCATTTACAACGTGACGCATCAAGGGAGATGCGTCACGTTATAAAGCCCAGCGCCACAATGGGGGCGTTCCCACGCAGTATGGGCGTTCCGGCGCCTGTGCGCCTCGCAAAATTGCCTGCGTGAAATCTACAAGATTTCACACAGGCACTTCCGCGACGCTGCTACGTCAATTCCTTACGCCTGCTTGAAGCATGCTTGAAGCAGGCGTAAGTACTGACGCAGCATGTTAAGTATTGGGCGGCCCTGAGCATTGCTGGAGTTGCGTCGCACTTGCGATGCGACTCCAGCGATGCGCCACCCTTACGTCACAAGATGCGTCACGCATCTGCCTACCATTGCGCCATGGTGCGCCGCATTGTAAATGCGGCGCATCTGCCGTGACGCAAGGGTAGTTTTGCGTGACGCATTTGTTCTGGCGCATCTCTGCTGATATGCAGAGATGCGCCAGAACTCGTAAATATGCCCCATAGTGTTTTCTCTAAAGAATACAGCGGAGAGTGAGGGTGGGGTTTGCCAAAAAAATGGGAGAAAACAAGAGGGTAGGTGGATTTATAATAAGACAGTAAAGCTGTAGAGAGAGTAAGGGTTAAAAAAAAGAAGTTAAGCAGGAGGAGGAGTTAGGTGGTGTTAAAGAGGGAGTAAAGTACGAGAGAAAGTAAGGGGTTTGAAAAAGTGAGGAAAGCCGGGGAGGCATCAGAGGTTTCAAAAAAGTGAGTAAAGCTGGAGTGGAAATAAAGGGTTTGAAACATTGAGTACAAAGGGAGTGGGAGTACAGGGTATGTAAAAAAGTGTATATTGAGAGCAGAAGGAATGGGTGTGTGAAAAACATGACTAAATTGGGAAAAAAGGAGTTAGAAAATATATATAGAGTAAAGTGAGAGAAGGTATTACAAGGGGCATAGAAGGTAGGGAAGACAGGATCTTGAAAAAAAGGTTAGGGGGTTAAGGGATCAATCCCCCTGTCCCTAAAAGCCCCAATATGACATTTAAACATGAGGAAACTAAAGAATGGCTATTAGCAGGCTAGATTCATCTGTCTGGGGAAAGCCATTCGAAACGAAAAATTTGTCAAGCATGGTTGAACGAAATAAATAAATCAGAACCATTTTTTCCACATTGAATTTTCGGCTGTTTAACATAGAACCGTTTATCTCATTACTGTGGATGTGCATTCTAGAAAATTGAGCTGGTGATCTAAACAAAAACCAAGAAGTGGTAGAACACAACTGTTAAGGCAGAATAGACATTGAAAAAGGTGTGCAGTTGATGTGGCTAAATTTTGGAAATAAAGTAAATGCATGGCTCTAAAGTATTACACATGTAGTCATATTCACTTATTCACTATTAGGAACATTCACTACATTCCCACTTTAGTTGCATATAGTTTCAAAGCAAACTCTAATTTTTTTCCTCAACTTAACTGATGCGTGTATCTCGATGGTGCTCTTCCTCTTTACCGTTTCTCTCTTTCCATTCTATCTTATATTTACTGATTGTTTTGTTTACCTTATTCATCTAACCCAGGCTGGTTTCCTTTTTATTAAGATTCATTTTCAATTTCTCTGTATTGGGACCTATTTACAAAGGTAAATCGGAGATCACTCACACATGTAGATTTACGCTTACGCCCTGACGTAAACCTCCACCTAAACGTAATTCAGCAACTCTTGGTGGAGATGTACACCAAGTAGTCTAGGAGTATGTGTCCCTACCTCATTTTTTAGATGTTGCGGTCATGTAAAACTTTAAATGTGATCATTTATTTAATACTAACACAACCTGACAAATGTAGTTCTACATAGCGTTTGCACAGATCCTTGCCTATGTTAAAAGAAACTTTGAATTAAAAAGAAAATGGGAACAAGCATCAGCTACAAAAACGTATACACACTTGATAAACGTTTCTAGCGGGATCGCATAGAATGCATACCCTGCATTCTGACCCCTTCATCGTTTGCTGCAAAGACCTTGTACAGTCTGATACCAGCAACAATTGCGTGTTCTTTTGTTTGCGACACACAACGTGTTATGATGAGTCTTTGAGTGTGTTAGCAATAGCGATATATGTCAGATGTGTCGTTTTTGTTCCAACATAAACAATTTACATGTTTGTAATGTTATGTCTGTGCATCTGCTGTTTACTTTTGTGTAATGTGTGTTTTTTTAGTTGCTGGGCTTTGTGCTGGTGGTGGTATTTCCTGCATCCTCTGATTCGTATGTTATTCCCTCGCAGTGCCCAATAATGTGTGAAGTGTGTGACTTACTCTGAGCTTGGCTGGAATAGATTTGAGCATGATTGGGTATTGTTCTCCTGGAGCAGATGTGGGTTTCACGTTACTGAAGTGCAAGTGAACTATGGGTGCTGAAGCTCCTGAACAGCTTATCAGTACAAATGTATGGGAGGTCTGAGATGGTCTGGAGATATGTCTGCGACAAGATAGTGAAGAAGAGTTTGAGGGGACTTTCAGCAAACTACAAAAACAGAAAAACAGACACATGGAAAACGTTCACTTGTCTAGTGTGTTGGTAAAATTAACGGAAACAAGAGGAGGAGAGATGATAGGGGTTCACTCCAATAAAACCCCAACAAAAAGGCACATGTTGATGTACTTCTAAATCACTTCCAGCTGAAATTTAATATTTTTGAGCAAAATACTCTAAAACGTACTTGAGATCAGGTTGTTGCAGTTTAAACCCAATAACATCTTATTAACTGCAGTTTTCCCTCTACAGAAATGCCTTTGTATTCTCCTCTGCTCTGCCACTGGCTACTACCCCAGCTGGCATTCCGTCACAGTCACAGCATTTGAGCTTGTCAGATGCATTGCAGCTGTTGACTGGCCACAGCTGGATCTATTTGCTGCCCTTTGCTTATGGTTAAGTGTCATTGCAGTGGTTCAATTGATCCTGGTGTATGCAAGGATGATGGCCCCCCCTATTGGCTCGATAGTAAAATACAGCCATACTTCGGGTGCATTATGACCCAAAACTCTCTGGCACTGGTGCTTCTGCATCTGCTGCACCATAGATAGCTTCATCCTTCTAGTCTGTCTCCTTTAGATGGGGTGCTCAAAGTACTAGTTATACTATACCACTACACACACGCACATATGGAACTCTAACCTACCTAGTTTGTGGGCTGTGAAGGCTGTGAGCTAGTAGTCCCTTCATTTGAAAGAACATTGTTGCAAAAATAAACATTACGGAACACCAAGGGCCTTTTGTCTTTTTTACCGCGGTGGACATTCTGCCACGGTGCGGGCGTTCGATGCAGTGAGCGAGAATGAGTCGGCCGTTGATCGTGCACAGCACCCAGAAGGTAGTGCTCGCGTTAATAAACAGATTTTAACTTTTTTTACTTTTTAGAAGGCACTATGAAGTGGAAGGGTGAGCTCAGGTTGTGGCTTGTCATATATGGTGGCCTCTTTAACATAAACATGGTTGGTCCACATCAACCATTGAGTACTGAGATGAAATTCTTACTACATCTTAAACCAACTACCTCTGATACGAACACATCCTCAGCATTAGGAGCAACCACTGATGGTCCAGACAGTACTGATTTGAGGCCTGTGCTGTTACTGTTCAGGGTTTCCATCGCTCTGGCTTGCGGAACATTTGCATCACTGCTCAGGTGGTTGCACAGCAGAGGAACGAAGCACCATTCAGGTTATAGGCTTTCTGTTTGGGACGTGCTGTCCTGAAGTGGTTAATTTTAAATACACCTAAGCCGGCACTTCTCGCTCTTCTTCAGGTATGAGATATCTCGGTTTGTTGCAAATGCAAAGGCCACCTTCATCAGGAACAGCATTATAAGTATGTTTTTGCCTGTGGTACGCGTGACCCAAAACAAGGGGAGTGGTGACTCAAAATCTCATATATTGTAGCTAATACCTTCCTCTATTTCTAACTGGAAATAATCATCGTTTTATGTTAAGCTATCCCTTCATCCGTACAAGACGGTAATGTGTGTCCCTCTGTCTCGGCCTGACAAAAATAGCCAGGTGAACATCCTGGTGGACAATTGCTATACGTGGTCCCCCTGCATCAATCCTAATGCATAGCTCCATGAAACACCTCTTCCTTGCATATCCTTTCCGCATATGGGTCATCTATTGATGATAACCCACAACTCTATCTTACTTTTACTTCTGTTATCTTCTGTATCTGTTCTTCCTCCATCTGCTTTTACTCCAAACCATCAATGATTCCCTGTCCTCTCTCGGGATTGAAGTGCACTCTCTTGCTTTGTAGCTGTTTTGCATAGTTTAAATAGCATGCATAATAATTTGTTTACATATAGATCTTTATACCTCACTTCTGTCACTTTTAAGTACTGTCTATAACAGGCATCATTAGTGACCAGTTTAATGGTATTCAATGTACTGCTCTCTTGATGATGGATTCTTGAATTGGCCTTTCCGGGATGAGAACTCATGATCTGTTGATCAGTAGATGTTAGCAGTGAGCGTTTAAATCACCAAACCATCTCCCTAAAACACATGCATACATACATACATAGAACTATTGTGTCGTTCACGTCCACAGCACGCAATGCTTGTGTCTCTGAATTACAGAGACCTGTGTAACAGGGAGAAAAGGCCAGTCTCTGCGCAGTGAGGGAGCCCCTGGAATCCACTGTTGAGGTTGGCAGGGATGGGCAAGCCGTGTCGTGATCCATTTCTAATTTAACAGCAGTTTGGTAATTTGTGAAACTAGCAGTGACAAGGGCTTCTGCGTGAGATATGAACAAACACGGAACACTGTCCTCATTACCAGTTCTGTCCAGAGCAAAGCGCTGCACAAAAGGCAAGTCTTTCCGGTAAATTCATAATCCCTGCTGTGGAAGCGTCATTCGTGTTCTCGAAGTGTGGTCTGGTCTCTGCCTAATTTCTCATCCTTTCACAGCTTCTTGTTTACAATCATTTTTTAGAGTACAATAGTTTGCAGCTTGTTCTGTTATTGTCTCACATATGTGTGTAGAGGAGTCTACTTTTGCATGTCTTTGGAGCTGCAGGTATGCTGAGCTGGTAAAGCACGACCTTTGATCCTAAGACATTACCAGAAGTGACAGGTGGATGCCACAACCCTGACCAGCACCTGAACAAGAAAACTGGCACAATATACAGATTTCTGTTCTTTTACCAGCATTGATAGCCGTGTGTCAATAATGAAACGTCCATACCAAAAGTACCAGAATGCACTGGGAAATGGAAATGGCTCTGTCACTGACACTACATTGAGTTAGTTGGGTTTTCTGGAGTTTCTCAGCAGGTCCAATCGCCCCTTCCCTTTGAGGCCTGGACATCTCCATCACTCTTGAACCCTAAAGGTCAGAAGTCAGGGCAGCTGACACACTCAGCAGGCCATATGTGGGAAGTGTCCAACAACTCAACCTGACTCTTCCCACAAACTGCCCTCGAGGAAACCAAATAGGAAAGAGTTCTCGTTTTTTAAGCTAAGCGAAAACATGAAGAGGTTTTTAAAGAAACTGTTGTTGTTTAAAAGTGAGGGAGAAACGACAGCAATTGCTTGCTGCAAGATATGTTTCATCCTGTCTGGGGGGCACGGGCAAAGAAATCAACTTGCTGTCTCAGCGCTGTGTAAGTGTAACATGCCTAGTCAATTAAATGAAAGTCTCATATGTGAGCCGATTTTTGGGTAAAATAATGCCATTTACAGAGAACAAAATGATTTATAAAATGACTACCAAACACAAATGCACTGGTTTTATAAAACTCAGAAGTCTGAATGTTTGAGTTGGACCTGTCAGGGTTTAAGCACCTCTTCACTTAACTGGCAAATCTCCACAATCTCATTCAAGAGGCTGATGCTCTTCAGCCACCAGGGGCTGCTGCGTTTCTCCACAACAAGAGTTCCAGTGAAGCAGGGATGTGCACTTTCTAACGCGCCATGCGGGTTTCAGTTGGAGACAAAAAGTTGTAATTTTTGTTTAGTCCATTTAACACTTAGGGCCATATGTATCAACAACCTGATTTGCGATTCCCAAACAGCGATTTTTTAGAAATCACTATTTGAGAATCGCAAATAGGGATGTATGTACAAAGTCACTATTTTTTTGCAATGTCTTATTATTCCTTAATTGCGATTAGCAAATTGCGAATCGCAATTAAGGAATACTTTCCCATTCATTTCTATGGGCCAGGAATGAATGGGAAGTTATTCTCAATTTGCGATTCGCAATTAGGGAATCACAAATTGAGAATAATTTCAAGGGTGCAGGGGTGTCCAAAGGACACACTGTTGCACCCCTGAAATTAGCATGGGTGCACATGTGGCGCACATACATGCCCTAAGGGCATGTATGTGCTTCACATTGTACTTAGAAAAATGCAAAAAAGTGAATTTTTCAAGGAATTCGCAAATTACCACCAACTTGAAGTTGGTGGTAATTTGCGATTCCTTAAGGCCAATTTGCATTTTTTTTTTGCTTCTTACATTGCATTTAAGGAATCGCAAAATTTGCGATTCCTTAAATGCAATCGCAAAATAAGGAATCGCAAATTTTGCGATTACTTATTTTGCACGCAGATTTGCTTAATACATACCATTTGGCCAAATTGCATTCGCAAACGCCGAAATTCTGCAAATTTTGGCGTTTGCAAATGCAATTTAGCTTGATACATATGGCCCTTAGACATCAAATTTTGCCCTCCTCCTTCTAATATAGCCACAACCTTAAGTACGCCGCTCTGCAAAGTGAAATCCTTACTATTGCATCTATCAGCAATTACGCTAACTACAATACAAAGGTCCAGGGCTGTGGCAGCTTGTTACTTGCAGACAATCAGGGAGATAGAAAAAATTAACAAACCCCCTTCTGTGTGGAGAAATATACGGTTGCTTGTCATTGGCTCAAGCAACTTCGTACTGGAATGTATTGTTTGAAAGCCTGATCCTGTACTTTAACTTGATATTGGCTGATGGTATCCCTGTTTACTGGTATCTGGGCCCAGAGGTACAAAAACCAGACTTAATGTAAATATAACAAGATGCACAGAAGTAAGATAAACTGCACCCAGAGAGCTAAGACACTGAAACTGACAGGGTGAAGCATCACAGGGGCTCATCAGGTGGTCTTTGAGGGGAGCTAGGGTGCTCCCACAATCAATAGGTGAAAGGATGACCAGGGGAGGAAGGGTGGAGATCCAATGAGGAGGGTGACAGAGGGAAGCAATAATGGAAACAGAGCTACTGGCCAACCCCCAACGAGATGGTGGGGGCGGGCAAGAGGTACCGGGACGTAGTCATGGTGGTGATACCTGGGGGTAGAGACAGAGTGGTATATGGGCTGCAGGGTCAGAGGTAGCCCGCTCGGACCTTGTTGCAGTCAGGTCAAGTTCATATTATTGAGGATTACATTCAGCAAAGAGCAGGATGGTGGCCACTGTCCAGCATTTCAGTTCTTTGGGGCACGCTGACTCATGCTAGTACCCACGACACAAGAACATAAGCAAGTCAACAAAGACGGCCGAATGGAAGATGCCCGAAAATATTGTAGGACCAGCTCAGTGTGTAGAAAAGGGTAAAGATAGGTGGTTGATCAATTCACTTGGACATTTTGGATGAGTGTGATTACCAGAACTGCGACTACAGTGACATTGGTACAGAGGTAGGAACAGGGCAGAGAGGCACAGCAAATGAGGTTTGCATGATGGACATGGATGAGATGGAGAATGATGAAGAAGGAAGTCCAGACAGTGAAACATCAGAAAACAGTGTTCGTGGGAGCAGTTCAGGGCTGGGGGGACTTAAGGGACAGGAGGCATAACAACAAAGGGTGACATACGGTGGAAAGTCCATGGAATTTTGCTCGTAGGAGCAGTGGGGGGGGGTCGAGGGAGTTATGGGAGAGTAGGCACAATGACAAAGGTTGGCATAAAGCGGAAGCACCAGGGGATCACCAGGTGACCCATAAAAGAAATGAGCACTCTTGCAGATGGGCGAGAAGTGTCCAGAGAAAACAGCACTGTTCTGCTGGAGGAGTGGCGTATCGGAGGACACAGAGAAATGGCCTAGAAGATCGGAAATCCGGAGGCAGACTGAGGGGAGCCAGAAAGTGAGTATGGCGGAAATATTTGGCTGTGTAGTCAGACAGATGACATACATGGCAGGATTAGTATGGCAAAGAGGTGATCGCAGAGTGTGCAGCAGTGAAAACGTATTCTTCAACATCCAGATTGCATGGTGGAAGTTATAGGACAGATGTCTGGCTCTGAAAAAATTTACTTCTTCTATGGAAGCGCAGATTGAAGAGACTGTTGATTGAGGGCAGAAAAACAGGCATCATTGGGGGAGTGAAGTGATACCAGTGGAAGGGTGTACAAAGATGAGTGTTGGGGTAGAAACTGACCCATGAGGTGAAAGGACATACCAGCTGAAGGGGTAGGAGAGGAGGTTGGGTGTAAAGTCAAAGTGATTAGGAGATTAGGAAGGTGGCAAAATTACCTGGACCCTTTGGGAGGTCATCTTTTGCTCAGCATCAAATAACAAATAAGGGCAAATGAATACGTAGACACTTTTAAACTCTCACACAGGCAGGGAGATCTATTGCAAATAAGGCTTTAAGGCAGAAAAAAAAGTTGGCGAAACTTCTGAAAGTACGAGATAACATTGATACATAGAGGGTAGCCTTCACCATATTCACAAATCTCATATGTGAAAAATTCCCAGAGGACAGTGTGGAAGTACATGCATGTTATTAGGACAAGCAGCGTACGTTTTTGGGGTTTTGCATGTGTAACATGGGAAGACCGCTTCCCCAGCGGACCAGGAACTCAGTAACCCCTTTAGGGGACTCATGTCGTGACCCCCCCCCTCTTATCTTCACAGCATCATGACTGGGCGTACTCCGGAGGGCAGTATGGTCCACAGGACGAGGAGGAAGATGGCGGTCCCTTTAACTGGCAGGATCTAGGAGAGTGGGCGGAGCCACAAACGACGTCAAGAGCAGCGAGTGAGGGCAAAGAGGTGTGCTTGTTCACCGGAGGCGTAGGAGGAGATTGGAGAGCGGAGTCGAGTGAGGAGTTGGCGGAGGAGACAGCAGTCGGAGAGTCGGACGAGCGTGGAGAGACCGAAGTAACATCTACGGCGGAGAGAAGGAAGAAAGAAGACCCGTTGGCGGCGCGGGAGCCAGGAGGCCATCGGCAACACGAGCCGCCCAGCCGCATGCCTGGAGGTGTGTGGCTCACCCAGGTACGGGGGCATATAGCAGAAAGGGTGGGTAAGTAACGTGATCTGGCCCCTTTGTAGTTCCCCGGTATTTTTTCCCCTTCCTGCACCTTCGTTTCCACCCCCCTACCTGCCCTCGAGGTCGGAGTGCTTTAACGGGTGGTGTTTTCTCACTCCCTTTCCCTTTCATGTTTGAAGGAACCACACAAAAGGACTGACACGTGCCCTTTCTGTCCTTTCTTTTACACGCCTCGAGTCCACAACACAGCACAACGGAGCCTTCCGCGCCCCGCACCCGGAGAAGTCCCGGACTGACTCAGACAGAGGAGGAGAATGTTAGGAGGAGGAGGAGGACAGAACGAAGCCGGTCCCCAAGAAGAGCTCCCGTCAGAAAGACTTGCACTGATTATTTGTTGTTGCAAATAAACTCCTCTAAAACAAAGACCCGTATCTTGCTCTTTACTGCCGAACCCGCTACAGTGGTGGAGAATGGGGGCAACCCTACCCTCTGTATAGAAGAGATGGATGCCGTAATACAGCAGCTGATAAAAGGACAAGAGCACCTGGAATGGGTAATGGAGCAGCAGATACGCTCTGCCGAGGCCGACAGAGAAATAATGAAGGCAGCCATGACCTCCGGAGCCGGGGGACATCCTAAGAGCTGGACGTCATCCGGAGGTAGTGAAGGTCGAGGTGTGCCACACGGGACGGCTGGGGTCTCCCTACAGAAGTACCAACCGGGTGAGGACCCAGATTCATTCATGTTGAACTTCGAGAGAGCCGCCAGGGCATGTGGATGGCCCCAGGCGAAGTGGCCCTTCTTTTTTGCTCTGCTTTTGGTAGGTGAGGCCCAAGCGGCCTATCAAGTAGCTAACCCTAACAGAGATACGCCATACGCAGACATCAAGCGGATCATTCTGGACCATTTAGGCCTTGATGCCGAGGCTTAACGTTTGATGTTCAGGAAGGAGAGGGGCGCTCCGAGGGAAAACCCTAAAACTGTGTTTATCAGATTAAAAATGGCTGTGGACAAGTGGCTCACTCCCAGTGTGAGTACAAAAGAAGAGATCATAGACCGGGTGTACCTGGAACAATTTCTGGAAGCACTGCCGTTTGCCACCCAGAGATGGTTACGTCAACACCACAATTTGACCACCGCGCAGGCCGTAGACATGGCGGCCACCTTCTCCCGGGCACAGCCCAAGACCCCCTCCTGGGAGCCAGAGAAGAATGCACGTTTGGGTACAAGGATAGAGAAGAAACCGCCGAGGAACCCTGAAACTCCCAGACCCTGACCCTGGAAGCCAGAACCCCCTGGACCCAGCGGTCCCCAGTGTTTTGAGTGCGGCAATTGGGGACATATAGCCCGGTTATGTCCTCGACGGAAGACCCCTGAAGAGCACATGGAGGTGGGGTACCTCCCGAAGACAGTCCTGTATTCGGCGGAGATGGGGAACAGCTTTCGGACTGGGTTTGTAAGGATAAACGGGTCCCAAATCCAGGTCTTGTTAGACTCTGGCTGTAGACAGTCCGTAGTGCAGTCCCAGCATGTTGATCAGTCCCAATACATCCCGCAGGAGATGGTTAGTATACGCTGTGTGCATGGTGACGTAAAGCAATACCCATTCGCAAACATTCCTATAGAGCCCCTACAGGGAGACCCCCACATCATCCGAGCAGGGATCCTAACTTTGCTTCCAGAAGACCTAATCCTAGGTACTGATAATCCCTCCTTTCTTCGCATGTTCCATCAAAGTATAACACCTTCAGTTAAGGGTAGCAGCACTCAGAACGGAACCAAACAAACCCCCCTCCCCGCTTTCATGTCTCCAGAACACTGGGTGCTCGACCGCAGTTTCCGGTTCGCACAGATTAACAACCCCACACTGTACAATGCATGGGAGAGAGCCCACAGGGGCCTAGATCAGGACCCCCCCCCCCCCAGTTCCCTAGATTTTTCATTAAAAACAAACTCCTATATAGACAAGGTCAAAGAGCTGACCCCGAACAGCTACTGGTGCCCGTCTCCTTCAGGGAGCAGGTGTTGTTCTTCTCACATGCTCATCTAGTGGCGGGACACACGGGTGCCGAAAAAACCACCCAGAATATCCCGCGCCACTTCTACTGGCCCGGAATATATAAAGATACTATGACCTACTGCCAAGAATGCGACATATGCCAGAGGAAGAACATGACCAAACCTCCTGCGGTCCCTCTACAGCCTCTCCCCATCATCGGAACACCCTTCGAGAGAGTGGAGATGGATCTCATCGGGCCGTTGCCTAAGACCCGGAGAGGACACCAACATGTGTTGGTTATAGTAGATTATGCCACCAGGTTCCCTGAGGCCTTCCCCCTAACCTCTACAACAACAAAACAAGTAGCCGATAGGATGCTCGAGCTGTTTTCGCGAGTGGGGTTCCCCAAGGAAATCCTGTGGGACCAGGGGACCCCGTTCATCTCTCGCTTAATGAAGGAAGTGTGTCACATATTGCATATACAACAAATAAGGACGTCCGTCTACCACCCGCAAACAGACGGACTGGTGGAACGCTACAACAGAACACTGAAAACAACTCTCAGGAAAATGTTGGAAGTAAGCGGCTCAGAGGGGGACCAACTGCTGCCCTTGGCGCTGTATATAATCCGAAGCCAAACCCAAAGCAGCCTGGGGTTCTCCTCATTTGAGCTTCTCTATGGCAGGCAACCGCGTTCTACTAGAAATGACCCGAGAAGCGTGGGAACAGGAGTTGCCAGAGGAAACACTGAAGACCCTGGAATATGCACAAAACCTGAAATCCAAGCTTGGCAAGCTAAGAGACCTGGCCTACACCAACCTGGAATGAAACCAGATAAGACAGAAACACGTATACGACAAAGGAAAGAGATGGAGGCATTTGGACACCAACGATTGGGCCCTGGTCCTCCTACCCTCCTCCACCTAGAAATTCAAGGCCGATAGGGTCGGTCCGTACCAAGTTATCTCTACCATTGGCAACACCAGTTACAAGCTGAGAGTAGGCCCCCGGAAGACCCAAATATATCACATTAATATGCTTAAGAAGTGGCTTGGTCCCCCCCCAAAAGGAGTGCACCTCGTTTCGCCTTTCCCGGAAGAAAATCCACGGTCTACGGTTAACCAGCTGGTGATTAACGAGGAATTAGACCAAGAGGAGGTACAGGGCCTACAAGCCACCCTACGGGAGCACTCCTCCTTTTTTTCGGACCTACCAGGAAAAACCGACTAGCGGAACACCACATAGAAACCCCTCCAGGGAAGATCATTAAAGTGAAACCCTACCGCATCCCGGAAGCCCGGAGGAAGGACATTCAGAAAGAAGTGCAAGATATGCTGAAGATAGGAGTGATCTGACCCTCAAAAAGCAGCTGGTCCAGCCCAATCGTCATGATTCCCAAACCCGATGGTTCCAGGAGATTTTGTATGGATTTCCGCGCCTTGAAGGAGATCTCTACATTCGATGCCTATCCCATACCGCGGATCGATGAGCTTATCGAAAAACTAGGGGAGGCAAAGTACATATCGACACTGGACCTGACCAAGGGGTACTGGCAGGTACCCCTGAAGGAGGAAGATCGCAAGAAAACGGCATTCTCAACCACAGAGGGACAATACGAGTTCACAGTCCTCCCATTCGGACTCCATGGGGCCCCCGCCACTTTTCAGAGACTAATGAACAACATTCTGAAGGATATGTCCGAATACACCTCCGCTTACCTGGACGACATCGTCATATTTAGTCTGGATTGGAACACCCACCTGAAACATCTGCACCAAGTATTCCTAAAGCTGGAAGACGGGGGGCTGAAAGTGAAGGCCAAGAAATCCCGACTGGCCTACCAGAAAGTGAAGTATCTGGGGTACGTTTTAGGGCATGGTCTTATAGAACCCCAGATAGAGAAGGTGTGGGCGATAGCCGACACCCCTTACCCAGCACCAAACGCGAAATGAGGGCCTTTCTGGGACTCATTGGGTATTACCGCCGGTCATACCCCAAGATGCCCAGCTAGCCTCCCCCCTCACCGACACCTTGAAACAACAGGTCAAGCAATCAGTATTGTCCACACCAACCATCGCAATGCAAAATGCTTTTCACACCCTGAGGCGCATTATTACTTCCACTCCGGTTCTTTCCTCCCCTGACTTCAACCATCCCTTTTCCCTCCACACGGATGCTTCAGATTATTGGATAGGGGCGGTGCTCTCACAAGTCCAGGAAGATGGTCTGGACCGCCCCATCCTGTACATTAGCCGTAAACTCTTCCCCCGGGAACTCAAATACCCTACAATCGAAAAGGAGTGTTTGGCCATAAAATGGGCCGTGGAAAAGTTGGCCTATAACTTAGAGGGCCACCCGTTTACCATCTACACAGACCATGCCCCCTTGCTGTGGATGTCCAGGTCAAAATCGAACAATGCTTGGGTCATGAGATGGTTTTTGACCCTACAGCCTTAGTTGTTTAAAGTGTGCCATCGGAAGGGTGTTGATAACACGGGGGCTGACTTTCTATCCAGGCATCCACTTCCCGAGCGGAAGCGTCCAGGGGGGGTGGTGTCTAACATGGGAAGACCGCTTCTCCAGTGGACCAGGAACTCAGTAACCCCTTTAGGGGACTCATGTCGTGACCCCCCCTCTTATCTTCACAGCATCATGACTAGGCGTACTCCGGAGGGCAGTATGGTCCACAGGACGAGGAGGTAGACGGCGGTCACTTTAACAGGCAGGATCTAGGAGAGTGGGCGGATCCACAAACGACGTCAAGAGCAGCGAGTGAGGGCGAAGAGGTGTGCTTGTTCACCGGAGGCGTAGGAGGAGATTGGAGAGCGGAGTCGAGTGAGGAGTTGGCGGAGGAGACAGCAGTCGGAGAGTCGGAAGAGCGTGGAGAGACCGAAGTAAGATCTACGGCGGAGAGGAGGAAGAAAGAAGACCCGTTGGCGGCGCGGGAGCCAGGAGGCCATCGGCAACACGAGCCGCCAAGCCGCACGCCTGGAGGTGTGTGGCTCACCCAGGTACGGGGCGTATAGCAGGCTGGGTGGGGAGAAAGGGTGGGTCGGTAACGTGACCTGGCCCCTTTGTAGTTCCCCGGTATTTTTTCCCCTTCCTGCACCTTTGTTTCCACCCCCCTACCTGCCCTCGAGGTCGGAGTGCTTTCACGGGTGGTGTTCCCTCACTCCCTTTCCCTTTCACGTTTGAAGGAATCACACAAAAGGACTGACACGTGCCCTTTCTGTCCTTTCTTTTACACGCCTCGAGTCCACAACACAGCACCACGGAGCCTTCCGCGCCCCACACCCGGGGAAGTCCCGGACTGACTCAGACAGAGGAAGAGAACGTCAGGAGGAGGAGGAGGACAGAACGAAGCCGGTCCCCAAGAAGAGCTCCCGTCAGAAAGACTTGCACTGATTATTTGTTGTCGCAAATAAACCCCTCTAAAACAAAGACCCGTATTTTGCCCTTTACTGCCGAACCCGCTACAGCATGGCTTCGTTACTGCGAGGAATTCTATTACCGAAAATGATTGACACCTACAACGTCATGGGCCGATTTGGACAATGAACTTTGTTTACGATTTCGGACACCAAATAGGCTGTTAATCATAGTACAGACAGCAACTGGCTTACCACTGCCATACATGAAGTTTCAAGGGCGCCCAATTCCGGGGGTCAGGAGGCAGAAGGAGAAAGTGTGCTTAGTCTGGCACCATTGACATCATACTGGAATTTTAGCACAGGGGACTGTCATCGGTTACCTTGCAGTTGTCATCATGACTGCTCAAAATGCAGCAGTAAATATTCCACCACATAGTGCTTGAGAAGACAAGGTCAGCACAGGAATGGCAGGAGTAAAAGGGATAACAGAGGAGTGGTGGGCAAGGGCCATTTCATAGGTTAAATCTGAATCTATGAAACCATAGTTTCAATTCTAGATCTCTTGGTTCCCCCACTCATGACATAATTCGCCTGGACAGAGTAAAGAAGATGGGAGGTGGCCTAGCCTGTATACATCGAAGCACACTCGCAGTTTCCCTCTCAGAGTCCTCTTCGCCTTTAACATGCGAATATCTCTGCCTCAACATCTCTAGTAACAATCAGCTGGTTTGCAAACTACATACATTCTATCACCCCCCTGGCGACAACCTCCCATTCATTGAACAATAAATGGAAATCATCTCTGACAATGTGGATTCAGAGCATTCCCACATCTACCTTGGTGACTTTAACCTTCACTGGTCAAACCCTAATGACCACGCAGTAGCATGCCCCAATTCCTTCTTGAAGGATCACGAATTGGTTCAACATTGTGAACAGCCTAGACACAGGAAAGGGGAAACTCTTGACCTCATCATCTCTAGAGGATACACCATCACATTGGACTTCATCTTACCCTGCAATTGGTAAGACCATCACTTCATTTCCTTCTATATCAATTCGGAGGTATCTCAGAGTAAAGTTCAAACAACTAAACCAAAGATCTGGAAAAGAGACCTCAGAGAAATCAATACTGTTGAACTAACAACCCGCTGTAAACATGCTCTCTCTCTCCACAAGTGGACTTACTTGAAGTCCAGGCACTCACAGATTTCTATAACTCTTCTATCTCTAGCATCATGGACGATATGGCTCCTCTCCAACAAAAAAATGCACCTACTAAAATATCTAAACCCTGGTTCAATGGCAAGCTAAACTCGTAACGTCGCAATCTAAGGGCCATCGAACGTTCCTGGAAATCCACTCTATCCGGGGACCATCTAAAAATCCTTAGATCAGCTAGAAGCTCTTATAACAAACAAATCAAGACAGCCAAGGCAGAATATTTTAGATCCCAACTGAACCAAGCGGCTAATCGACCCAAGAAACTGTTTGAACTAGTTAAACAACAATCTGTGGTAGCCCCTAACCGATCAGCTTCGGAAGTCAGTCCTCCCTCATGTGATGACCTGGCGGACTTTTTTACTGAGAAAACTAGACTCATTAACATTGATCTAGAAGCCAGGAGGGCTCTATTAATATCCAGTGGTCCGGCTCCCCCCTCACCTTACCAGACAAGGCCGCACCATGTAGCTGGGTTATCAAGCACAATGCTTCCTGGGGACCCCTTCACCACCCTAAATGAAAATGATATCAAAAAGGTTCTTCGGAGTATCAACCCATCTAATCACTTCAATGACCTGCTACCACCCATCATCTTCAAAGCAATAAAGGACACAATCTCCCCCTTCCGGACGAAGATCGTCAATGCATCTCTGTCACAAGGTATGATCCCAGAATGCCTAAAAGAGGCCCTGGTAACACCTATATTTAAAAAAACCTACAGCAGACAGTACAGATCTCAACAACTTCCGCCCTATCTCCAGTAACCCCACACTAGCCAGACTCCTGGAAAAATGCGTCCAATCACAACTATGTGCGCACATCGAAAATTCCATCTCCTGGACCAACACCAATCTGGATTTCGTTGTGGGCACAGCACTGAATCAGCTCTCACTCACATGATGGATGACATCCTAATATTTCTTGATCTAAATGAATCCTGCCTCCTTATACTACTCGACCTTTCCTCCGCCTTTGACACTCTCAATCATGTCAACCTCCTTGATATTCTAGAGCAAAGGATGGGCTTCTGTGGTCAGGTGCTCCAATGGTTCTCGTCTTTCCTCCAGCACAGGTCTCAAAGAGTTAAGGCAAACCACTCACTCTCCCAGCCATCCTCAGTCACCATGGGAGTTCCCCAAGGATCCTCCTTATCTCCCATTCTCTTCAATCTGTTCCTGGAACCATTAGCTAATGTTCTAAAATCCATGGACATTCGCTTACAAATGTATGAAGACAACACCCAGAAAATCTCCTTCCCGTATAACATCACGTCACTCAACTCCACCTTACTGGCTGCTCAAAACTGGTTAACGGAGAACCACCTCCCGCTAAACACCTCCAAAACAGAATTCCTCCTATCTTCTCCCCTGAAACACACTCCTTATATTGACCTCTGGATGAACAGACTCACCGCCTTCAACTGCTCCCCCATCATTATTGACTCCGCTAAATCTCTAGGAATCACCCTGGATAAACATCTGAATATGAAGTCTCATATTAGCAATGTGTGAAAGGGAGCTAACCACCTTCTGAGAACACTCAGGAATCTCAAACCTTTCCTACCTCAAGCAGATTTCAAGCAAGTGGTCCAAGCACTTGTTTTACAGAGGCTTGACTATGGCAGTGCTACTCTATGTGGCTTCCCCAAATACACTTTGGCCCCCCTAAAGGCATCATTGAATGCAGTGGCCAGATTGATAACGGGTACCAAGCGAAACTCCCAGATCTCCCCGGCCCTAAAATCTCTAAACTGGCTGCCCTGCGAAGCTAGAATTCACCTAAAGATTGCCTGCTTATTGTACAAAGCCCTCCACTTCAAACCCCCCAACTACCTTGCACAAAAGCTAGAACTATCCGGAGGGGGTAGACCGTCAAGGAGTGCTAATTCCCTCCTCTTGAAGCCCCAGTTCTTCCGCAAAGAGAGAACATGCCAACGAGCCTTCTCGGGCTCTGCACCAAAGATTTGGAACTCTCTTCCACCGGAAGTCCGTCGAATCTCTTTCAAGGTTGCCTTCAAACTGGAAGCAAAAAGATTCCTCATGAATAAGTTCTTACCTTGACAAGAGGAGCGACTATCAGCATCGGACATAATACAGTATTGGTTGTCAATCTTATATTTTGCTATTGTATTTGCTCCCCCTTTGTCATTTTGTTTAATTGGCTAGCCCATTCTTTGCTTACCACAGGTTCATATATGGTCCTTTATGTGTGCACTATTTGATTCAATGCCTATGTATATACCCTATTTGACTCATGTATTGATGTTACCTTCATTTCCCTTACACTGTAAAGCGCTCTGATATCCTTCGGGATCAAGTTTGCGCTATATAAAACTTTATAAATAAAAATAAATAGATAGTTTATACAATACCCTGAAATGGCAGCAACCATGTTTCTTTAGGAAGGGTTTATTGGGGGTTTCAATTGAGGATACCCTCAAGGGACCAATGAGAGGCAGAGGAGTGGATAATTTCAGATCTTTAAAAGCAGAATATAAATTGACACAGAGAAGTGTCAGAGGGAGATGGAAGGAGGAAGGATTTCAGGCCCATTTCTGTTTTGAAGTCAACATCTCCTCTGGTTGTAAAGGACTTCTGTAAATGTTTTTATAGAGCAGAGTGACAGCTAAGTCTAATATGCCAATCCAGATTGGGAAATACAATAAGTGAGAAAGTGCAGTATGGGTGCAGAGATGGGGAAGGATGATATAAATTTAGCATTTACACTACTACCAGTTCCCCCCAGCAACTTTCAATAGTTGGGCATTCTCTTTGAAGGTCACTCCTACACTGACAAAACTATGCTGATGGGGTGCTTGGTGGCCTGTGCAGTAGTCGAAAAAATTGAACACATTCTTGGAGTGAGTGGTGAGGCAAATGTCTGGCCCTGAGCAGGTGCTGCACTATTCGGACAATTTTTGGAAGGTGCGTAGAGCAGTAGAGAATAGCGAATGTAATAGACTGATGTAGTCACTAAAGTGTGTGACAGAGCCGTTTGGCATATTTCTAGTATCTGAAAAAACAGAGATCCTGTGCATGCAATTGGCTTTTCTGCAGATTGAATTACACTCCATTGCAATCGAGTCAGGGTTAAATGAAGACAAGCTGACTACCTTGACAGGGATGTTTGAAGGAAGTGACTAGAAAGAAAAATATGAGTTGACAAAACTTTAACTGGTGTTTGGACACCACACCTTTACATGCAGGGTGATGGCCCCTGGCAGAGCATTCTGTAGACAGTTGGTGTTCGCCATGACTGGGACACAAAACCACATCACAAAAATGAGGATGAGAAAACATGTTCAGTTGTAGCTGCAATCCCATGAATAGTACAATAGTGTGATGTTGTGGTTGAGACGAACAATAAAGCTCTTCTCTGATGCATCTGGAGTGGGTGGAGTCAGAGTTTACCGGAAAAGGCAGTTTTGTGCAGAGAAGTGCCACTGGTTGGAGGAACAAGAGACACAGTGTATTATTATATATTATCTTTTTTAGAATTTTCCTGGTTGTGGTGGCAGTGATATTGTTGGGAAAGGAGCTGGAGGACAAAAGAATGACATTTGTGATTGATAACACGTCAGTTGTGTATTTGATAAACAAGGTGATGACGAAGTATGAATCATTTCTACAATTTCTGAGAGAGTTGGTTTTGATGTGTTTGCAGTGGAATATTCTGCTTAGTGTGAGAGACATTGCTGGTTTGGATAACGGGGAGTATAATTTGTTATCTCACCTACAGTGGGTGAAATTCTGTGGTTTGGTGCCCGAGGCAGACACGAAAAGCATGCCGTATCTCAGGACTTGTAGGAGATCTACTATGAGAGATATGCAGCTAGAGGAAAGGTCTGTATCTAAGTTGACAAGGAAGTGTTACAGGCGTAGTGGGCTAAGTTTGTTGGATAGGAGGCAGGGGAAGGGAAAATTCATGAAGGGGGTTAGTGGAGAGATGGATGGACATTATCAATTTTGTGGTAGTGAAGATGCAGAAGAGTTTAGCACCTATTGGGTGGATAATGGAGGAAATCCAATTTTACGGAAAATATTTGTGGGGGTACAATCCGTGCGTTGGAGAAATGGGGAAGAGGATACTGGAGGGGTAGGCCAGAGAGAGAGGTAAAAAGGGGGACTCGAGGAAACCAGTTACAGCGGAGATTTTGAGAGGTTTGGTGGTCCAGGTGAGATCAGCAAGTGCAAACACCTGAGATGCATTGCTCTTTGGGGAAATATGTACAGTACTGATATTCAGGGAATTTCAGTTATCTGAAGTGGTGGGGGCAAAAAGGTATGAAGGTTTACAGATGGATGACATGAAGAGAATGAGTAAAGGGATAGGGTTTAGGATACACTGAAGCAAGACAGACCATAAAGAGAAGGGAGCATAGTTTGGCTTAAGAGGTCAGGAGAAGTGGGCATTTGGCCAATGAAGATACTGGAAGGAGTCTTGAGTCTGAGAAAGAAGGGCACTGGGGCCGCTATTTAAGCATGCGTATTGCTCCAAAGTAATAAACAGTCAGCTTTTAGAAGCATTACAGCAGTGTCTGAAGTTGGGAGGTTGAAGCAGAAGGGTTTGGAACTCATTAATTCAGAATAAGAGCAGTGAAAGAAGGTTTTCAAGTGCGTTTGTGAGAAGGGCTGATGATGAATCTAGATAGATGAGGGGATTAGTGAGTCTAGGGACCGGTTCCTCTTGTAAGTGCAGGTCAGGAAAGGTAGAAAGAGATAGATTTGGATATGTGGTCATTCAGTAGTGAAGTGGGCTGGGAAGTAGGCAGTTCTATGGACAGTTGGACCTGAAATTTGATCAGGCTGTCATACAGTGGTTCAGATTGGGAGATGGGAGAAATGAGGTAGAGCAGTGGATGCTGGCTATGTGAGAGCTGAGAGCAAAGTGGCAGCGGCCAGGCGTGGTGGTATTGTCCCTGGGGGAGAACAACTTGCTTTAGCCAACTGGGTTGAAAGCGGTTAAAATGATGAAAAGAGAGTTAGGCTTTCTGAGAGCTAGATAGGAGAGAAAGGAGTTCTGTTGGGCATGGCTGTTGGCCAGGAGAGTGTGGAGAGGGGCATAAAGACCAGGCACGATCAACAGGGCACAGAAGGATATTAACAGAGAAATGTTGGCCTTTTGCAAGGCGAAGGGAATTAGGGTTATCAAGCACTGCAACACTGTTTTATTTTGGAATGGTGGAATGCACTTTCCATTACAAGACAAATAGATTATATCTGGGGAACTAATGGAGAGGCCTGGAGAATGGATAGCATGTGATGAGAAGGTGGTAGGAAAGCCAGAAAGAACACCCCTATGGCAGGCTCTAATGCCCATAGGACAGGGTGCATGGTATTAAAAAAGGAGGTAATGAATACTTAAGTTGTACAAGTCATGGCAGTGAGATAAAAACAAAGTTGTTTTTTGCTGTGGCTAGGATAGCCTCCAATAAATTAACACTGGTTTACTTATTACATTTATTAAGTACTACATTTGGTTTGGAGGCAGCTAGACAAATATATATTCCACTCATTTTAATTGTAGCTTAAAGGCATCCTTAATGGTAAAGTCAGATTGAAAAGTATTATTTAGAAACTGCCACTACTGAAAAGTTGTCATATTTCTGCCCATGCCAAATGTACCTTTCTTCCAGTGTCCAGGGTCTCTTGACTGTTGATGGCTCCTCCTACTGGGAAATATGTATTGGAAGCAGATAGTTGAGAAAGCATCTGGGTGTAGAAGGGACGGGGGCTTCCTGACAGGATGGCTGGGGAGGAGCTGTGCCTCTGCTCTGTCCTGATTGCACTTCAAAGAGTAGTGATGGGGGCTTCACCCAGCACTCTCTGACGTAAGAAGAAGCCTACCCTGTCACTGGCAAATGTATCTCATACCTGCACCTGCCTGCCCTCTGTTTCGCTAGCTAGACTGGAGCCAGATCTAGGGAAAAGTGAGCAGTCTAGGGCTAGACAAAGGGAGCCTCCCCACGCACAAGCTGGCACCGGGCATAAAAGTGGCATCCCCAGAACCTGATATCAGAACACTTCTGAACCTGTGAAAACTTAGAAGAAGAACTCCCCTCCTGTCTGAAGAGTTGTCCCAGGACCCCGGAAGTGACTCCAAAGGTCAGTTGACTAACCCCGCAGGGAAACAACAAACTTCCAGAATCCTTTCATTTTTTCCAGCTGATATGACCCAACTGGACCTGACATGGGGGTGGGTGGAAATTCAGTTCCGCCGGTGGAGTTCCTAGACTTTTACCCAATCTGCATTTTGCATTGTATGTGGAGTTCCGTCAAAACTCAGCCAATCACTGCATGGCTGAGTTTTCTCTCTTGCACGGCTCGCCAACGTTAAGTTGGCGACTGTGAGCGAGAATCTGCATCGCTTAGTGGGATTTTCGGGAGTCAGCACACCTCCCTGCGAGGTTTCTCAACGCGGTGGTCATGCAGGTCGTGACCATTCCATTTGATAAAGCTGCCGCTCGAGTAGAAAATCTACTTGAGCAACAGAAGGAAGCAGTGCTTTCTGGTGCACCGCATGGTGCTGTTCGTGCTACAACTTGGAACAAGCTCTCAGCACTAAAAAGCAGCGCAAGCAGTGCAACGTGATGTATTCCGCCTGCTTGCAGAGCTCTGCTGTATCTTGTTTTTATGTAACTTCGCAGAATTTCATGGAGTGAAACTCCATAAGTTCTGCCCACTCCTAGACTTGATCTGATTTTGTCTGCTGGCCTCCGTGTGAGTGAGCGCTGACCCCCAAGTGCTGTCCTTAAGGTCCTGGACCCTGGGCTAGAGTCATAATGTACTTTTACCTGCTAACTGAAGGTTTTACCACCTTTACGCTTCAGATGGTCAGCTCCTAACTGCAGGCTCTACTGGAACCAAAGTCAAACAATGCAGGGCCCTGTGGAGTGATGCAGCTCCCAAATGGAATCCTCATTGGAACCAGCACAAAGAGATACAGAGCTCTGCAGAGACACACTATGCACCTCCTTCCAGAATGTTCCAGTGTATCTGGCAAAGAGTGACACAGAGCCCCAGAGAGGAACACAATTTGTGCCAGTGGTTTCCGGTGCTTAGCACCGGCTCTTATTTATCAGGGCCGGGGCTATGGAATTTTTCTCCCCCTGTGCGATGGGCCAAATAAATATTAAAAATAAATGTACCTACCTGTACCTTCTCTCCTCCTCCAGTTCGGATGCATGACTGCTTATCTGCCTGCCTGGTATGTCTCTAGAGCAGAGGTCTTCAAACGTTTGTAGGTTGAGCCCCCCATCTGAATTTTCATAAATGTTGAGCCCCCCCCACCACCTGAGAGAAATTTCTGGAATCTGGTACACTACATAATTGACCGCCACCCGCATATCCCGGGCCATATCAGGCAAATAATGGTCAACGCAATAAGAGTTTAGTTAACTGTAGGTTTGTGAGTGGGTGTGGATAAATGACAGAGGCTTATTACACAGCTCAAAACAACATTTTCCAAGATAAAATTGTTTTTACTAGGATGCTTTGTTTTACACATGACAGATTGATAATAATAAATTGAAGGTAATCACTTGCACACCAAAAGTACAAATCAATAATCCTAAACGGTAAACAGTCATAATATCGATTCCAAAATATAGAATGGACATAATATCGAAGTAAAAATATAGAATGGACAAAATATCGAATGGACACAATATAGTGGTTAAAAATATCGAATTTAAGGTAAGTAATATCGATTTTCAGAATATAGAAGTCAAAATATCGAAGTATACAATATAGGCATTAAATATATCGATTTTTTAATAATATCAATTTTTTTAAAGTGTTTTGTATGTTAGTATATGTGTGAAAAGTGTATATTAATTTTTGTAATGTATGTTTAATGTATTTTAAGTAATGAATTTTATGTTATTTAATTTTTCCGTAATTTAATTCTGTAGCGGGTTGTGGGTTTATAGGGGAATAGGGTGAGAAGTAATTTAATATATTAAATTAAATATTAATTTTTAGCAATTATTATTAATTATTAATAAAATTTTGCTTTTTAGTTCTGTAGAGGGTTGTGGGTTTATAGGGGAATAGGGTGGGAAGTAATTTAATTGTAATTAATTAAATATTTTTATTTATTTATTGGTATTCATTTTGAATGTATTGTTATTTTTTAATTGGTAATATATTTTATTAATTAATTTGTATTAATTGATTAAGTGTTAATTATGTTAATTTTCTAAATTTATTTTCTGTAGCGGGTTGTGGGTTTATAGGGGAATAGGGTGGGAAGTAATTTAATTGTAATTAAGTAAATAATTTTTTTCATTTATTGGTATTGATTTTAAATTTATTGATAATAACTTTTTAATTGGTAATTAATTGCTATTAATTGGCAATTCATTTTTATTAATTGGTAATTATTTTGGATTAATTAAATATTTGATAATTACGATCATTGTATTAATGTATTTTCTGTAGTGGGATGTGGGTTTATAGGGGAATAGGGTGGGAAGTAATGTAATTGTAATTAATTACATATTTAAAATACTTTTTGTGTATTGATAATTAATTTACTGTTAATTTTTAATTGGTATTAATTTTTATTATTAATTAGTTTTTGTTATTGAAAATTAATTAGTTGTTAAATAATTATGAATAGGTTATTAATTTTTAATAACTATTATGTAGTTGTATTTCTAATTAATTATTACATAATATTAAATTGGTTATTAATTTGAATTAATGTTTTATTGGTATTGATATTTAATTTATTTTTAATAATATAATAAATCATTACTTTCCCTACTGTTAAACTCACTGGAGTGGGAATAGCAATTTTCACCCTCCCGCTATCCAACGCTTTCCCTACTGTTGCACTCTCTGGAGTGGGAATAGTATTTTTTACCCCTACGCTATCCAACACTTTCCCTACTGTTGCACTCTCTGGAGTGGGAATAGTAATTTTTACCCCTACGCTATCCAATGCTTTCCCTACTGTTGTACTCTCTGGAGTGGAAATAGTAATTTTTACCCTTCCAATATCCAACGCTTTCCCTACTGTTGCACTCTCTGGAGTGGGAATAGTAATTTTTACCCCTACGCTATCCAACGCTTTCCCTACTGTTGCACGCTCTGGAGTTGGAATAGTAATTTTTACCCTCCCGCTATCCAACGCTTTCCCTACTGTTGCACTCTCTGGAGTGGGAATAGTAATTTTTACCCTTATGCTATCCAACGCTTTCCCTACTGTTGCACTCACTGGAGTGGGAATAGTATTTTTTACCCCTACGCTATCCAACACTTTCCCTACTGTTGCACTCTCTGGAGTGGGAATAGTAATTTTTACCCATACGCTATCCAACGCTTTCCCTACTGTTGCACTCTCTGGAGTGGGAATAGTATTTTTTACCCCTACGCTATCCAACGCTTTACCTACTGTTGCACTCACTGGAGTGGGAATAGTATTTTTTACCCTCCCGCTATTCAACGCTTTCCCTACTAATGCACTCTCTGGAGTGGGAATAGTAATTTTTACCCTTACGCTATCCAACGCTTTCCCTACTGTTGCACTCACTGGAGTGGGAATAGTATTTTTTACCCCTACGCTATCCAACGCTTTCCCTACTGTTGCACATTTTTTTATTAATAACTTAAATTAATTATATCTTAATTTTAATTTTAAGGTTATTTGAGTATTTTTAAGTATGTTTTAGTTAATTATATTTATTATTTCATTAATTTTAAATTACTTTTAAGACATTTAAAAAAATTCGATATTTTGACTGACTATATTTTTTACAGACTATATTTTGGATTCGATATTTTTGTACTTACCTGTTTGTAGATAGGAATTCGATATTTTGGCATTCTATATTTTGGTGACTATATTTTGGTAAGTCTATATTTTGTCATTCTATATTATGTCAGTGATCCATCCTAAACGTAAACGAATTGTTTGAAAAAAAGAATCAAACTAAAGCGTGCTACATTGTGTCAGAGGGCTGCCGATCCTTCATGTAACGTGAACGTGCATAGTGATTCCAAACGGAAGTCTGGAAAAAAACGTGAGCACAGCTGGGGGAAAGTTTTCACTTGTATATATCGGCATGTTAGCACAATTTTATGCATCATATAACAAAAACAATTGTCTCATGTTGATATCACCATTAATTTTCATTTGTTTTCAAATAAGACAAAAATGTGAACATTGTTCCATAGATACAGATATAATGATCATTGCTTCATGATAATCAATGCGTGAAAAGCATTTCGCAATCATAACATTATGAAGATCTGAACACAGAGAGTGGCGATTGATGACCTTCGGCCCAATGCATTTCGGGACCTCGTGTCCCTTCTTCAGGGGCCATGCAAATAGCAGGAACTGCCGATATAATGCAACACAATGATGTGCTGTGTACTCCTTAAAAACGAAGGTGTGGTAGAAGACTGTGAAAGACAGCGGGCCACCTGTACTGGGAATAATGACTTGCACAGAGGACCAGAGCGAAATCGAATAAGATCTGCGTAAGCGCAACTCGAAGAAAAGCCAGGTCCTAAAACTACCACTGACCTGGATGTACACCAAAAGTTCTTGAAATGGTCCACTCATGACTGTGGGTAAGACGATACTGCTGAGGATGGTGGCGCACCTCTCCCTTGATTGAAGAACTCTGACTTAAGTGTACCCTAACACCTCATTCCATCTTGTACACGTCGCACCATTGCCCCCAAATCTTTTGGTATTTCCATGTGTGGGACTCTTAAAGTCAACGGGTCTCCCGAGAAGTGCAGAACTGCCAAGGTTTCAGATTGCTATGTGTGACGTTTTCATAATGTTAGTGTCTTATGAGTGACATTTCAACGACTATGAGTGACACTTTCTCACAAGCAAAATCAAGCAAAGAATATGAGGGAAACATAAATATCAGAAATCACACCCAGTTGAGCAACGAGAAACTTTTAAGAAGTCACTGAACTAAAGTGTGCAACAGGACTCAATACTTCATGACTAGGTCTAGCACTTGGTACATGTTTCATTGAGACTTAGATGTGGTCCTAAAATCTTACCAAATAAAACAATAAAAAGCACTTCAAATTTTTGTTTAATTCTTGAACAGTCTGCACTTAATAAGTTTCACGGATGTGTGTTTTCCCACCATATATTTTCACAAGCCCCTTTGTGAAGTATATGCTGCAAAAAGTACTTTATTTTTCCCATAGACGTGTTTGGGTACCTGGCCTAATGACCTCTTCCTTACTCTGTGACATTTTATTGCCACCTGCAAAATTTGTGAAATGTAAAAGCTGTGAGCGGGACTATCCGAAATTTGCCACTATTTGATTTTGCACTATTTTTAGTGATGGATGCCAGTTCAAGCAAGATAAGCTATCGGGCTCAAGTTTCACACAAGAAAGGCAAATCCAACATCATTGCCAGCTCCACACCATCCCTATGCAAACGGTGCAATAGTGATTGATGTACGACTGAAACAGTGCAGCCCAGCACTGAAACCCGACAGCACAGAAGGGTTTCAGAGTGGGTGAACGATAACCACTTTGGGGGACGCCCCTGTAGCATCCAGGACAGAAGTGCCAGCTCCTATCCACCTCCACCTTCCCTGCTGAGCCACGTCTTGAGGCACTTACATTTGGAGGGCGAACTATTACCCGATCCGTTTTGCCTTGTAAATATCCTCCATAACCTCCCAATTTTCTCTTCCAAGCAGTCCATTCCTCCCTGAACGAGCACTCGGCCAATTACTTACGCGCTGCTCTCTTGCTTGTCCACAAAGAGAAAGTGTAACATATCATGAAAATGCAACAGGAAGCGCCACTAATGAAGGCCCCGCCAGCCAGAATAAAAGCATGTTGAAAACCTTACACAGATGCGTGTGCAGGGGGGTTTGTTTGCATTTGGTGTGATTGTCATATGTATTGTCTATAAATACCAACGAGGTCACCTGCAGACAGGCTAAATTGGTTACCGTCAGTGCAGCAATGCGCAGATAAAACGGTGTGTGCGAGGAGTCTTTTACTAGGCGCGCATTGTGATCAAAACCTCAGTTACGGCCGAACATCAACCCAACCCCGCTCCCGACTTTGAGAAAGTCCTCCTAGCCCCACAGATTGAAGAACATTGCTCTAGAGGATGGTCCCTCGTGTAATGGTCGAGGGCCCTAGGCCCACATGCTAACAATAAGGGTGACACAGACACCAGATATACAGTGGGTTAGTGAGCCACGAGCACGTGCGCTCGGCTCCTTTTATTGACTGATGTCACGTGCCTCGTGACATCAGTGGTGGGTGGGTGTTTAGTGTAGGCTAACATTGTTAACCCTTAACAGTGTCAGCTATGACACTACATTCCTCCCAAACTTTAATAAAAATTAAGGAAAGGCACAAAGTCCGAGCCTGTGGGAGGAAGTACATAAATATACAGTAATTACAAATTTACAGTGAGTCTCTTCAGCTGCTTGCTTGATGACGGTGATGGAAATTGCTGCTGAGACTATTTCTTCTTGGCTCGACGTCCTGGTTCTCGGTGGGCATGTTCTTCTTTGCTTGCGCTGTGGACGTGTGGTGGTCAGTCCACGGAGATCTTGCTTTTGAGGATGATGTCATACAGGATGACCAGGAGTTAGACTTGGATGGGGTTGTCTTCAGCTGGTCCATCGGTTTCTTCACTGTAGGCAGCGTGGCTTCACTTTTCAAAGGGTGGAGTGTTCGAAGGACATTCTTCTCACTAGGACGCCCCTCTCGCGGGTGTTCTCCTGCCACGAGATATCACCGGAGGCCCTTTTACCAGGTTTCCACTGGGCCGGGTATTATTCCACAGCGTTGCTCCAACTCCACAGTCTGCGTGTGAATGGAGGAGTCGATGGGGTACTACCTCGCAAAGTCCGTAGCTCCACCTGAAGGGTAGTTGTTGACTCTTGCCTTTGCGCACAAGTTCCTCATCTTCCTGGGACGTGCAGGTTAGACGGCGATGGACTCATCTCTCGTGTTGGGACCCTCTGCCACCGGTGTCCCTGAGGCCTTTGCCCCTTGGATCTCCACGGGCTGGTGTGGATTGGTCAGTTCTCCTTGTTCAGGACATCTGAGCTCCCTCAGCTTCCAGACTTCTGCTCAATCCCAAAGGTGGGTGTTGCCAATGGTCCGGCCTGTGCTCTCCTACCGTCCACGGGTCGTAGGGGTCTTGTGAATAGGTGCCTGTTCTGTTCTTGGTGCTATCAGTGTTCTCCAGGACGTGCGGGTCACTGTACACGATGTTGTAGTGTGTCACCTCTTCTTCTTCTTGTAGGTGTGTGGACTTGTTACACCTCTCTTCACCTTTTCCAGAAGTTGTTGATGATGGCGTCGTGCCACATGACTTCTTCAGTTCTCTTCTTCATGGCATCGTGCCACTCTTCTCCTTTTCACGACACAGTGCGGTCACCTTTCTTCCTTTGTCTTGCTGACCAGGCTTCTTCAAGCAGCGTGCACTCTGCCTGATTCTGTCGGGTCCTGTCCTGTCTTTAGGACATTGTCTTCTCTCCACTCTTCGGTGACTGGACCGGTCATTACGATCTTCTCTCTTGTCTCCGATTACTTCCAGTTACTCTTGGTGTTGCGTCCGTCTCTCCGGGTCTTCTGATCTCTCGGTTTACGGACGTCTTCTGGCAGGACATATTCATCCTGTCTTGGCAGAATTTCTTCTTTCATTTCTGGCGATCATTTTGGGTGATCGGCTTTTGTTTGGGCGCCCCTCTGGCTTGTCGGATCATCCTTTTTCCTGGGCGATCTTCTTTGCTACCAGATGGGGTGGACAGCTTGCTCTTCGTGAGTCTTCTTGCTATCCGCGACCGTTGGGATCGCTATTGGTTCTGCTGCAGTGCTTTTGCGTTGGCGCAGTTTCTCCTGCGCTCTTCGTGTGCTCTGCTTTTCCGGAGGGTTGGCTTCACCTCTCCCTGGACCTTTTCCGGTGGATGCACTTCTCGTGCTCGCTTCCGGTGAGGTTCTTTAGCTTCTTGGGGCGTTCACCTTGCTTGGTTGTTTCGCCTCCTTCTGGCTGCGGGGTAACTTTGCATTACTCTTCCGGTGTACGTCAGTGTGCAATGTAGTGGCAAGATCTTGCTTCACTTGGTACCGTCGTGATACATCTTCAGTGTAGCTTTGTTCCTTGCGGTTCATTAGATTCTTTGGCGTTGTCGCTCTTCCACTTGCGTGTCGCACTTTTCTTCTTCACACTTGGGTACTTGCCTCGCACGTCTTCTGGTGCTGTGGGTGTGGCTTCCTTACTTTCAGGCGCTGTCTTGTACTGTCCGCGTCCGGGGTACACTTGCGCTCTTCCAGTTGGTTGCCTGTGAAACTTGCTGCTTGCGGTAGACGTTTCCGACTCTCCCTCTTCGTCCAGCGTGAGGTTGTCTTCTTCTGCGATTGCGGTGAGCACCTGTGGCCACAGGCGTCACTTCAGCCGTGATGATGGGTCTCAGTCTTCGTCCGCGTCACTGCAGGCTTACTTCACCTCTGTAGGCTTTCCCTTGGCTTGTCTTGTGCTGGTTTGCTGATTCTGTGCTTCTTGTGGACTGCGCTTCTGCTGTCGTCCTTCTCCTGGTGCTGGGAGTTTCTTCACTCCTTGCGCCGTTCTGCGCATCGCAGTGTTGTGCTAGTCCAGGTATCTGTGTAGAGTCCTTGTGTCCCTGGCGCACTCCTGCCCACTGACTTGCCGGTGGCATCTTTTCCATGGTGCGGCGTCTGTGCGCCAGTCCTGCGCTGCTGTGTAGTCCTCTGCTGGGAGTCTGCTTTGCTTTCCAGCCACAGTTGCCTCAGTGCTAGTCCTGCGCTCTTGGCACGTTGCTGCTGTTGTCCAGATGCTGTGTATTTCACTTTACGTCTCAGTGACTTTGGTCAGTATTGCTGTTACTGCACAGCTAATGCATGTTGTTGGGTGCATTTTCACAATCCGGCCACTAGGTGGCAGTACTGGGTTAGTTTATAGCCGATCACGGCCGTTTTCCGTGCCTCTGGAGCCTCGCTCGGTTCCGTGGAATTTGTTGCTCTGTTTTGCCCGAGGAGGGCGACCTGTTGTGGCAGAGGAATGGGGGGCAGCTCGTAGCGTGGCAGGTGCTGCCTCCCCTGCAAAGCCTGATGCCCCAGAGCTGCTGACACCTCCGTGCTCCGGTGAATGCTGCCCGCCATGCATTCACATCGCCAGAGGCCTCCTCCTCTCCCCCGGTAAGCGTTTCAGATATTTTGTCTATTCAGGAGGAGGGGGGGCTGGCTCACTTGCACGTTTGCCGTCCGGACCTGCTGCATGCAGTCTTTTCTCTCGTCCCCTGCCGCCGCGGGGGGCCGGGATCGTGTTCCTGGTGCGGGGAGCATAAGAGTCATAGCTCATAGGTCGCTTCTCCCCTTCTTGCCGGGGCAGTGTAGGGGTGCTGGCGCTGCTTCGGCCATTCGCGGGTGGGTTCCGCTTTACTTTTCTTTGGAGTTCTTTTACTCTCGCCGCGGCCGCCTCTTATCACCCATGCGGCGCGGCGGGGGAACAGCAGTCGCTGCGGGCAGGCCGCGGGTGAGCTCCGCTGGCGCTGCTTTAATTTAAGTTTATTGGGGGCACACTCTCGCCCGGCGAGGCGCGCTGGTCATGCGGGTGGGCTCCGCTTGGTGCGTTTGCATGAGGGGGGTCGCTTCTGGCATCCGCGACCCCCTCGGGGCCATTTGTAGCACCCGGGCTCACCTCTGGCCTACGGGCCTATTCTTTTCCTGCGGCTGTGGCGAGTGGGCTCCGCCCGGTCAGCAATCCGCTCCAGTGGGGTCCCTGCTGCTTCGGCCGACTCGGGTGGGCTCCGATCGGTCCGCTTGGGTCACAGTTGCGGCCGGTGCAGGTGGGCTCTGGCCGGTCCGCTTTTCGTCGACGCTGGGCCCGGGGCTTAGTACACGCCCCTCGGGCCACTCGGCGGCCGGCGCCGCCTCACCAGGGGGTGCCCTTCACACGGGCTGCATTCTCCACCCCTTTTGGCAGTGGCTGCGTCGCGTGGAGTTCGAATCACTCCCTCGTCGCCATTGTAATGGTCGAGGGCCCTAGGCCCACATGCTAACAATAAGGGTGACACAGACACCAGATATACAGTGGGTTAGTGAGCCACGAGCACGTGCGCTCGGCTCCTTTTATTGACTGATGTCACGTGCCTCGTGACATCAGTGGTGGGTGGGTGTTTAGTGTAGGCTAACATTGTTAACCCTTAACAGTGTCAGCTATGACACTACACCTCTCAGGCCAAGGCATGATGAGTGCATCACTTTAGTGATGTTAGTAGTGTGACTGCCTGCCTTTCAGGGACTAAGTTATTCCCATTAGTTAATGAGGATTGAGGACGGGCTGATGGGTGAGCTGGGGGTGAGGCAGGCTGGGTCCTTGAAAGTTCAGGTAATGCAACATCAGAGTACTTAAAAAAGTGCATAGCTTACTGTTTTAACCGCTCACACAGACTGAAATGAACCCATACATGAGTAAATTTGACTTTTAGTTTTGCATGCTGATGCTCGTGTCCTGGGCCCACCAAAACACAGCGTAGTCCCTGTCAGGCCTTGCTTCGGTGGTCACAGCACTGTAGGCTGCAGCATTGTATAACAAGCATTTGCAATGCAATAGGTCTCGCATTAGGAAAGTGTGAGCTATTGGTATTGTAAATGACACATTTTTTAAATATGTGTTACTTTGAAAATATATAAATTAATAGCATTGTTATTCACAAAGCCAGTAGCTTACACTTTCCTAATGTGAGTCCTATTGGCTATGGCAATGCTTGTTGGTAGCAAGCAAGGACAGTGCTGTTGTGGTGCTGAGTGATGATGTGGTTGGGCTGAGTGATGTGGTGGTGTATTAGAGTGAGGTGGTGGTGTATTAGAGTGATGTGGTGGTGTCCCAGAGTGATGTGGTGGTGTCCCAGAGTGATGTGGTGGTGTCCAAGAGTGATGAGGTGGTGTCCCCGAGTGTGTGGTGGTGTCCCCGAGTGATGTGGTGGTGTCCCCGAGTGATGTGGTTGTGTCCCCGAGTGACGTGGTGGTATCCCCGAGTGATGTGGTGGTGTCCCCGAGTTATGTGGTGGTGTCCCTGAGTGATGTGGTGGTGTCCCTGACTGATGTGGAGGTGTCCCTAAGTGATGTGGTGGTGTCCCTGAGTGGTGTGGTGGTGTCCCCGAGTGATGTGGTGGTGTCACCCGGTGATGTGGTGGTGTCCCTGAGTGATGTGGTGGTGTCCCTGAGTGATGTGGTGGGGTGTCCCTGAGTGATGTGACAACGCATTCCATTACAATGCATACTACCTTTACAACGCATACCATTACAAAGCATAACATTACATTGCATGTATGGCAAGTATTGGATAGTGTAGGGGTAAAAATTTCTATTCTAACTCCAGGTGGGTGCAACAGTAGGGTAAGTGCTGGATAGTGGAGGGGTAAAAAATACTATTCTAACTCCAGGGGGTGCAATAGTAGGGTAAGTGTTGGATAGTGTAGGGGTAAAAATTACTATTCTAACTCCAGGGGGTGCAACAGTAGGGTAAGTGTTGGATAGTGTAAGGGTACAATGCGTTGTAATGGTATGCATTGTAATGGTATGCGTTGTAATGACTGCATTGTAATGACATGCGTTGTAGTAATATGCGTTGTAGTGTGATGCATTGTAATGGTTGTGTTGTAATGGAATGCGTGTTGCAATGTAAAAGTTTTGTTGTAATGGTAGTGCATTGTAAAAGTTGTGTTGTAAAGGTTGTTCCCCGTGTCCCTGAGTGATGTGGTGGTGTCCCTGAGTGATGTGGTGGTGTTCCTGAGTGATGTGGTGGTGTTCCTGAGTGATGTGGTGGGGTTCCAGAGTGATGTGGTGTGATGTGGTGGTGTTCCTGAGTGATGTGGTGGTGTCCCTGAGTGATGTGGTGGTGCCCCTGAGTGATGTGGTGGTGTCCCTGAGTGATGTGGTGGTGTTCCTGAGTGATGTGGTGGTGTTCCTGAGTGATGTGGTGGGGTTCCAGAGTGATGTGGTGTGATGTGGTGGTGTTCCTGAGTGATGTGGTGGTGTCCCTGAGTGATGTGGTGGTGTCCCCGAGTGATGTGGTGGTGTCCCCAAGTGATTTATTTATTTATTTATTTATTTATTTTTACAATTTGTTAAGCGCGAACGAATACCCGTAGGCGTCTCGCCGCTAAATAAATCACCTAATTTTCCCAAGAGGCTCATAAGGAATGGTTGTCATTAATTAATGATCGAAAAGCCAGGTCTTCAATCCTTTGCGAAACAGCAAAAGTGAAGGGGACATCCTGATGTACTGCGGCAAGGTGTTCCATAATTTAGGTGCCGCGACTGAAAAGCGACGATCACCCCACGAAACTGTTTTAGCTCGAGGGACCACTAGTTGGTTAAGAGTGGCAGATCGAAGCTGTCTGGCCGGTTTATAAGGTATCAACTGATCCTTAAAATAATGTGTACCTTGGTCATGCCGTGTCTTATATACTATGCAAAGTGATTTAAATTTGATCCGATTACGGATTGTCAGCCAATGGTATTTCTTGATGGTATCTGATATAGGCGAAAACTTGGGTGTTCCCGAAAGCAGGCGTGCTGCTGCATTCTGTATTGTCTGAAGCTTATTCGTTACCCTAACCTGGGCGTTTAAAAATAGTCCATTACAATAATCAAGGGACGATAACACTAAGGAGCTAACCAGTGTTTTGGCGGCGGTATCAAGCAGAAACGGGATGATTTTTCTGATTAACCTTAATTTGTGATGGGCTGTTGCCGCTACTTTGTTCAAAAGTTACTCCCATGTTCCTAACCTTGAGGCCTGGCCTGGGGGGGGCTCCAAAGGCTGATGGCCACCAGGTTGCTGACCAGTCTAGTAAAAGGGTTCCAAAGATAAGCACCTCCATCTTTTCGGAGTTGAGCTTAAGGCAATTGGATGCCATCCACTCTCCGATTGCTAGCATTCCGCGTTGGAAACGCTCTGCCACCTCAAGTCCGTCGTCTTTAATGGCCAAAACCAATTGTGTGTCATCAGCGTAAGAGGTTATGCTCATCCCATATGCTTTGATGACATTAGCAAGGTCCGACACATAGATATTAAATAGTGTCGGACTTAGGGATGAGCCTTGAGGAACCCCACACGGTAGTGACAACTTGACAGATTGATATGGGCCCAGGGTGACAGCCTGTGATCTATCGGCCAGGAAGGATGCAATCAGATCTCTCGCTGAGTGGTGAATGCCTATCTTTTCGACACGGTTGACCAAGATCTTATGGCCGACCGTGTCGAAGGCCGCCGATAGGTCCAACAGTACAAGTACTGCTGTCCCTCCTTGGTCTCGAATTACCCTGATGTCATCTGCAGCCTTGATTAAGGCGGTTTGGGTACCATGATATCTTCGAAAACCAAATTGTGATTCATCCAGTAGACGATGTTTCTCTACGTACTCGACCAGCTGTTGATTCATGGCCTTTTCGATCACCTTGGCTAAGAATGGAAGGCTTGCGATGGGCCTATAATTCTTTAATTCAGTCTTATCAAGACTTGCTTTCTTCAACAAGGGTTTCACCAGTGTATTCTTTAAGGAATCTGGGAAAATTCCGGAGCCCAATATAGAGTTACAAACTAAGGTAATGACCGGGATGAGTGTGTCCATCACCGGTGGAAGGACTGAGAATGGGCAGGGATCTAATGTAGATCCGGTTTTGATAGAAGAAACGATAACTTTTGTTTGATCTACAGTAAGCGCCTTGAAGCTGGTCAAGACCTTGTCCAAAAACAGATCAGAAGGAGCTGATATTGTGGGATGCGGGGAAAAAGCCTGGTAAATATCGTTAACTTTAGAATAAAAGAAATTGGCCAATGCATCACAAAGTAATTGTGAGGGTGGCGGGGTAAGATCAGGGGCATTACCTGACAATGTTCTAGTGATATCATATAATTGTCTACTTGAATTTTTTGCTTTTTCTATTTGGTCCGAAAAGAACGCTTTTTTTGCTTCTGTAATCATAGCTTTATAAACAGTCAGTGACTCTTTATATTTGGCCTTACCCTCAGGAGCATAGTTTTTTCGCCACTGTCTTTCCCTTTTTCTGTTCAGTTGTTTTTGCCGCCTTAGTTCCTCTGTATACCATGGGGCAGAAGGAGTGGTTCTGTTCCTAGATAGAGTTTTAGTTGGTACTAACATATTAGTGGAATGGCCTAGCCAGTCATGAAATTGTTGGGTAGCAATATTAGGATCAGTGGACAGCGAAGGACACGTACTGTCCAGTAGCTTTGTTAGTTCAGTCTGGTTTATATTTTTCCAAACTTTAACAGATTCTGGGATCGGGGTAGTAACCTTTTTCTTCGAAATTTTGTTTATTGTCAATCTGCTAAATATAGCATAGTGGTCATCCCAGGGCATAGGTAAGATGTTTGATATATGTAGGCCCTCTACATTTGAAAAAATACCATCTAAAATGTGTCCGGCTTGGTGGGTAGGAGAGGTAATCATTTGTCTAAGCCCCAGTGTGTCCAAGTCTGTAATAAGAGCCCGTGTGTCCTTATCATCTTCTCGATCCAAATGGAAGTTCATGTCACCCAAAACAGAGAAAGACTCTTCCGTAACTAACGATTCCATTATTGTGCTTAGATTGTCTAAAAACGCGGTCCTTATGCCAGGAGGTCGGTATAAGAGAATTCCCTTAAAATTATAAAGGGCAGTAAACTTAATGCTAAACTGCAAGGCTTTGCATGCAGTTGCTGGAATGGATGATGTTCTAATGGAAAACCGGTCTCGGGCTATGATTGCCAGTCCCCCTCCTTTTTTCCGTTCCCTGTCCTGTCGATAAGCTTTATAACCCTGAGGTACGGCAATTACTAAATCCGGGTCTGATGCGTCATCCATGCATGTCTCAGTAATAAACAGGACATCTAAGTTGTTATCGATTATAAGGTCCGCTATTTCCTGTCTGTGTTTGCATACTGATCGCGCATTTATGAGAGCCATTAGAATGTCAGTTTCTCTAAAAGGAGTTTGTGGCTTAGGTTGGATCTTATGATTATTTATAAAAATCGTACTGTTGCAATCAGAGCATGTAACAGTAGCATTTTGTATTAAGCTTGTTGGATCATGCAATATGCAACGGGAAGTGGGAAGGGATCGAAGCTCTATCAAGGATGAGCGGGAGTAAGCCAACTTGTGATCCAGTGGAGCCTGACCAGGGGTCATGGCCCTGGGCCCGGACTCGGCGCGGACGGGCGCAGACGGGCGCAGACGGGCGCAGACGGGCTTGCCTTTGGCGCGCCTTTGCCGCGCCGCCGGCACGCCCGCTGCGCCCGCCCGCTGCAGGGACGGGAAGGCATGATGTATTTATACATGTCACCGGGGGATTTAGAGGAGGGTGGGACGCGTCCAACAACTGGAGCGCGACCCTTTCCTCCCAGCAAGATGGCGTCTGAGGTGGGTGTAAACACAGTGTCAGCCCCGAAATCGGCTGCGCCGTGCCAGAAAGAGTGTCTATCTTGGCTTCAATGCGACGCTAATCTCGCGCCGAAGTGCGTGGAAGTACAAGTTAAAAAAGCACAATTAAAATATTTACACACGTAAAATTCTCAAGTACTTCGTGATCAATGCGTAGATTTTTACAATAACAAGGTTTAACTGAGAGCCCCCGGCTTCCGCCTCAGGGGTAGATTTAGGGAAAAATCACCGCGATGCAGTGTGCCCGCCCTTAAGTAAGCTGGGAGGGCGGGAGGCGTCCAACAACTCGAGCGCAACCCTTTCCTCCCAGCAAGATGGCGTCTGAGGTGGGTGTAAACACGGTGTCAGCCCACAAATCGGCTGCGCCGTGCCAGAAAGAGTGTCTATCTTGGCTTCGGTGCAACGCTAATCTCACGCCGAAGTGCGTGGAAGTACAAGTTAAAAAAGCACAATTAAAATATTTACACACGCAAAATTCTCAAGTACTTCGTGATCAATGCGTAGATTTTTACAATAACAAGGTTTAACTGAAAGCCCCCGGCTTCCGCCTCAGGGGTAGATTTAGGGAAAAATTACTATTCTAATTCCAGGGGGTGCAATAGTAGGGTAAGTGTTGGTGACTCGCTCCTCTCCCTTGGGCTGAGTGGTCGCTCCCCAGTGTCCTCCTGTGTCACTCGGTATCGTTGCTGCACTGCTTTGCTGATATCTGCCTAATTATTGCTGCCTGCTGTGTGCCTGGTTGCCGCTCTGATTATTTAGCACTTTAGTTTTAAAAATCGCCGCTTTTTCTGTCTCTGCGCGTTTCCGCTGTGTATCGTTGCTGCACTGCTTTGTTAATATCTGCCTAATTATTGCTGCCTGCTGTGTGCCTGTTTCCGCTCTGATTATTTAGCACTTTTGTTTTAAAAATCGCCGCTTTTTCTGTTTCTGCGCGTTTCCGCTGTGCTCCCCCCTCCGCCTCCATTTTGTGTGTGTTGTTGTTGTGGTCATCTGTAGCCCGCCCCGCCTCCCAGCTGAGACGCCCTCCCACTGACCAGAACAGCGCTCCAGCACCGGAAAGCGCCGTGACTCGCTCCTCTCCCTTGGGCTGAGTGGTCGCTCCCCAGTGTCCTCCTGTGTCACTCGGTATCGTTGCTGCACTGCTTTGCTGATATCTGCCTAATTATTGCTGCCTGCTGTGTGCCTGGTTGTCGCTCTGATTATTTAGCACTTTAGTTTTAAAAATCGCCGCTTTTTCTGTCTCTGCGCGTTTCCGCTGTGTATCGTTGCTGCACTGCTTTGTTAATATCTGCCTAATTATTGCTGCCTGCTGTGTGCCTGGTTGCCGCTCTGATTATTTAGCACTTTTGTTTTAAAAATCGCCGCTTTTTCTGTTTCTGCGCGTTTCCGCTGTGCTCCCCCCTCCGCCTCCATTTTGTGTGTGTTGTTGTTGTGGTCATCTGTAGCCCGCCCCGCCTCCCAGCTGAGACGCCCTTCCACTGACCAGAACAGCGCTCCAGCACCGGAAAGCGCCGTGACTCGCTCCTCTCCCTTGGGCTGAGTGGTCGCTCCCCAGTGTCCTCCTGTGTCACTCGGTATCGTTGCTGCACTGCTTTGCTGATATCTGCCTAATTATTGCTGCCTGCTGTGTGCCTGGTTGCCGCTCTGATTATTTAGCACTTTAGTTTTAAAAATCGCCGCTTTTTCTGTCTCTGCGCGTTTCCGCTGTGTATCGTTGCTGCACTGCTTTGTTAATATCTGCCTAATTATTGCTGCCTGCTGTGTGCCTGGTTGCCGCTCTGATTATTTAGCACTTTTGTTTTAAAAATCGCCGCTTTTTCTGTTTCTGCGCGTTTCCGCTGTGCTCCCCCCTCCGCCTCCATTTTGTGTGTGTTGTTGTTGTGGTCATCTGTAGCCCGCCCCGCCTCCCAGCTGAGACGCCCTCCCACTGACCAGAACAGCGCTCCAGCACCGGAAAGCGCCGTGACTCGCTCCTCTCCCTTGGGCTGAGTGGTCGCTCCCCAGTGTCCTCCTGTGTCACTCGGTATCGTTGCTGCACTGCTTTGCTGATATCTGCCTAATTATTGCTGCCTGCTGTGTGCCTGGTTGCCGCTCTGATTATTTAGCACTTTAGTTTTAAAAATCGCCGCTTTTTCTGTCTCTGCGCGTTTCCGCTGTGTATCGTTGCTGCACTGCTTTGTTAATATCTGCCTAATTATTGCTGCCTGCTGTGTGCCTGGTTGCCGCTCTGATTATTTAGCACTTTTGTTTTAAAAATCGCCGCTTTTTCTGTTTCTGCGCGTTTCCGCTGTGCTCCCCCCTCCGCCTCCATTTTGTGTGTGTTGTTGTTGTGGTCATCTGTAGCCCGCCCCGCCTCCCAGCTGAGACGCCCTCCCACTGACCAGAACAGCGCTCCAGCACCGGAAAGCACCGTGACTCGCTCCTCTCCCTTGGGCTGAGTGGTCGCTCCCCAGTGTCCTCCTGTGTCACTCGGTATCGTTGCTGCACTGCTTTGCTGATATCTGCCTAATTATTGCTGCCTGCTGTGTGCCTGGTTGCTGCTCTGATTATTTAGCACTTTAGTTTTAAAAATAGCCGCTTTTTCTGTCTCTGCGCGTTTCCGCTGTGTATCGTTGCTGCACTGCTTTGTTAATATCTGCCTAATTATTGCTGCCTGCTGTGTGCCTGGTTGCCGCTCTGATTATTTAGCACTTTTGTTTTAAAAATCGCCGCTTTTTCTGTTTCTGCGCGTTTCCGCTGTGCTCCCCCCTCCGCCTCCATTTTGTGTGTGTTGTTGTTGTGGTCATCTGTAGCCCGCCCCGCCTCCCAGCTGAGACGCCCTCGCCCCTCCCCCTCCACCATCCATATATGACAGTTCTTCCCGCGCGCAGCGTTCACGCGCAGCGACCGCGCCCCATTCGCGCCGAAGGTGCGCCAAAGGTAAGCCCGTCTACGCCCGTCCGCGCCTGGACCGCGCCCAGCGCCAGACCCCCTGCCCCTCGCACTGCCCAGCCCTCCCGCATTACCTACGATGCCGCCACCCTCCTAGCCCTTAACCCCGGTCGCGCCCCCAACTGCGTCCAAGCCGCTCCTGGACACACCCATGGACCTTTCTCTTGCTACTCCTGCAAATTCATCGGCACCGACAACTTCTCCGCTACGACCACACCACTGATTCCCGACCCCAACCACCTACAATGCATCCTTCTCAACACCCGATCGGTCCACAGACACGCCATTGACCTCTGGAATCTACTAGACACCATCTCTCCAGACATCGCCTTCCTAACAGAAACATGGATGAACGCTTCCTCCGCCCCAGACATCACCATTGCCATCCCGGAAGATTATAAGATCACACGCAAGGACCGTACCAGCCACACAGGAGGAGGAATCGCTATCGTCCATAAGAAATCCATCCACATCTCAACCAGCTCAGACGTCAATCTCGCCAACTCTGAACACCTTCACTTCCAGATCCACATCGACCCAAAGACCACACTCAGAGGCACCCTCCTCTACAGACCACCTGGACCCCGCGCAAAATTCAGTGAAGACATTACGGACTTCATCACTCCACACGCGCTCCCATCCAAAGATTACATCCTTCTGGGAGACCTCAACTTTCACCTTGAAAAGAACAACGACCGCAACACCACCACCCTCTTGGACAACCTCGCCAACCTCGGACTTAAACAACTGGTCACTTCCCCCACCCACATCGCAGGTCACACACTCGACCCCATCTTCACCTCCAGCAATCATGTCTCCTTCAGCCACACTACGGATCTCCTCTGGACTGACCACAGCTGCGTTCACTTCACCTTCAACAAGCCTAAACCCATCAACCACCTCCAACCAACTCTGCAAAGAAACTGGAACAAAATCACCATCGACCAGATCTCCTCATCGCTCCTTCTAAACACCCCAGCCCACTCTTCTAACCCAGACCAAGCCGCCGCCAACTTCACCTTATGGTTATCCAACACCGCCGACACCCTAGCACCACTGAAAAAACGTCAAAGCAAACCTGGCAGCAAGAAGGCCTCATGGTTCAACGATGATATTAAGAAGTCCAAGAAACTCTGCCGCTCCCTGGAAAAGGCCTGGAAAAAAGACCCAACCACTACCACCAAGGACGCCTTCAAAAACGCCACCCGCACACACCACCAACTAATCCGGAAGGCCAAGAAAACAGCATTCAAGGATCGACTAGACAACAACGCCCACAACAGCAAGGAACTTTTCAACATCGTCAAGGAATTTACCAATCCCTCAGCCAACTCCAACGACATCACCCCCTCTCAAGCCCTCTGCGACTCCCTGGCTTTATTCTTCCACAACAAAATTGCACACATCCACAACAGCTTCGACAACCAACCCGGAGACCAACCCACCCAACCATATGCTGAACATTCTTCCCCCTTAAACACCCTTAACGACTGGAACCCAATCTCCACTGAGGACACCATCCGCCTGATGAACTCCATCCACTCAGGATCCCCCACAGACCCTTGTCCTCACCACATCTTCAACAAAGCAGACTCCATCATAGCACCGCACCTCCGAGACGTCATCAACTGCTCCTTCAACTCCGCCACCTTCCCGGAAAGCTGGAAACACGCTGAACTCACCGCCCTTCTGAAAAAACCCACAGCAGACCCCACCGAACTCAAAAATTACCGCCCCATATCGCTCCTTCCTTTCCCGGCCAAAGTCATCGAGAAAGCTGTCAACAACCAGCTCGCCGCCTTCCTCGAAGCCAACAAATCCCTCGACTCCTCACAATCTGGCTTCCGAGCAAAACACAGCACTGAGACCGCCCTCATCGCAGCAACAGACGACATTCGAACTCTACTGGATAATGGAGACACAGTCGCCCTCATCCTCCTCGACCTCTCTGCAGCCTTCGACACAGTCTGCCACAGCACCCTCTTACAACGCCTCAGAAACATCGGAATACAAGGAAAAGCTCTTGAATGGATCACCTCGTTCCTCACCGGAAGAACCCAGAGAGTCCGCCTTCCACCATTCAAGTCCGAGGCCACTGAAGTCATCTGCGGCGTACCACAAGGATCCTCACTCAGTCCCACCCTCTTCAACGTATACATGAGCCCCCTCGCGGCCATCGCTCGCCAACACAACCTCAACATCATCTCTTACGCGGATGACACTCAACTGATCCTTTCTCTCACCAATGACCCCAGCACCGCCAAAACTAACCTACATGAAGGAATGAAAGAAGTTGCCGAATGGATGAAACACAGCCGTCTGAAACTCAACTCAGATAAAACAGAAGTCCTCATCTTAGGTACATCCCCCTCGGCATGGGACGACTCTTGGTGGCCGGAAGCCCTTGGAAAAGCACCCATCCCGACAGACCACGCACGGAACCTAGGCGTCATCCTGGATTCTTCACTTTCTATGAACAGACAAGTCAGCGCCGTATCCTCATCCTGCTTCAACATTCTTCGCATGCTCAAAAAAACATTTCGCTGGATCCCCACCGAAACCAGAAAAACAGTCACCCATGCTCTGGTCACGAGCCGACTGGACTACGGAAACACCCTCTACGCAGGTACTACTGCTAAACTCCAGAAGAAACTCCAACGAATCCAAAACGCCTCAGCCAGGATCATATTAGACATCCCGCGTAACGAACACATCTCTGGTCACCTGAAAGACCTCCACTGGCTACCCGTCAATAAAAGGATCACTTTCCGACTGCTAACCCACGCACACAAATCACTCTACGACATCGGACCAGAATGCCTCAACTCACGTCTGTCCTTCTACACCCCCTCCCGCCAACTACGTTCTTCCAGCCAAGCCCTCGCCACCGTACCTCGCATCAACAAGACCACCATGGGAGGCAGATCCTTCTCATACCTGGCAGCTAAAACATGGAACTCACTCCCCACTTACCTTCGCCTTACCCAGAACCACCTAGCATTCAGAAAGCAACTTAAAACGTGGATATTTGACAAGTAATCCTTCTCCCCTCCCTCAGCGCCTTGAGACCCTCTGGGTATGTAGTGCGCTATATAAATTCTTTGACTTGACTTGACTTGACTTGGATAGTGTAGGGGTAAAAATTACTATTCTAACTCCAGGGGGTGCAACAGTAGGGTAAGTGTTGGATAGTGTAAGGGTACAACAATGCGTTGTAATGGTATGCGTTGTAATGGTGTGTGTTGTAATGGTATGCGTTGTAATGACTGCGTTGTAATGACATGCGTTGTAGTGGTATGCGTTGTAGTGTCATGCGTTGTAATGGTTGCGTTGTAATGGCATGCGTTGTAATGGATGTTGCGTTGTAATGGATGTTGCGTTGTAAAAGTTTTCTTGTAATGGTAGTGCATTGTAAAAGTTGTGTTGTAAAGGTTGTTCCCCGAGTCCCTGAGTGATGTGGTGGTGTCCCTGAGTGATGTGGTGGTGTTCCTGAGTGATGTGGTGGTGTTCCTGAGTGATGTGGTGGGGTTCCAGAGTGATGTGGTGTGATGTGGTGGTGTCCCCTGAGTGATGTGGTGGTGTCCCTGAGTGATGTGGTGGTGCCCCTGAGTGATGTGGTGGTGTCCCCGAGTGATGTAGTGGTGTCCCCGAGTGATGTGGTGGTGTCCCTGAGTGATAAGGTGGTGTCCCTGAGTGATGTGGTGGTGTCCCTGAGTGATGTGGTGGTGTCCCTGAGTGGTGTGGTGGTGCGCCTGAGTGGTGCCCCTGAGTGATGTGGTGGTGTCCCCGAGTGATGTGGTGGTGTCCCCGAGTGATGTGGTGGTATCCCCGAGTGATGAGGTGGTATCCCCGAGTGATGTGGTGGTGTCCCCGAGTGATGTGGTGGTGTCCCCGAGTGATGTGGTGGTGTCCCTGAGTGATGTGGTGGTGTCCCTGAGTGATGTGGTGGTGTCCCTGAGTGGTGTGGTGGTGTCCCCGAGTGATGTGGTGGTGTCCCCGAGTGATGTGGTGGTGTCCCCAAATGATGTGGTGGTGTCCCGAGTGATGTGGTGGTGTCCCAGAGTGATGTGGTGGTGTTCATGAGTGATGTGGTGGTGTCCCTGAGTGATGTGGTGGTGTCCCTGAGTGATGTGGTGGTGTTCCTGAGTGATGTGGTGGTTTCCCTGGGATGTATGACGTTACAACGCATACTTTTACAACGCATACCTTTACAACGCATTTTTTTAAACGCAACATCCATTACAACGCATTCAATTACAATGCATGCCTTTACAACAATTTTTTCAAAACTACCTTTACAACGCATTCCATTACAACGCATACTACCTTTACAACACATACCATTACAACGCATAACATTACATTGCATGTATGGTAAGTATTGGATAGTGTTGGGGTAAAAATTACTATTCTAACTCCAGGTGGGTGCAACAGTAGGGTAAGTGTTGGAAAGTGTAGGGGTAAAAATTACTATTCTAATTCCAGGGGGTGCAATAGTAGGGTAAGTGTTGGATAGTGTAGGGGTAAAAATTACTGTTCTAACCTCAGGGGGTGCAACAGTAGGGTAAATGTTGGACAGTGTAAGGGTACAACAATGCGTTGTAATGGTATGCTTTGTAATGGTATGTGTTGTAATGAGTGCTTTGTAATGACATGCGTTGTAGTGGTATGCGTTGTAGTGTCATGCGTTGCAATGGTTGCGTTGTAATGGCATGCGTTGTAATGGATGTTGCGTTGTAAAAGTTTCGTTGTAATGGTAGTGCCTTGTCAAAGTTGCGTTTTAAAGGTTGTTACCCGTGTCCCTGAGTGATGTGGTGGTGTCCCTGAGTGATGTGGTAGTGTTCCTGAGTGATGTGGCGGTGTTCCTGAGTGATGTGGTGGTGTTCCAGAGTGATGTGGTGGTGTCCCCGAGTGATGTGGTGGTGTCCCTGAGTGATGTGGTGGTGCCCCTGAGTGATGTGGTGGTGTCCCTGAGTGATGTTGTGGTGTCCCCGAGTGATGTGGTGGTGTCCCCGAGTGATGTGGTGGTGTCCCTGAGTGATGTAGTGGTGTCCCCGAGTGATGTGGTGGTGTCCCCGAGTGATGTGGTGGTGCCCCTGAGTGGTGCCCCTGAGTGATGTGGTGGTGCCCCTGAGTGATGTGGTGGTGTTCCCGAGTGATGTGGTGGTGTCCTTGAGTGATGTGGTGGTATCCCCGAGTGATGTGGTGGTGTTCCTGAGTGATGTGGTGGTGTCCCTGAGTGATGTGGTGGTGTCCCCGAGTGATGTGGTGGTGTTCCCGAGTGATGTGGTGGTGTCCCTGAGTGATGTGGTGGGGTGTCCCTGAGTGATGTGGTGGTGTCCCTGAGTGATGTGGTGGTGTTCCTGGGTGATGTGGTGGTGTCCCTGGGTGATGTGGTGGTGTCCCTGAGTGATGTGGTGGTGTCCCTGAGTGATGTGGTGCAGCATCACAGAGACTGAAGCTAAAAACAAGTGTATGGTAAAAACACATAATAAAACTTATGATTATTAATTTGAGTACTCTATAGCGTTAGCTAGAACCGAAGGGATCAGAGCGCTTTAAATGTTATATGATACCAATGCCATACCAGCTTCTTAGAAAGGCTGCAATGCTTGTGATAGGACATTATGAGCTTTAACAGCTTATACATTGTTTGTTAAAAAATACACATACAAATAATTACAAAATTCTGAAAACCACCTTTGACAACACACCCACTTTACAGCTCAATTTAAAACATCAAAACTTCCACATGTGACGAATTACAGTTAATTTGGTGTATTGTCACAGATGAACTTGTGTGTTGCTACACTTTTAATGGGATGTCGGTCTTGACAGTCCCACTACACTATTAATTCAACTTCTGGGCAAGGTTGCTGCACTTTTAGGCGCTATCCATCGGTTGCTCACATTATGGAGAGCTCAGTTGACAGCTCTGTCAGAGGAGCACGCATACCACAGTTGAAGCACTGGATGCCAGTGAGAGCACCAAGAAGACAGGGGGAACCTCCAAAATGCACCGCCATCGGGCATGGGGTGGAGGGTCGTACAGAGGGGAGAAAGCAGTGTGAACAAACAAGAAGAGCATGTACAGAGTCGGATGGGGAGCACACAAAGGGCAAAGGGAGCATGTACAGGACTGGCTGGGTACAGTGGGCAACATTCACAGAGCAAGAAGCATGCACAGGTATGGTAAGCATTTAAAGAGCAGAGGCGGTACACACAGGAGGAACTGTGTCGATGCAAAGAGCAGGGCAGGCAAATGCAAGAAGGGACAGGCCAAGTATGGCATGCCTGTTATGGGGAATCGGGATAGCAAACATGGCACGTGGATGTGGAACATACAACGGGCAGCTATGGCAAGCGCAGGAGAGGATAAACAACCGCGTGGTTCTGGGACAAGTACAGGCATGGGACATGGACCGCGTGCAGACAGCAAGCACCCAGGCATGGGACATGAATAATGGGAAGGGAGCACGCACACACCAAGGGGAAGGATGCGCACAAATTTGGTGGTGGAGATCATGCTGAGGATGGGGCAGTGGTATGTGAGGGAAGCACACATCAGATGGGGCATGCATAGGGCACACTTATGGTCGGATATGGATGGGTAGCGATCCGAGTACCAAAACAAGTCAGCTGGGGATGCTGCAAAATGCAGGTGTGAACAGGCATGCCTAAGACTGCAGTAATGGACAATGGGAAAGGGGCAGAATGCAGAAGTTACTGTGACTGAGGTTCTTGCAGTGAGCAGAAGCATGCATAAAGCAGATGGCTATGAACATGGCAGTTCGTCAGGATGCAGGAAGATAAGTCACCCGAGTATCACACTCAGGACGCTGGGTGCCACGAGATCACCCCTCTCTTCTTACCTTGTAGGTCTTGTTTGGCAGACTTCACGGTGTACAGAAGGCAGAGAACGAGCAAGGGGGCAATCACAACGGGACCCTCCTTCGCCAAGTTTTGGTGTGAGTTGTCAAGAACTTCGCTCTTGAGTCTGGGGTTATGCTAGAATATGTGGAATTAGACGATGCAAACAAAACAAAAGAAGCGGGAGGGGGAAGTGCATCGCACCCTCCGGCAGCCTTTGAAGTGGGGGAGCGGCAGCCTTTGAAGTCTGATGCAAGGCACAGACAAATGGAGTGTGTGACGTGACTGGCGTTGTGCACGCGCCTGTCTCACATGAACTGTGTCTAATCTGCAGCCGTTTTGGTAGATTTTTCTTTTCTGTTTACTATAATCTCGCCAGCAATGCGCAAGCGCATTGGCTCAGGCGAGACCTAAAAACTACCAGCACAGACCAGCACCATATATGATGCGCTGCGTGAGCCTGTAGTAGCAGCGCATTACAGGGTGGAACCGGTTAGCACTAGCAGGCATGGCAGGCCAAACTTAACTTCAGACGACCGCCTGGCCTGTTTATGGTGTACAGATGAATAGAACACGAACATGGCCAGCCAACATCACATAATTACACGTTGTGCATGCGGCGTGCATCGCTGCTAGTCTACAGGGTGGAGCAGGGCGGATGTGACGGTATTCAGTCATGCGCACTGTAAACTGCATTCATGGTAGAATTTGCCAGCAGTCTGCAACTGCTAGTGCCCCCGAAGCTGCAGGTCACAGGTAAGACGAGTAGTGCTACTACTAATAGTGACAGTCGCTATAATATATATATCATGTCTTGTTCTCTGTGGTGAGGCTGAGGCTGTGCTGCTGCATTCAGGGAAGAGGGACCAGGGGCAGCTGCTCGTATGGCACTGAGCCCCACTTCTTACGCAATTGCCATAGCAATGAAATGCAAGAATGTGTACTCTAGATAGCATAAATAAATGCATCTGGTGAATATATGCGGTGATATCACATCCCCCTGCATGTAAGGTTGACAACACAAGGTATCTGACTTTGGGTATTTTAGCATATTCCACAGAAAACAATGTGTGCACACATTTAATAAATATGTTCACATTTTGTTTTCTGTATAATAGAATAATGTAATCATAATGCATTCTGTCTGTGTTATGTGCCGTAAAGTCTAGAATAAGAACTCACCGAGCAGACATAATCTCCCCACCTCGTATTTTAATCGGCGCATACATTTTTATTGTTATGTAATATTAATTTTTAAAAAACTAATATTCATTGCGTTATTCGCCATGCCTTCTATTAAGTAAGTTGCAGATGCATTCATGCAGTTTCGAGGGCCGCTTTGTATATAATAAAAATGTAGTATAAGATATTGCAAATCAGAAACTGAGCAATTAAGATTAGTAATGTTAACAACTCAGTAAAATAGTGTACTTTGTATGTCCAATTTTTTTTTTGTTGTTGGAATACTTTATTCGATAAGTATTTATCATAAAAGTACAGACAAATATACAAAATACATAAAAACAGTCTGCCCTAAAATACTAAATTTCCCACAAAATGACATCATTTTTTTTTAAAAAAAGCTATACAATCGCTTCAGATAAGTTTGGTGTATTGCCTAACAATCTAGATCGTATTATCCAGGCCCATGAAAGGTATTTTGCCACCCCACAAACAATATACAATGAGGCAGTATTGGTTGACATGATGCGCAGGGCTGAACTATGATCTTTCACGCCCAGGATCTTGCACACTGGTTTAAGCCATCTGTTCCTAACATGCTTATAGGCTAGGCGTGCAAATAGAAAGTGGCCCAGAGTTTCCTTCGGGCAGCTACAACCTGGACAGTTAGAGTCATGCCCCCCCATGCCTTTCCATCCTTTCATAGTTTCTTTAAGTGGCAAAGTACCATATCTAAATTTTAAAAACAAGGTCCTGTCTCTGGGTAGATGAATAAAGTCCAAAAAGGGTTCAAACTTACACGTTAATTTGTGTTCAAGAAAATTGATCGTCAAAGATCCTAAGTTGGAATTAGTATGAACCTTAGACTCAACCCACTCCCAATACAACTTTTTAACAAGTTGTTTAGTAGGTGGGCATTGCGAAACCCAAGACTCCCCCAAACCTAACGAGATTACCAACGACTTAAGGTTGTTGAGCCACTTTATCTTTTTATTCACGTTAAGGGAGATTAATTCATCCAACACTCGGGCATATTCATTTAATTCTCGGGTCCTTCTGAGGCGCACCCAGAATAACAGGGGCCTGAGATGGACTTTATCAACAATAGGTTTCTTGCCCATATAAAAAAATAATGGTAACAAGGGGGTTGACACAGGAAGTGATACCAAGTCTCTAATAAACTTGTTCTCTGCAACCATCAGAGCTCTAGTATTTTCAGCGCCCCAAAGTTCGGAGCCGTAGACTGCCGAAGCTACAGCCTTCCCCTCATAAACCGAGAGGGTTGGAGCAATTGGTCTACTGATGGAGAGGCGCTGTTTTTTTAATATCGCTCCAGATACCCTTTTGAGGTTAAGTACCATTTTAGATATGTGCGGGCCCCAGGACATATTATTAGATAGCCTAACCCCCAAATAGTCAAATTCACTGACAACCTCCAAAGGTAACCCGAAAAGTGAGATATCTACCTTTCTAAACTTTCTTTTTGCCGATAGAACCATTAGCTTTGTTTTTGTGGTATTTATTGATAAACCACGCTCTTTGCAAAAAAGAGAGAAGCGGTCGAGCAGTTTCTGCAGACCCTTCGGGGTCTTAGACATCAAGAGGGTATCGTCCGCAAAGAGGAGTGTGGGGGCCTTCTCTCCGGCAAGGACGGGCGCGTCCGCCGGGTCATCCCTCAAATGGTCCACCACCCCATTTATAAAAAGGGAGAACAACGTTGGTGCCATCACACAACCCTGCCGCACCCCTCTATTGACTGGTACCCTCCTTGTCAATTGCCCCTGGGTCCCCCACCGTATCCTAGCGAAATTGTCCTCATGGAGCTTAATAATAAATTGCAGCAAGTAGCTTGGGAGCCCCATGGCCAATAAAACCTCCCACAGTTTAGCACGTGGAATAACATCAAATGCGGTTTTGAGGTCTATGAAGGCCAGATACAAGCTGCCCTTGTTAATAGATACTGACTTCCAATAGACCGCACAAAACCGGAACACCTGGTCCATTGCACCAACATTTTGCCTAAACCCTGCCTGGAAATGTGTTAGTACCTCTGCTTCCATAAGCCATGTCTCGATTCTATTTACAATGACCCTGCCAACTACCTTTTGTATTGTATCAATTAAGCTAATTGGTCTATAGTTGGCAGGGTCTTTTCTATCTCCTTTTTTATAGATCTTAATCACCTCCGCCCCTTTCCATGAGTCTGGGACAGGAAGACCTAGCTGGATTAAATTCATTAGACTTGCTAAAGTCTGCCCATATTATGGGATCATGGGATAACAAATCTCCGGGCAAGCCATCTGGACCAGCTGCTTTACCAGGAAGGATTTTGGAGATGGCATCTTGGACCTCTCTCTCATTAAATGGAATTGCCTCGGTAATTGAATCTATTCTTAAAAAGGGCAAGGCTACTGGTGTTAGATGCGCTTGAGCCTCATCATCACAATACAACTTTAAAAAATGCGCATACCATTGCTGTTCATTTATGTGGTTTAAGATAGGATCAACTCCTCTTCGGTCTATAATATTGATCAGTTTCCAAAAGATCACTGAGTTCTTTTCCCATGCCGCAGTTTTAAGTTGCTGCCAGTGGTCATCCTCCCAGTTCTTTTTAGCTATAGTCATACTTTTACGATAATCCCCCCTGGCCAATCTCACTGCTCTGGGGTCTTTTAACTTTATTGCTAAGGCAATAGCCTTCCTCTTTTCCCTACAGTCAGCTGTATACCAAAGATTGGTTTTTAGGGATTGCTGCTTATCCGAGGGCTTCCCCTTAGAAGTTTTAAGGAAATACTTTCCTATTTCTCCAACAAAGTTCTGATAATGGGCTAATAATTTTGGCCCAGAAAGGTTTGAATTTATCGAGTCCAAATCCATCAGTGACAAAAATGAAGTTTCCTCAATCACTAATTCCCTGATATCGTTAAGTTTCTCCTCTTCACACTTGAGCACCTCCCATCTTAATTTCCTATTACAGTTAGAAGGGAAGACCTCCTTAGTGATCAACTTCGGTACTATATTCTCATTTGGCCCATGGGGCCAATTAATTGCCATGCATAGAGGGTTATGATCACTATCTATAGTCTTCTTAATCTCCATATCTATAAGGTAGGACCATGATTGAACGTCTAAAAAGATATAATCAATACGCGACGGGGAACCTAACCTGTTATAGATCATCGCCCCATTGCGATCAGAGATGGTCCGCCCATTTAAGGCTCGTAGGTTATGGGCCAGAGCTGGAGCATTCAACTGTATTGCTCTGGGATACCATTTCTTAATAGGAGCCAAATCCAAAGGGGGTATGGAATATTTCCAGTCCTCCGAGTTCTAGCCCAATATATCCTCATCGTCCATGGGTTCGAATGTGCAATTAAAGTCGCCCCCCACCAGGATTTTGGATCCAGGAGCCAGTTCTAATAGCTTGGAATCCAACAGCTCAATTGTTTCTGGGGCTTGACAACCCTGTGTCCCTCTTGCATAAATACAAAAAATATGTATTTTACCCCCATTTGGGCTTTTCAGGGAAATGTTCAAGATATCATTTGAGGGAATACTGTGCATGGTAACAACATAGTTTAAATTTACTTTCACCCATATATGTAGGCCACCAGACGGGCGACCTTTCCCAGAGGTAACTGCAGGGACATGGTAAGTAGAGTACCCATTTTTATATTGCGGAGACAGACACCAAGTTTCCTGGAACATGCATATGTGGAAGGGTTCGATGAATTCGTTCCATTCTGGGGTTGCAAGATTTTTCTTAAGCCCTGCTATGTTCCAGGAAAGGATATTAATAGAGGTGCCGTCTTCAGTTGATGCAGTAGAAAGGTGAATAGGGCCGGGTTCCTCTTCTGAGAGACTAAGTCCACAAAATTCCAAGTGTGTCTCACCCTCCCTAACACTACCTACTTCAATCTCAAACGGGTCTATCATTTTCCTCAATACTTCTTTGTCCAATGCAGTTGAATAAGGGGAACTATCTATCTTGTTACTACACCTAGAACTGCAGATTATTGGATATACTTGAAGCTCTCCTATAGCAGAGCTTAAAGGATCTGACACTTCTATTGATATTACTTTTCCCGGTGATGAAGCCAGGAGTCAATCAACATTTTCCAGCCCACTATAACGGTTAAAACAAGGTATAGGGGAAGGGTTGGGTTGATGTCCTAACCATGCTCCATTTGAGTGATTTACCCCGAACATTGGCCTGTCGGTTCTACTCGGTACTGTGCTCCACCCTTCATTAGCAGCACCATCCCACTGACTAGTGGTATTATGGTATTGCCCAGACCATGCCCCATTTTTGTGGTTAGTACCATGAAAATGACTGCCTTTTATAGGCTGCATTAAATTCCACCCTCCGGTATTACTACCATTCCACTGATTTAAATTGTGGTTCTGCCAGGGTTCCCCTCTTGTTCCTCTTCCCGTGTGGTTGGGACCTCTCAGCCAACTCCACCTGTTGCTACGATAGTCTGAGACCATATAGAAATAGGATAGAGGTTTGGCTGAGATTGAAGAATTAATATTACATGGGGGCCCTGCCAATATGTGTTCCACCGAACACGAATCCTCAAATGTTGCAACAACACAGTCCCCTTGAATGTTTTTTTTGTTCTCGCATACCCAAGGGGCTCTCTCTACCATAAGTAAATTACTATGGAAATTTAAAGGTAGAGGATGGTTTTGGTCTAACCAATGGCAGACTTTATTTTTAAGAGCCCAAAAAGATTCTGTTGTTGCAGGGGCAAGCTCAGGAACGCCTGTTAGCACTATTACATAAGGGCATGCGTCGGGTGGTAGATTGATATTGCGGCGTACCTTAGATTTAACAGGTTGGGGAGTCGGTGGTTTGGGGACCGGGATAGGAGGTCCAACAGGAGTCTGGATTTTGTTTGGGGCATTGGGTGGAATATTGACTGTACTTTTATTAAAGTTCTTAGGATTAGATGGTTTAGATGGAAGTAATATGGAGGTCACTTTTTCCCCTGATGGATGTTTAGAGGTTACCGGAACTTTGTGATTAGACAGTGGCAGAGTACTCGGGGCTTTACTAACAGGGGATTTTAGATGGTTTTTTTGCTCCAGGTGTATAACCTGTAGCTGTTGTTCAATTCCCTGTAGTCTGGTTTCCAGGGGTGCAAGTAAGGATTTAATAAGAATAGATAAGGAGCTCATGAATATACCATTTCTATCTTCTAATCCCTCAGTGGTCTCATCCAGAGTGCTTGTCTCAAGGAGACTCGCAAGGCTGGTGTTGGAAACTGAGTTATCAGGAATACCCAACGGGAGGGGATGAAGCACATGGGTCACCTCTACTCTAGCAACACTTTAACCTGAATTAGACATATTATCCCTTCCCTCCAAGCTGCCACTGATGTTACTGGCAATCTCTATAGGGCCTCCCGCTCCATCATCAACCTCTATATAGTCACTACTACCCTTACTAGATGGTTTGGAATTTTTGGGAATAGCACCCTCCCTTATACCCCTAAGGTTAGATGTCTCATCCTGGGAGTCAATAACTGCCTGGGGAATCACAGAGGGTATGGGAAGAGCTACAGGGGGGGGGGGGATCGGGGTAAGGGGTTCTAGTGAGATAGGCTGGTTATTATTAGTAAGATGACAAATAGGGGCTGAAACCATCAGGTTTAGTTCGGGGATAGGAAGTGTTTTTAAGGGTGTGCATGCAGATGCTATAATACCTAGGGATGATCTTCTCGCATTTGCGAGATCCTGGGACACCCTTCTTTCCATAAGGGTGATACCTTCGTTAATTAATAAGTTAGTGCGTACAATAAAACTATCTAAAGTACCCGTCAATTTAGAGGCTTCAGCCGCAGTCTTACTACGAGTTTCCCGGGTACACATTCCTAGGATTGGTGTTGGACCTAACTAGCCGACAAGACTCAGGGCTGGAAACCCACTAAACCAAAATTAAAACAGTACAGCAAGGGTGAATACGGCACATACAATAATAGTAAACCCAATAGCTTAACTAACAGATCCTATTGACTTAACCAAGGGACCTAGCCCAGACCAGACTCTACAGGCCTCGGAGGGCCACAGAGGGCCCGCCCTTGTCCCGGGCTTCTCCCGGCGCACTCCCGCGCGCTCCCGCGCAGCGGGACCAGTCTGTTGAGTTTGTAGGATCTGTGTAAGAGGGGAGGAGCCTGCAGGGAGAGCGTCTCAGGTGCTGGCAATGGAGACGGGCGGGCGCTCCTGGGACTTGTAGTCCTGCGCTCACCCTCGCTCGCAGCCCTGCTCCAGCAACCGCCCCGATATGTTGATTTGGGCGTTCGGTAGGTTCCTCCTCAGTCCGGCGTTGTCAATAGTGCAGTGACACAGACCCACACAAAGCGGGACCCGCGAAGCGGGTTCCGCGAGAAGTGACGGGAAGAGCAGACAAAATGCAGCAGCTCGCAGTCCCAACCTTAGCAGCCAAGCAAAAAGCGATCCAACTGTGTACCAGGTCCAGGGGGTTTTACAGCGGTGATGGTGGGGAGGAGCCTGCAGGGAGAGCGTCTCAGGTGCTGGCAATGGAAACGGGCGGGCGCTCCTGGGACTTGTAGTCCTGCGCCCACCCTCGCTTGCAGCCCTGCTCCAGCAACCGCCCGGGGATGTTGATTTGGGCGTTCGGTAGGTTCCTCCTCAGTCCGGCGTTGTGAATAGTGCAGTGACCCAGACCCACACGAAGCGGGACCCGCGAAGCGGGTTCCGCGAGAAGTGACGGGAAGAGCAGACAAAATGCAGCAGCTCGCAGTCCCAACCTTAGCAGCCAAGCAAAAAGCGATGTCCAATTTAATTACTCTAATAATGGTAATTGTTTTGCGTGCTGTTCCCTCCCATGGTGGAAGAGCTGTTTATATCTGTTATCAACCTCTTAATGATGAAATGCGGATCCGGATTCAGAATGTTAACTTTCAGGTTACCGACAAATGCGATGGAAGGCTAAACACACTACACTTTCCTACCTTCTCCTTACACCTCGCCCTCAGATTACTATTCATAACAAGCATTGGCAGGGCCATTTAGGCTACCATTAATATACTAGGAAGGACAGATGTAGAACCGTGACCTCTGCATGAAACCCATTACCTGCCACTTGTTTCACTGGGGATGTGCTGTTGCTGTGTTGATTGTATTCAGCTGAGCAGCCAGATGGTGACTTTGCTAATTATTCAAGCTGCCTGGGAGACCAACGTGCCCAGTACTGTACCCCACTTATGGCTATGATGTGCTGCCCATCTGTGTGGGCTTTGCAGGAAGGACCTTTTCCCTCGCTAGCCCGAGGGCCCATGGTCCCTTTGCGGCGCCACTGGTTTGGAAGAGCATGTGTGCTCCTTGCAGTGTGTTGTAAGCTGTCGTGGGAGGGGCTCTCTCTTTGCACCTGTACCATGATGCTATGTACAGTCACCACGTAGGAGTGCCAGAGAGCCCAGAAAAACGATGCTATTCTCGATCAAAAAAAGTGAGAATCCCAAATCACGCAAACAATAATATTGAAGCTCATGAAGCCATTTATTACGAGGAGAGGAGTTATGGTGGTAGAATGTTACATCACCCCACTTTTCTTATTTTTTTACAGGCCACGCCGTTATTTAACCCAGTCTTTGCCCTCCCTTTCTGCCGTCATGAATTTCACCAGCAATGTTTCTTTTTCTTTTTCATTCCCTCCTACACTGTAGAGCCGATGCACTAATCCCTTTGATCTTCTTTCTCCCCTGCAAATTTTAGTATTAAACGTAAACAATAATATAAATTTTCTGCACTACTGACATGCTTTCTGACATAAAAATAAAAACACCAAGTTTGTGGTTTTAGGCAGTTAGGTATACTGTTCAGTTGCAGTTTCAGCAGTGCCAGGTGAGTTTGTGAGTGGAGCCAATAGGGTAAGTGGGTGGAGCCAGTGGAGGAAGTGGGTGGAGCTGTCAGTAGAGGGCATGGCCTCCTAAAACAATGCACTTAATTTTTTTACAAATTAAGCACTGCTCGGCCTGACCTCTTTTTTCACACCCTTCTCTCCCCCAGTCCCAAATCCCTCCACTTGACTCAAGTATCTAGGTTTTCTTCTACAGTGTTCTCTCCTCTTTATGAAGCTACCCATGCAGCACGTTAAATGGCCAGCACCCCCTCCCTGTACCTCCAAAATGATCTGTGCACTTAGATTAAGATATTTTTTGCCTTTTGTGCGGGTATAACGTTATCTATGCATACAGGCTTAGTCTGTTGTATTCAGACCACTGTTGGCAGTTGCATAGCATTTTATTTATAAAATGACCCTAATATGTGCTATTGTATATATCTGCACTGAATTGTGTAGTACTTTGCCTGCACCACCACTTTTACATTCAAGAACTATGGCTGAACGATCACATTAAAAATAGCAGATAGTAATGAAATAATTTATAATTAAAGCCACGTGGAGTGAAAACAATGTGTATTATATTATATTCATACACTTGCATAGCTGCAGTTTTCAGTGTAGGCCCACAGAGTACATGGGGGGCATTTAGCTGCTTTTGAAACATCCATGTTCTCAATTTCAGATTACTGCCTAATTCGGTGTTTTTGTCTGAACCTTTTTATGGTGCTCAATTTACCATCCGCTAAAGGCTGAATGGAGTATATACATTCTCCTGCTATGAACTCGTGTTAGACAGGTCACGCTATTGGTCAATAGCCAGGGGTGAAGCTATCTGCAGTGTTGCAGGAGCAATATAACTGAGGTGTCTATTACACCCTAAATATAGCTGCTTTGCACTACCGAACCAGGGGATCAGGACCCATTATCCCTCCCAGCATTAGGAACCATGGCACCCTTGTATGCCACTCTAAAACCCACTCCTCTTGCCAGCCTGCAGACGCTGCCTCTTTTTTCGATGTGCCTGTGTCGGTCCTGAAGCAGCTGCTCTGATTCCACCTTATGTGCACTGCCCACTCGCCTGCTCGCCCTCTGTCCTGATATAATCTGGCCTTCTGCACTTCTCTATCTATTCCTTGAACTATGCTCCGTTTTTATTTCTCTTGCTAGCTTGCCTCAATCCATCTTTCACTGATACATTGATTTTCATATAGTGGTTAACCACAATTCCACAGTTTCCATGTGATATAAAAACAGATTAATGGTACTCCGTTTTCTGAACTTGGCATGTCTTGTTGGGATTTCAACTGCTCCAGGCAGATCACAACACCTGTCAGTAGCAAGCTGTAAACCACTGAGACACCGTGTCACTTTGCAGATTTTGTTTAACTCCTACTTTTGTAGCATGGTTCAGTCAACTGCTTTTCCTCTGCACCAACACTTTCCGATCTGCCACACCTGATTCCCACTTTGGTAGTTTATTTTTGAAAAACAAAAACACTAAGCTGAGTAGTTGCATTGAACATGTCGAATTGTCAGCACAACTACAGAGCTTTTGGAGAAGCCATTGTGATGCCGTCTCCTCTGAAGGCACAGAGATCTCAGTCAGGCAGATGGAGGTCCCTGATATGTGCTGGAGAAAAGATGTCCGCTAAACAAGGCCATATTTGTGGATAAAGGGAGTCTGCTACACATAAGTTAATAGGTGCTTCTGCAAACTACTGGCTTTGTTTTAAAAATTAAAAAACGCAAGGGCGTCTTCTCCGCTAAGGCGGAGGAGCGGCGCCCCACTGCTCTCAGCGCAGAGCAGCATAAATAAAATAGTAATAACGTAGTTATTATCATTTCATTGTTTTGTAGCCACAGGGCCGGGTTAGGGCGGGGCAGGGCTGATGGCACAGGGAGCAGAGTGGTTTGCACACTCCCTAAGTGCACATGACTGTTTGGCCGGCCCTCTAGGGCCGACCAAAAAGTCATGCGCACTTTGCATGTTCCCACCAGGCTCCATTTCACAGCCTGGTGGGGAACATGAAAAGCGTCCCTGTCCCTGTCTGAGCATCAAACCACAACGCTCGGACCATCCACAATGCTGCATTGCAGTGTTGAGATTGGCTCGGGGGAGCCCGGGAGCCGGGTGCTTCCTGCTGTTGGGACTACAGGAAGAAGGAAGCTGAACAAGACGGAGGAGAGGCGACGGCCAGCAAAAAGGTGTTTTTTAAAATAAATTCTCTCAAACCCCCCATTCCCAACCCCACCCGCCCCCTACACCGCCATTTCCTGCCAGCCGCTACTGCAAAACAGGCAAAATGCAGTGGAAATAAATGCCATTCAATCACTGGGAAAAGTAAGTGGCTTGAAGAGTCTTCAAGTAAAGCAAGGCAAATGGCAAAGCAAGACAACGGGTTTGGTCTGACACTGCAGAATAGCCATACACAGAGATCTACCTAAATGAGCAAATCCAGGAGTTTTACGTTTGCAATTAACTTGTTTTTAGGATAAGCTGTGCCTCTTTTCAGTTATGTTCAGGAGTTTTACGACATCCAAGAAGAGCTCATGTGTTACTTGGCTTTTGCTTCACCAAAATGTATGCTAAAACATGATTGATGTGACATTTAGCAGAACCTTGAAGCACCAATTTACCTCACTAGGCTAGTTTGAAAGCACAATAGAACTTTCATTTACTTGAAAAAGGGCAACATTCCACCCGTCTATCAGCGACTGTCTTTTTAGCTCCTCTGCAATTACTTTTAATTGTAGGTGCAACCTAACATTGTCATTCCATTTGTCAAACAACGCATTGATTCTTTCGGTACCACATTGAATCGGATTCCTAACCGACGTCACAAGAATGGGGAGACAGAAAGGGAAAAGACATTTTCAGGTCAGCAGAATACAAGTGATACCTCACAATGTACATCTACAATTTTAAAGTAATGCTTGCGATTACACTACCTGGAAACTCAATGTAGGTTTGTAGTGTAAACAAGCACTCGTGACACAGAGCCCAGAGCTCGTCGTCTTTCAGCGGCTTTCCATGCCACAACAGAAGATCTTTCAGGGATGTCCACTAAAAATAGAACACAAATTGAGTTATTAACAAGAGCTAGTTAACATGATCAAATGTGTATGGATCAGAGAAATACATTATTATATCAAGATCAAGGAAATTAACTTTATGTTCCTTCTCTACTTATCAGCATAGTTCAGACGCATCTGAAATAATCACTATGCATTATAGAAAATGGAAACGAGAAAATAGAAGAGGTACCGGAAGAGACAGATTTCGTTTTCTATTTTAATGACTAATGCATGTTCCACCTTTTGGTTGCGTAAACTGCAGCATTATTTCACCTTGCTCATTATTATGTGTGAAAAAGTCTTATTTACTAAGGGTTCACAGGCCAGCACAACCTACTCAATGAAATTCAGGGATATTCAAGTTGTAAAGTAAAGTAAAGTCCACATTTGTAAAGCGCACAATCACCCGTAAGGGTCTCTAGGCGCTGGGGGGCCGTCGGGAAGATTAAGCGAGCTATTGCCCAGAGTCACATGGTGCTGGGCTAACCTGCCGCCGGAGCCGGGGATCGAACCGTGGTCCCCAGATTCCAGCGTCAGTCGCCCTGGCCGCGGCGCCACACCTCTCCCACTGTTGTGAACCCTAATAGAAATTATTTCAAGACATACTTCAAAAATGGGAAAAATAGCTGTAGCGAGTAAAGCGACATCTGTGGGGAGAGGAAGGAGGCTAGAGGTGATGCTGTGGGTGAATGGTGTTTAACCGCATGCGCGCTGCGGCGATTTTCGCGCTACGTGGCTTTTTTTCAAAAAGCCGCGTTAGATGACGAGCTCAGCTCGTCATCAGTGTGCGAGCGGCGCAACTGATGACGAGCTGAGCTCGTCATCAGCGCCGAAGGGGTTAAGGGACTATTAAAAAAGCATAGCACAATAAAATATGCAGTGAAACAGTTCAGAGGGTCAATGTCCTGCTGAAGCCATATTTATGGAATGTGATTGTGACAGATTACGGGCTCTCGTGGTTAGGATTGTGGGTTAAGGCTCTATCTACAAAGCCCAGTGTGTAACCAATGGTCGACTGTGAGAAAGTGGACTATTAGTTGGGGTGATTGGGGTCCATTGCAAGTAATAAAGTAATTATCTTGTTTTATCAAGTTAACGGTTTCAGTAATTTAAATCTGAGCTTAACCACTGGTTGAAAGGGTACAGAGCAGACAGGCTTAGCTTAGAGAAAAGTTGTAAAATATATTCAAATACCAATACAGTTTTTAAAAAAAATCAAAAACACAACAAAATAACAATCCCACTCCAATTTAGAAAATAGAGAAAGATTTAATTAACAAAATTACACCTGATAAACAAAAATCCGATAAGGGGAGCTGGAGATAAGAATTTTTAAAGATTTTGTGAAAAAAGTGCAAACAAGCACAGCGTGCAAATGGTAGACAATGGTCGTGGTGGCCTGGAACCTAGGCACTATTTCAATCTGACCATGATGAAGCATGGGTGGGATACACCTACTAGGTTTGACATGGTAAGAGGTTTTACCCTGGGACTTACTATCTTTTTTGGAAGTCAAAATCCTTGAGTGGTGGGAGGTAACCAGCTGTCTCTGAGGAAGTCCTCGCAAAGTCAGATGGGCGTTGGACAAGGTTCAGCTGAATCCATTGATTTTTAGAGGGAAATGCTCATAGTGGGAGAAATTCAAATTACTCACCCTGGGAAGTCCTCTGGGTGGCTAGATACTTTTGGCACATTTGCCCTAGTCAGATTTTTATCTTCAGACTTTGTCTCTTTTTTGGTGCTCAGAATCCTCCAGTGGGGGCAAGAACTGTGTCTGTATCGGATGATGGTTGGATACCTTCTAGCTTGGAGAAGCTTTAAGAGGGGAAAACCTGTTTTTCAATTCAGTGAGGTTGCCCCTTGGGCAGATGGGCTGTTGCTGTTTGTTCTAGTCCCCCGGATGTACTGGAGTTCAAAATGTTTCTCTGTCCCTGCTTTTCAGAGGAGATAGAACAAGTCCAGTTTGACACAGCCATGGGTCCCAGGACCTCAGGAACACTCGCTCCAGCAGAGACCACCAGCAGGGTACAGGTGAAGTCCAATTGGCACTGGTCATTTGGCCACTTCTGGTAAAAGGCCTCTTTCCGCTCATTGTGCCACTGTAGTTTGCACACGAGGTCAGCCAAATTACCCTTGGAGTTCACTTATTTGCCCTGGGTACAAGTGGGAGCAGGTTCAGCCATTCAGACCTCTTCACAGGTCTCAATCAGTAGGTGCGGTCCTTCTTCTGTTCTTCTACAGATTCAGAGTGTTCTGATAAGGGTGTATGGGGATGCCACTCCCTAACCAATGAGGTAAAAGTTCCCAGGCATACCCCTATCTACATTTGCAACAGATCCTATTTTCCCTACTGCAAACAATCCACAGTGTCCCTCACTCTCTAAGTAAAATATGGAGAACCCTTTCCCCCTTGTTCAGGGCTGTGTATCCACTCATTGGTGTGGCAAGGGTAATGATCAGTTCTCTCCTCCTTGGTCCCTTCAGCCAGTTCTCAGGGCAACATTTCCCCCACTGAAAGGCAGGGAACAGAACATTCAAAGAAACCCCCATTACTGAGAATTATCAAGGTAAAAGAGTTCCCAGGAAATATGAAACATTAAATAGAAAATGCATTAAAAAGCCTCTGATGTTGATTGTGTGGGCAAACATATGGTGCTAGTGGTGTTGTGGGAAAGTTTGCTTATGAGACAAGTGAGTTGGTGTTGCGGGGATTCACTCGTACTTGTCCACAATAAGGACTGTCAGAGTTACTGTATAGTTCAAAATGTTTATTTTAACTATCGGGCTCTATGATGCAGTATAAGAGCCACTACCAGCAGTAAAATGCATAAACCAAGAACAGTTAGCATTGTTCCAATACCATAGAATATGAAGAGGGATGTCATAATTTACAGACAGTGGAAAAAGGACTATAAGGGCTAACCACCCTCCCCTTGGTAAGTTGAGGTTTATTATATAAAGGAAGATCTCTGGGCTTTGTCAGCAGACCCCATACCTTAGAGCCTAGATGATAGGTTTACATCCTAGGAACAGCATAGTTCTTTTCCAAGGAAAGGTCTCTCTCCAAGTGTGTGTGAACAACATGCTTCCCCGTAATATCAAAGCACAAGTTTTCAGCAGTGCAGCTGTGTTGAGCAAGTTTTGTCTAGGTGCTAGATACTGACCAGAACAGAATAACATGGGGCATGTTTATCGACTTTGCACATCGTGTTCAGACTAAACTCCAGGAACATCAGAGAATGCAGAAAGCAGACAGTTCTCATGTGAAAGGCACAAACAGAGTCTTGCAAAATAAAGTCATGTAGTAACGTGCGCAAAAGCAGCATCATAGCAGCAGAGCTCGTGCTAGCTGAGCAATGTCGAGAATGACCCTAACAGCCATATAACATTGGTCTCCTAGCCTGAGGGTTTTCAACTGAGCTCTTTCTTTGCTCAGATTGTCTTCTTACAAGTTGCTGGCACTGGCTTTCCCCACCCTTTCATAGCACCAGTCCACAAACTGTCTGTCCTAAAAGTCAATGCTCCAAAAATTATACTATCGAAGAGAGCCAACATTTCCTTCTGAGATTTTCACAAACATTCTATGGAGTGCAAATAACAAGTCTACCTACAAAAGGACATTGGTAGTTCGTTTGCATTGTGTTGTGCATCAGTCGCTGGTGTATAAATATTTCACAAAATTGTGTGATCAATAAAACTGAAAGAGAGTTATAAAAGAGAGTATTTATGGCGCACCACAGTTTTAAATTCCATTATCTGATTTTGTTTTGGGATCTTTGCTAGCTCTGAAATTTCTATAGACAGCATCTATGCCTTTTCACACAAAATATGGTGTTCGGAATTCACATCATAATCATACTAGAGTAATAGCATTCATAAATTATCATTTCACAGAATGGGCAACTGCTATGAATTAATTTCCCTCACCATTGTCAAGATTCCATAACGGAATCCGCATATTCTCATTTTTCTGCTCTTGTTTTCAGTGGCACAAGAATTCATCAAGATAGCCCACCCATTTATAGTGTATAAATGCAGATATTGCAAACATGTTTGCCAAGATAGTCACTATATATATGGATAAAGGTAAAATATTGTCAAGTAAATTTGCTTCTTTTACCCTAAACAAGCTCTTTACAGTTCTACTTGAGTGCAGATTTATGTAAGCAGATGGAGTGATTTTAACAGAAAACAACTTAAAAAAGTGTAGTATATCAATTTTTGACGCAAGAAGACATTTTGTGCAAAAAGTGCAAAAAACACAAAAGCACTCCAATCAACAGCCACTCACGTTCTGTTGTTGTTCCAGTGTATTTGCTGTAAACATTTACTGCAAATGGCATGTTCACAATACATTTTTACTGTGAATGTCGAGTAATTACATGAAATGGCATAATGGTGTAATTTTGAGGAATTTTGCAAATTTCACTGACGTAATTTAAATTTTACCCAGCCCTAATCACCAGTCTTTCGGTGTTGCCCTCTATCCAGTCCGGGCACAACTTCATCCATGCACTGCGGAGAGGGTATTTTGTTTGTGAAATCTGCGCTGTCCCATTTGTGCCAGGTGCACCCAATGTTAAAAGAAAACTGAGTGCCACAATGATATTGTGCTGTGAAAAATTCTAATATAAAGGTATTTGGGAGCAGTATGTGGTAAATGACATTGAATTTACAAAGGCTAGGCCCGAGTACAGTTAACTTAACACCTTATTTAACTCCAAATGTTTAAGGAGGATAAAGCTCAACCTAAAAAGGAGAACAGCCTCCAGCCATATAAACGTCTTCATTAGCTTCAACATGACATGAAGCTGTTTGTATATTGCACGTTAGAGAATGGCTGAAAAGTGACATTCAATATTTAAGAAGCATCACCAAAGAGCAGAGGGAAAATGTCAACGACATACTATACTTCTAAGAAATTCAGGGCCTCATTTATGAAAAGTGTTGCAGCGCTGCCTTAAAACAGCTATGCAATACTTTTCAGTGTGCCCTCCCTTGCGACACCATGTATGTGCCGTATTTACTGTGCGGCGATCCATGTTGCAAAGATTGACAGATACGTCAGAAATCCTGATGTATCTGTTGATTCAAAAATAGCGCATTACTGGAGTGTGTTTGGAAATAGACGCACCTCCAGCCATGTGTCATTTTAAATGGGGCAAGCACTGCATCACCCCTTACACCTGCTTCAAACAGGCATTAGGATTTGACTCATTGAGGCTGTAGAACTGTTGCAGTGAATTCTCATAGATTAATCTGCAATCTGTGCATGACTTTGGCCAACTTTGGATACAAAGGGAGTTCATGACTTCTTCAGGCACTCCTATTAAAAATTGACATTTTGTAAAAGAGTTGCTTGAAGCGATTCAATTGCCAAAAACAGTGACTGTGGTCAAGTGTGCTGCTCACCAATCTGGAAACGACAGAGTGACAGCAGGTAAGCGTTATGCTGACCAGGTAGCCCAACATTGTGTCAAATACAGTTTAGCTGCAAGCAATAAAATAGATGCATGTGGAAACAGCTGCCAACTTATGTTGCTTGAAGGTGTGAGAGCGTGGGAAGAAGTGAGGGATTTACAAACTGAAGCAGAGCAAATAGAAAACGAAGAGTGGGAAAGAATAGGCTGTCAGAGAAGGACTGAGGATGGCGTTATTGTTTACTTTGATGGGAGACCTGTGTTACCAGACTGTATGCTTGCTCCTATGGCTAGAATGTACCATGGAGACACCCACATAGGTAGAGATGCGATGATTAGGTTGTTCAGACAAACTTGGTTTAATGCGAAGTTTAAGAATATAGCAGAGAGTCTTTGCCAGAGGTGCCTAATTTGTCAACGAATTAATCCTGGTAGGAAAAGTGTAATTTGCCCAGGGAAAATTGGAAAGGCAGAAGGCCCGTTTATAAGACTGCAAATTGATTTCCTTAAGCTACCTCCTTGTCGAGGATTAAAATATGTCCCTGTCAGTGTCTGCCTATTTTCAAAATATGTGGAAGCCTACCCTACCCAGACGAATGATAGTTTAACTGTTGCCAAGCTCCTATTGAGAGAGCTCATTCCTCGTTTCAGTTTTCCAGTAACGATTGAATCAGACCGAGTGTCTCATTTTAATAATGAAATAATTCGTCTAATCTGTGAAGCATTCAAAATTGAGCAAAAGCTGCACTCTGCATATCGCCCAGAGACTTCTGGAGTGGTAGAACAACTGAATGGCACAATCAAGTCAAGATTGTGAAAGATGCATGAATCTCCTCTATTGGAGTGGCCTGATGCTTTACCTCTTGTTCTGATGGGACTCGGAAGCATACCAGACAAAAACACAGGCTTGAGTCCCCATGAGATACTCATGGGAAGAGCAATGAGGAAAGCGTGGGTACCAGGACACAAGCTGATAAATATAACAGATGATTTGTTGCTAGAGTACTGCAAAGAACTGGCTGATCAAGTGTGTTCTATCTCTCACCAGGTTGGGGAAGAAGCTGTGGCCAGACAAGCAACTCCAGCACATGACCTGAATCCAAGTGACTGGGTAGTGATAAAAGAAATCGATCCTGAAGTAGCCGAGCACCAGTCAGGATGAATGGATTCCAGTAGTCGATATACCTGAAGAGATCATAAGAACCAGAAGTCAAACCTACCTAGATAGACAGAGTAATAGTGAGGATGAGTCAGGAATAGAAGAACGCACTCAGATTACAGAAATCAAAGCCAATAGTAATACTGAGGAGGATCAGATAAGGAGAGTTCAATTTACTCAGACCTCTGAAACACCAACTAGAACTCCTGAGTCTGAGGAGGGATGGACAGGTATTAGAGTAAAAGTTCAGGCAGAAGACAATCAAAAGTTCAAAAGACCTGAGCAGGACCAGATAGGTGTGGAAAAACATGTTCAGGAAGAAGAAGGTGAACAAAGTCAAAGTCAAAGTCAAATTCAGCAAACTCCTGAACAAGGTCAGATTAGTCTAGAAGAACACATCCAGGCACAACTGACAAAAATAAGCCCTAGACAAAGTCAGATAGAAAGGAATTCAGGAGACAATAGAGAACAAAGTGTGCCACAACTGAATGAAAGTAAAAGAGCATCTGATGAAAATCCAAGCACAGTGCCAGCTAAAAGACTCAGAAAAGAAAGGGGACAATTGGCCTGGGTTTAACAAAAGACTGAAATTTCACCTTAAAACAATAAATGAAGAACCAGAGCAAGTAAATGAAATAACTAGCCAAGCTGGACCATCCACAGAGAACACAAGAAGGAGGAGTCCACAATTGAAAAGACTGAATAACAAATTCAAAGGCCCTGAATGGACATGTGTCATCCTTGAAGATTTTGAAAACGTAAGAAATAAGTGATGAAAGTGATGACGAATTAATTGTTGATCAGATTGACGAAGAAGTGAGACCAACCTGAAAGAAAGTTCACCGGTTATAGACTGTGTAAAGTTACAAAGAGGGGTTAAGACTCCTTAGTCAGAAATGGCTGATTATAATGTTGTGGGAAAAACGAAAATAAATTGTATAAAAACATGCTGTAGAATATGCACATGTAGAATATTGATAGTTCTCATCGCATGGTTAGGACTGACAGTAGCCATATATAATGAGTGAGCAATTGTTTTCCATGTCTGTGAAACCTCACGTGCAATGGATAAAGAATTTATCTTCATTGGAAATAGGATTTCAGCACTTTTGGTGTTGGCAAACCAGGCTCGTTAATCCTGAAGTTTGATCCAGCTGTCTGATTCTCGCAGTCTACTTGGGTATTTTTGAATGAGATGTGCGCTCGCAGAGCCAGAGACTGGGGGTGGCGTGAAGCAGAGCAACAACCTGAGCCACAGAGCTGCTGAGGAGGAGGGGAAATGAGGTGCGGTAGCCTGGCCTGACGGACTTCGAGCGACCAACCTGCATTGGAAGCAGACAGGACGGAGTGTGATTGTAGGAGCGGAGGCCCCGCCCAAGACGCCGTCGAAAGGCACAATGAGTTGAGAGTACCAGCGATAATATAAAAACTCCAAGCGTATACTAGCGCACCGGAGCTCTGCTGGAGGGTAGAACTACGGAGCCCGCCACTTAAGCAGGCGCTAGGCTGAGCAACCTCAGGGCCTTCTTGGCAGTTGGTGAAAAGAGTAAGCGGTGCCGTGGAATTGTGTAGACTGGCCCGTTCCAGAGTCATCTGTCTGCATAGTGACGGTTCGGTAAGGGGGCCTGCAAAAGGGAACACTGAGCCAGTTGCGGTGTGTTGGGGTGTGCTGGGAGAGCCCTGCTCTTTGATCTAACAAGGACCCCCACTGGAGTGATGCTTAGACCGCTCATGTGAATAGTGAATTCTCTCGCAATTGTGATCACTGGCAGCCCAGGTAGTAGCAGCAGCACTGCAGATTGGAAATCTGACTGATACAGACTGTATTTGCTTGTAGAGGAGCAGCCCAGAGCAGTGAGGAGTCGAGGCGTTGTAAAAGAAATTACTGCAAGAAACAACAAAAGGCTCATTGCTCTGCCCCGCCTCTTTGTGGCATAGGCGGCAGCCGGTAAATCAGTCTTCGGCTCAGTATTTAGTATAAACCATTTTATAACGCGCTCCGTTACTGGAGAGTATCCTGGCGCGGGGAAAATAAAAGCAGATAGCAGAGCATGGGAAAGAATCTTAGTTTACACTGTTAAACAGATGTGTTTTCAAGTGTTTTTTAAAAGCAGCAACTGTAGGTGTGGAGCGCAGATGAAAAGGAAGAGCGTTCCAGGCGCGAGCCACCACCACCGAGATCGACTGGCCACCAAGTCTGGCACGTTTAAAGCGGGGGAGGGTCAGTTTAAACAGAGTAGAGGATCTCAGGCTACGTGCAGGGGCATAGCTAATAAATCTTTTTCTCAGATACTGGGGGCCGAGATTATGGGTAGCACGAAACGCCAGAACCAGAGATTTAAACAGGATGCGCTGTGCAACAGGGAGCCAGTGGAGTGTGCGCATCTCCGCGCGAACGCTCTTCCATCTAGGGATGTTAAATAGTAGACGGACAGCCGCGTTCTGGATAATTTGCAGGCGTTTTACCAGGTAAGCAGGGATACCACTGAACAATGCGTTTGCATAGTCTAGCCTGGCCAGTATGAGCGCTCGAGCAACAGACTCCCTGGCCTCTTTTGGGAGCAGGGGAAAAAAATTGCGAAGCATTTTTAAAGTAGAAAAGCAGGTGCCAGTAAGTTTTTTAATGTGATGTTCAAATTTTAAATCCTCTGCGAACCAGATGCCCAAATTTTTTGCAGGTCTCCCCATCTCCTTCGGGCTGGGAATGTCGGGAGGCCATAAGGAGCTCTTGAACGAGGGGGGAAAGGAACCATAAAAAAGCACTTCGGATTTGTCCTCATTGCACTTCAACTGTGCCTTGGCCAGCCAGCGAAATACAGAGGACAAACACAAATGGACCGTAGATGTATCAAGGTTATCATCTGGCCAGGTGAACAGCAGTTGGGTATCATCTGCATACCCTATGATCTTAGCCCCGAACTGTTCCGCTAGATAAACCAGAGGGGTGATGTAAACGTTGAACAGTAGGGGGCTAAGAGTTGATCCCTGCGGGACACCTGTAAGCAGCGGTTTAGGCTCAGAGGCATGGGGAGGCAGCCAGACCTGCTGAGTCCTGTCAGAAAGGAAGGAGGACAGCCAGTCTAACACAGTCCCCCCAATGCCTATGTCAGCCAGCCGGCCAAGGAGGAGCTCATGCGGGACGGTATCGAATGCGGCAGAGAGGTCCAATAAAATTAGGACCGCTCTGCCACCTCCGTCTAGACAGTCCCGGATGGCCTCGCTCATCTCCAGCAGGGCCGTCTCGGTGCTGTAAGTAGCCCTAAAGCCCGATTGGGCAGGATGGAGGGCATTGGAAGTTTCGACAAAGCTCTCTAATTGTCGAAATGCCACCTTTTCACAAATTTTCGTCAGTGCCGGCAAAAGGGAAATGGGTCGATAATTCCCAGGGGCCGCCCAGTCCAGTCCGGGTTTCTTCAGAAGCGGCAGAAGCTTAGCCTGCTTCCAGACAGGAGGAACCTCGCCCGTAGCCAGAGAGAGGTTCACTATCTGCGTAATTTCAGTGCAGACTATTTCTGCTACATCCGAAAGCACCCGGGCCGGGCATGGATCGGCTGGAGAGCCAGATTTCAGGGACTGGAGTAAAGGAAGAGTAACATCCTCCATAATATGCTCAAAGTTCATGAGCTGCTGTTCAGGAGCTGTCTGAGGTAGAATTGTATGTTGGAGAGGAGCCGCTGCGCCTGAGTTGAGGAGGATGCTGCCAGCAGAGGGTCTGCAAGTCCCAGGGAGCCAGTGTATCACCCGCACCTGTGCCTGCTTTATCCCGCACCGGAGACTCAAAACTTCTTGCTGCTCCCGCTTCGCGGGAGCCGCTGCGCCTGAGTGGAAGAGGACGCCGTCAGCAGCTGTGTAAGTTTGGTTACTATCTTTTGCGGGACCTATGAACGGCCAATTGTCCTTCCTTTGCCAAAATGACTTCTCGGGAGAGCAAAAGTAGAGCGGCTGGGGGAAGTGTTGCTGGGACATTGGATCAGTTTCTAATCAGAGCCAGCTCAGTTTTAGCGCATGAGATTGCTCTGACAGAGCGCCGACTCTCCTTAGATTTCCTGCATACTAAACGATCATCACTGGGTGGGCTGACATCCGCACGCTCCTCGGAACGCCCCCCGGCGATTGTGTCTGCATCCCCTGACCCTCTAACAGGCGATACTCAATCCTTACTAGTGCCACAGGAAGTAACATCAGTATTGATACAACCAGTCCTGTATCTGCAGAGGTGGGACAAGAGGATGTGTCCCGTGGCACTCTTCCTCGTATTGCCACTAGTCAGCGCTTAAACCACCAACCTAGACCACGGTCCTAACCCCGTAGCCGGCTGTAAAGAGGAAGAGAGGAGGTGGCCCCAAAGACAAAAAAAACTAAAATGCAAAAGCCTAATAAGAATGGTGGGGTAACTGCCCCCTAGCCCTCAGTCCCTCTGCCCGTGTCCTTCACTCCTGCCTTCTTGAATATTGATTCACTGGGGGCCCTCCTATCCGATGTGCACAAGGCAATGTTGCTCACAGTAGAGGAACTTGTATTATCATCAATATCTCCGATTTTTGATAGACTGACTGCTATTGAGGAAAGACTATGAAACTTTGAATTGTGTGCTGCTTCCAATTTTTCTAACATTGAGGTCTTGTTGGGAAAAATTCCCCCCCCAAAAAAATTTAACCAATGTTTTGAGTGTCCCTTTTAACCATATATCCCCCCCTGTCCTGTCCTCCTCATCTAATCCTTCCCTCCTCCCTGCTGTGCCTCCTCCATCTATTTCCTCACCTCCTCCTCCGAATTGTAGGCATAGTGGGGGGAGGGGTAGTGGTCCAGAGGCTGATTCTGTTCCATTGTCTGTTCCATTGTGTGGTTATGAAGGTGAGATTGGGAATTTGTCAAGTAAATTTGCGCAGCTTGTTCCGAGCACTCCAGGGAGGGAGGGTAGTAGTCCAGGGGGCAGGTTTTCAAGCAACACCAATCAAGACCAATGTAATGGTAGAACCGGAACTCAGTTTAATGCCCCCTATGGGCACTCTAATCGAGATCTCCTACCAGCTCACTTCTCTAAAGGTCGTAATGAGGGCTCTACGATCTTACATCTTCCATCGGCCGCTGCACCTCTGGTGGTGGTCTTAAAGAATGTTCCGCAGCTATTGGAGGGGCAAACAGAATCTATTGAGCAGTTAATGTCTAAAGCCATGCAAGGAAGTGGGGGCACCGAGGTGGGATATCTGTAATCAAATGATTATGGCAAGACGTATATCATTGGTTGGACACTCCACTAAGGATGGGAGGGGTGACTGTGTAGTTACTAATTTTAACAATCCCTATGTTGTCAGATTTTTATTGAGTTATTTGGGGAGCAGGAATCAATGGTGCCTACCTGGGAAAATCTCTTTACTGCCTTTGGGTTATTTTTATGGATCGAGCCATCCTTCTTTGAAAGGGGGCGCTGTTAGACCTGTACCATAAAGAACCATAGGTGGCCCCTTTGATCTCAATCTTGCCAACAGATTTGCTCCCTTGTCTGGCCTAGATTTGTACGATTGACTGTCTCCCGCAGTCTACCTGTGATAGAGGCCCAAATTACCCATCCTGTACCGTCACCTACGACTGCCCCAAGCTCTCATCATGATATCCCAGGGGGGTTTGTGCATGCCGAGGCCCCGGTATTGTTAGACCAGGTTGATGGTAATGTCATGAGCATATTTGGTATGCTTTCATGGAATATTGCTATTCTTCCAACGAAGACCAGTTCCTCTGATTGGTCTATTTTTTTTAGACCTATGAGCTATGATATTATCGCCTTCCAGGAGACCTTGGGCCAGATGTAGGTCGGTCGGTAACGGCCGAAAATTGGTATTTTCGGCCGTTACAGACCGGTATATGGGTGACAGGTATGTAGGGGGCATTATTTTAACGAATTCAGTAATTTTACCGATTCAGAAAAATTAAAAATCGGTAAATTTACCGATTCTGAGGCACCGAGATGTAGGTGGGACTCTTCAGAGTCCCAGAGGCCTTACAGAATCGGTATTTTACCATCAAATCCAATTTTATGGTAAAATACCGATTCCGGTGTGCATGCACATGTGTGCATGCACACCTATGCCACGTGACAGGCAGACCTGCCCTTAGGGCATGTATGCCTGCCACATGGCACCCGAGCCTGTTTTGGGGGTGCCAGAGGGTGTCACAGTGACACCCCCTGCACCCTTGTGCAAATCGGTATTTACCGATTCGGTAAATACCGAGTCGGTAATGCCCATTCATTCCTATGGGCTTCAAAGCCCATAGGAATGAATGGGCATTACCGATTCGGTATTTACCGAATCGGTAAATACCGAATTCTTCAGAATCGGTATTCCAGCACATCTGGAATACCTACATATCCACCCCTTAGATTTACAGATTTTTAATTACCGAATCGGTAAAATTCGGTAATTAAAAATCGGTAAATCTATTTTACCTACATCTGGGCCCTTGTCTCTGAGTACTATTTTTCGACCAGGTTATCTGGCCTTTGGTAGACCTGCTATTTCAAACCCCAAGGGGCGTCCATCTGGAGGATTGTTAGTCTGGGTAAGACAGCAGGTGGGTCTCCAGGTTGAAGAACTTGGTATTGATAACGTAGATATCCAGGTCTTAAAAATAAGTTTTGAACACATTCCTGGTTTTATACTTGTCAATGTCTATGCTAGAGGTATGGCAGGTGGGAAAGCATCTCCGACAATCTCTAGCTTAGATTGTTTTATTAAGTCAATGGAAGGGACAAGTAATTGGGTTATCGCAGGGGATTTTAATTGTATGTTTGAGCCTTTAGGTCTTGAAGATGCCAGCCTCACTAGTGATAAGGATATGAGTTGGGGCATTGCTACTTTAATGCTCCCCCAATCAATAAATGGGCCGAGGCAGAATTAAAACTTAAGAGCCTGACAATGGAGGGTGGGCTCCCGGCAATCAACAGGCAAACTAAATCGGACGGAAAAGGCAATCCCACCTTCAATAACGGGAGGAGAAGTAGTAGGATTGACTATATTCTTATCAACCTTGAATTGTGGTCCAGACAAAAGGATATGGAGGTTGTAAACAGATCAGAGAGTGACAACAACCCATTGTCGCTGACTTTAGAGGCTAAGGGTCGATTACCGGGGAGGGATGGCACGGAATTTGTCACGGCAGATTTTGTAATGTCACCTGACAGCCGTAGACTAAAATGGGCACGGGTACTCGAGAATGAAGACAATATGACACAGATAAGGTCCACTCTCGAAGAGTCTCTTGCAGACTTATCTCAGCTAGACTTCGATGAGGCTAGCATGACAACTTTTACCGAAATACATGAGTCTCTGTTCATTAAGCTAAAAAGCTACTTCGTTAAAAAAGTAAAAAGATCAACTGTGCCTCCCTCCCAAAAAGCCGCTAAATGGTATGATGGGGCGTGTAGGCTAGCTTTTAGACAATTATCTCAAGCAATAAGGGCTGGATCTATTATGGAGATAAGGGAACTTAGGGTAGTATACAAGGCCACCCAACTGAGGGCAAAAAAGGTGTTTGATGAAAATAGATGGATGGACCTCCTCGAGGCAACTAATGGGAAAAACTGGTGCCGGTTTTGGTATTTAATTAAACAGGGCAATGGCAGTGCTGGTTCGGCCCCTACTAATAACGTCCCCCTGAAAGTGTGGGTCGCACACTATCAGGCCCAATTTTCAGTGTCCAGACTAAGTCATGGCCATCTGCCTTGCGTAGAGTCGGACCTAGCCCTATTTTCTACCATAGGCAAAATTGAGAGAGCTCTTGATGGAGTGGCTGCAGGCAGAGCACCGGGACCGGATTGTATTCCGGCGGACATATATAAATCAGACTGGGAGAACTGGCTAAAATATATTCAAATCCTTGCAAATGGCTTGGCCAAAGGCGCCCCATTCCAGAATCCTGGTGTGGGGCAGAAATTGTCCCCATCTATAAAAACGGGGATCGCGCCTGTCCATCTAACTATAGGCCCATAAGCCTTATAGATACTTTTCAGAAAATTGTGGCAAGACTAGTGCTAGGCAAGGTAAACAGGTGGATTGATGAGAACAATATATTATCTACCTTGCAAGCGGAATTTCGTTCCCATGTTAGCACTATCGATCACGTTTTTAGATTCTTAATGATTTACTGGAATACTGTGGTCTGAGCGGGGGGACACTTTATGCAGCATTCGAAGATCTTAAATCTTAAAGATGTGGGAAACCATCAGGGAAGCAGGGATGCCCACTGAGATACTATCCTTTATAGTAAACTACACGAATCAACACATGCCCAAGTACGCTGGGGTCTGCAAGGTGAGCAAACAGACCGCTTCCCCGTGAACAGGGGAGTAAGACAGGGGTGTGTGCTGGCCCCGACCCTTTTCTCAATGTTCCTAAATAATGTTATCGCATATGACACTGATTATTCCACGGACTCACCTACTCTTGCTGGATCCAGGATTCCACTATTAATGTTTGCAGATGACACTTTAATTTTGTGTAAAACTCAATCTGGTCTGCAACGTGCACTGGACTGGTTCACTTTGTTCTGCAATGAGCATGAATTAGTTGTTAACGTCAATAAGACGAAGTTCATGGTCTTGTACAGACATAAAGTTGTGAAAGCTAGAGTGGAAATGAATCCTGTCCCTCTGGAACAAACTGACTCCTTTGCTTATCTGGTCGTTACTTTGGGCAAACATTTGAACTGGAAGCCACAGTTAGATCTATTAGTACTAAGGCATAATCAGTTAGCAGGTGCCCTTTTAAAAGAATTCCGCTGTTCCAAACTAAACCAGTGGGACCGGCGTTATCTATTTATCAAGGGAAGGTTAGAGCTTCTATAATTTATGGGGCGGAACTCTGGGGGTTTGAAAACTTAGTTCCTTTGGTCATAGCCCAGAATAAGTTCTTGAGGGCAATGACTGGCCTCCCCAATCTTCGCCTCTTAGGCCCTTATTTTTAGATTTAGGATGTATACCCTTTGAGGAGGCCGTGGGATTTAGACCACTTGCCTACTGGCGAAGACTCTGGACTACCCCGGAGCTTGCACCCTATGCAAGAGCCGTCAAGTCTATTAGAGAAGCCGATAAGTTAAACAAAATCTCCTGGCTACGGAAGATTAAGGCACTGCTACTAGATCTGGGCCTTATTCATCTGTGGGCCGACCCGGAAGGGAATCCGTTCCTGTCGAATAAAGACTTGAAAGCTATTTACAGGGACAAGGCTTTTGTAAAGTCACTGTCATCTGTTGTTAGTGGTTCCCTGACATCCCTCTTTTTAGATTTCAAGTGTGAGTATAAGTATGAGGCTTATTGGGATATTATCACATGTCCGGGTGATAGGAAACTCTTCCACCAATTTAGAGTGGGTACACTCCCCTTAAAATTCTTTATCAATAAGTGGGGGGAAGACCGGGACACAAAATGTGATATTTGTCCTTTAGAGGATGAGACTGTAACACATGTCTTATTCGTGTGCCCTGCCTATAGGGGCCCTCAACAGAAATGTCTCAAGCCGGTCTGTAGATTGATGAGTAAAAGATCCTACCAAACGGCTTTCCGCATTCTCAAAACCGGAACTTCTGAAGTCATTGATATCCCCATGGCTAAGTTCTTGAGCTGAGCCAGGGTCCTTATAAGAAACAACCAGCGAGGCTTCACGTAATCTATTTGGTCTTACTGTGTACTGCTGCCTGAATATCCCATGACTATGTACTCTCCTTCCAATATTAACTCTGTTTTTAAATTGTTTTGGGGTTTTAAATGACATGTCTTTTTTAAACAACATTTTGTATGTGATTTTATGTCTTTTAGATTGTACTGTTTTTTATGTGTCTTTTATGAAGGATTATGATCGAATAAAGACGAAATCGAATGAATGACTGAGCATAGACAAAATGACACTAGTACACATGAAAAGATAGATACACATGAAAGGTAGATGGTTTTAAACAAAAGAACTACAGGTAGAACTACACTATAGTAGAGCTAAAAACAGAACAGATTTAAATGTGTTTGCTAACTTATTAGTACACTATGTAGAAGCTATGGAAGCCAATGATTGCCATGTGTGCGTGAAATTGCCCAAATCAGTAGCAGAAGGGGTTACCTATCATCATTTACCCTAACATATGGAATCTCATGTAGTATTTTAGCTAGTCTCTTTTACAGAAATGACAAGTTGCAGTATTACTATTCTAATTTTGATGTAGTTTTTTCTGAAGTACCCCTACGTAGAAATATGAACCCTGTCCTTAGTACAAGAGACCCAACACATTTTATGGGAGAGTTTTTTCTGACAATGAAAGCAATATATATACAGCTGAGGCGCACAAAGAAAACTTAACTTGTAAACTACATGAAAAAGAAAAGATATTTTTGAATTTAAGTAGAAACAAGAAGACAGGATTTCCATAGAAAAGCTGCTTGATCAAAACGTAAAATTCCTAAGTGGGCTGAAAGTGATGAATTTACCTGCAAATGGCAAGACTCAGGCTGCTATGTTACTGGATTTTGAAAGGAAACCTGTCTCCATAGAGAGAAAACTGACTTTTATATTAATATATTTATTGGTTCCAGTGAATGTGAACACAATTTTAATGTAATTGGAGGTTGGGGTTTCAAAGATGGAACTGATCCAGTATTTCCTGGAATGTATTATATTTGTGGGAACAAGGCATATTTCAAACTGCCTGATCATTGGTATGGGAGTTGCTATTTCGTAATAGTATTCCCAAAGTTATATCATGTAAAAAGAATCACTGGAAGCAATGAAGAAAGTAATGGACTAACACGAAATAAAAGAGCTAGTTTTGCTGAAATTTTAGGTGATATATTTAGTGCATTAATACAGTCAGTGGGAGTGGTTCTGAATACTCAAAGAATTTGCACATTGTCAACAGTGGTAGATCACTTATCGACTGACACTGCCGGAGGATTTTTGATGATCAATACCGAATTAGTTGTGGTAAGATCAATGGTTTTACAAAATCGACTTGCTCTTGATATATTATTGGCAAAAGAGCGCGGAGTTTGTATAATGCTGAAAACGCAATATTGTTTTACATACATTCCAGATAAAAGTGTTGAAATTGGGAAATATGCATGAAACATTACACATTTGAAAGAAGAATTGAAACCACTGAAGGCTGATAGTGCATGGAAGAGGCTAACTAATGGCCTCTCCTCTGTAGGTAGTTAGTTTTCTAACGTAGGAAAAAGTATATTAGGTAGAATACTGATGCCAACAATGGGAATAGCCCTGCTGATGTTAGGGATAATAATTTGGTGTAAGTGCTGCAGAAACAAACAAAAAAATACAGTAAACAAGAAAGGAAAGAAGAAAAATGTTGAAGAAATTGAGCTTCAAGCGTTGAATGGGAATCTATATAAGAAAATAAAAAACTTCCAAATGAATAATGAAAAGCGACCTAATAGAATGTTTGTAGAAAAAGAATTGGGAAAATGTTGAAAGTTGGCATCTGGTTCTGTAATTAGTAATGGTATAGAATACCATCAAAGAGGGGATTGATGGAGCAAGGTTTCATATGTAAACAGACTTGCTCAGATTCAATCCTCTCGAAATAACAAGTAATCTATTAATCAATAAGTTTTGTCTAACTAATAATTTCATTACAGAACATTTTTAGCATCTAGGGGAAGCTTGACAATGCGCTTTTACTAACAGTAACTTGAATGTATTAAAATGGCTGCCGAAAATGCGGGGAAACTTACTGCGAATGAGTCTGCCACACTCACGTGGTGTGACGTATCTTTGTTTGGGGGGAATTTCTTGCAGCTGCGCACTAGAATTAAGATGGCCGTTTCATGTTTTACATACTAAAGCACTTGTTGCTGCTTTAATTAAACTTGTTCGTTCTGCTTAACTATTAATGCTATAGTTAAAATAAAGTAATGGGAATAGAGTAGAGATAAGTGGTATACAGTGCAATCATTTATTTCCTTGTTCTAAATTGTTTCTCTTTGACTTTACTGCTAGCTCGTGTTTGGGCCTGACGGGTGCTTCTGAACTCCATCTTGAAAGAGCTGCGTCTGCGCAGAGGAACTCTAAATCTCTGAAGCATTGGCATTGAAACGCAACCAAGTCCTGATTTACTTGTAATATTCCTGGGAAGATGACCGTCTGACCCCTCAAGAGGAACTGATCAAATACATTGTGTATAATATTCAAACATTTATTGCTGGGTGGAATACAATCCATGGGAAAGTGAATTATGGGCAGGAACATTGATCATTATTTTTGAATGAAATGATCTCAAACTGGTATGGTATGATGACCTCACCTCGTATTTCTTTTTTTTTGTAGTCCTCATACATGCCACCAGATGACAGATACTCTAGATGGGATCTCCCCGTGCCTTTCACACTGACAAACACCATTGCCGCCCTGGAATCAGTGTGCGGCGAGCAGGAATCCCCCAGAGGTAGGCTGTCTCCTTGTCAAACTCCCTTTCCCTCCGATGGACTGCCACGGGAACCAGGGAGGACCGAACCACAAACCTCTGGCATAAATCATTGGACCACCGTTAGATCTTCGACCAGGCCTCCAGTGCAGACCAAACCCTGTCAGTACTCACTGCATCACAAGCCATATCAGACTTACTGACCGTCATGATGTTTTTTAACCAGTCAGCAAACCTAGGGGGGCCTCCGACTTCCATTCCCTACAAATTTCTCTCCTTGCTATAACTATCACATGGAATATAAATTGTGAAGCAAAGCTATTCATGTCATATTCCGGTGGCAAACCCAAAAAAAACAATCTAGGAGAACATATAATCGGAATTGATAGCACATTCTCTAGAAAGCCGCAAACAGCCTCCCAATATCCAGAGATCTCTGAACATTCTAAAAACATATGTCGGTTGTCTGCTGCCGGAAGTTTGCATCTAGGGCAATGATAGTTATCTAGCGTGATCTTAGATAATTTGGCCGGGGTCCAATAAACCCTGTACGCTGTGAACAGATGATTTCTTCTCATATTTGCAGGTTTTATTAAACTCTGAGAAATAGAAAATGAATCTGTCCATATTTTTTGAACCTCCTCAGGGCTATCAGATAAAACATTACCCCAGAGGTTCGCCAATTCAGAGTCCAGGGTGTCTATTACCCCCACAAGCGACCTATACCAAAACGAGACCTCCCGTTTCCAAACTCCGTCCCTGCAGATAGAATCTAGGATCCCTGTTTCACCTTCGATCCCCAGCGACTGCCTTGACCACCAGGCAGAAAGTTGATAGAATTTGAATCTTGTTAAAGACCTATTGGTCAAAATCACTAGAGACTCTCAGCTCATAAGACATGAGATGACACAAAGATCCCCCCATCTCTTAAGGCCTGCCGCTTTAAGCGGCTGGGACAGTTGGCCTTGAAGACATTCTGGAGTGCCCGGGGAATCCCAAATTGGGGCATGTGTATTATAATAGGGAATCCCCAAAGTTCTCCGGACATATGTCCAATTCTTAAGTGCTGTCTGCAGAATCTAAAGACGGACCTTTTTATAAAATTTTGGGTCACCAAATTTGAAAAGAAAAATTTCCAGACCCTGTGGCTGGTCATGCAATAACACCTGAAAAAGGCGGCCCTGTGAAGAAGAATCCAATTTATTGGCCAGTAATCTAAAATTCTTGAAGTGAAAGGCATGGCAGTATAAAAATAAATCCGGTAGGGCCAAACCACCTATCTTCAACCCTCTCCTTAATTTCTTACAGGCAATCCTGGGTGATTTTGCAGCCCATATAAAGGATCCAATCTTCCCTTGTAGGCTAGTAATGTCTTTCGGGGCAAAGGGTAGCGGGATAGTATTAAAATGAAAGGTTATTTTGGGAAGTAAAGTCATTTTTACAAGATTGACTCTCCCATATAAATTCAGTGGCAGGTTTCCCCATCTTATTAAGATTTTAGAGATTTCCTTCACAACAATCTGCCAACTGACTTTAGGGATATCGGTCAATTTTTGAGTAAGATGGATTCCCAAATACATAATTTTTTGTTTAGCCCCCTGGATGACTGATAGATTGTTCCACCCCATTATATCTGTTTTTCCCTTATTAATTTTGTACCCAGATAATCTTCCAAATTACTCAGCCAGTTCGAATAGCCGAGGAATTGCCTCAACATGATTGGAAGTATATAGGAGGAGGTCGTCCGCGTACAAAGCTGTTTTAAGCTCCGGATCTGCGATTCTGAAGGGTAAAATTATATGATCGGCTCTAAGTACACAAACAAAAGGCTCTATATAAAGATCAAACAATATGGGGGACAGGGGACTTCCCTGCCTGGTGCCTCGAGAGATATTAAACCAATCCGATAGACCTCCGTTTACCAGGACTTTTGCTCTCGGACTCTGATAGAGAGATTTAACTCCCTCTATGAAGATCGGAGGGAACCCAAAACTAGCCATAGTGGCCCAAAGGTACGCCCAATTAACCTGATCGAATTCTTTGGCCGCATCAATCGCTATAACGGCTAGTGGCAACCCCATCTCTTCAGCAAAGTCAATTGCCCCAATCACCTGAAACGTTAACTCATTTAACTGCCTCCCCGGGATAAACCCTCTTTGATCTTGGTGTATAATTGTTTTTATAATGCTGGCGAGTCTAGTGGCCAGTATCCCGGAATAAATCTTCAGATCCGAATTTAACAAAGAGATTGTTCTATAAGATTCTATCTTTTGGGGATCTTTGTTCGGTTTCGCTATAAGAGTTATCGTAGCTTCAGACCATGAGGGGGGAATACTATTGCCGTGTATAAAAATACTGTTAAAGAGGGTGGTAAGCACAGGAACCACTGACACAGAGATATCTAAGTATACCTCAACCGGCAAAACGTCAGGGCCGGCAGCTTTACCACGACTCATTTTCTTAAGTTGTTCTCTTATTTCCCCCTCGGTGATCTCACATGCTAAATAGTTCATATTTACTTCGGACATCTGGGGCTCAACCATGCCCTGACCACCTCTGGTCCGATGCTAGTCTCTTCCTGATATAAACCCTGCATAAACCCTCTAGCTTCCTCCCTGATAGCCCCATCCTCTAAAATTGGAAGGGCTAACTCCCTCTAGATTAACAGTTTAATGTTATGCCTAACTCTCTCTGTCCTAGATATCCAAGCCAGAAGGGCCCCACATTTTTCACCATACTCGAAGTTTTTTAATTTGCTGACCTCCCACCTTTCCTTAATGATCTTATCTGCTGCCGCTTTAAATGATGTTTGTAAATCTAGCAGCTCTTTCTCCAACTTCGGAATCCTCTCCCTATCTAACAAAGCAGCCAACTGTAGTTCTTGATCTTTTTCTTTTATTGCTTTCAGATCGTCTGATTCTTTTTTCTTAATAGTTTTTCTCTTATGAGTCATTAATGAACTCAGTAAACCGCGGAGAAAGGCTTTAAAGGACTCCCAGACTATTTGATCAGTAGAGAAACCAATAATAAAGATAACAAATTCAATGGTTTTCTCTTTTATCTCTACCTTTACTCTATCATCCAAGAAGAGCGTCCTGTCTAGTGTCCACCTGATCTCTGTGGGCCTTAAACTCAACTTAAAAACTAATTCAACTGCTGAATGATCGGAGATCCCCACCGGAGTATGGCAAACCGATACTATATCTTCAAGCAGTCGCTGGTCCGTTAAGAAGTAATCTATTCTAGAATACTGCTTGTATTTTTTGCTATAGAAGGAATATCCACTCATAGCACCATGTTTGGCTCTCCACACATCCAGCAAATTAAAATCTTTCATGATGTTTCTAAGTGTTGAGATACTTTTAGTAGGAGCTCCATATTTCCCCCTGGAGGTCCGGTCTAAGGCCTGGTCAAAGACCAAATTAAAGTCTCCCCCAAGTATTATGGGGGCCGAAGTCTGTAGTAGGCCTACCCCAATTTCAGAAGAGGACCAGGATTGTCATCATTCGGGTCATAATAAATGGCACAGGTATAAAGTGTACCGCATATCGAGAGGGTTGCCACAAGCCACCTGCCTGACTGATTGGTATCCCATTTCAGCACCCTTATCCCCCTATTTGCCCTAACCACGATTGCAACCCCCCTTGTGATCCCTTTCTGCCTTGAGCACAATATATCCTGAACCCATCCCACTCTACCAAATACTTGTTTGCAAACATTTGTCTCTAAGTGGGTTTCTTCACATTCCAGGAGAGGATTTTTATACTTGTTGACCTACTCTTGACCCGACCAGTACTTGCCATGCATCTAGAGATTCAAAAAAATGTGATAGCTTTATTACGTATGAGGACAATGTTTCCGTTTTTCCCTCCACCCAGTGATCCCTCCCAAACCCACCCCCGAGGAACCCTCTCATCATACCTGGCGATGAAATCGCCTTTAGGGGCCCCATGAGGACAACAGTTGGCTGGATTATCCTCTACTAGACTAAAAAGCGGCATGCTTTTATGGCTTTTATGGCTATTAATATAAATATAGTACCTGAATGTAGTGTGTTTTATGTAAGTTTTATCTCTTTTTTTTCTTTTAAGACATTATTATAACATCCTCCACCCATGCTGTCACTATTCGTTCGTTCTCTTCTTCTTCATTCATTCGTGCTCTTCTCAGGTCACAACCCAGTTCAGTTTTCTCATTCTCATTTTATTTCTGTCTCATTTGAGATAAGAGATCATCCACATCTTCAGGCTGGCTACAGTTATACATTTTATTCCGCCACATAATCTTTAATAAGGCAGGAAACTTCATTTGAACTTGTGCCCCGAATGATCTCAGTTCGGGCATTCTGGAACCCAGTTCCCACTGCCTCTGGGCTGTTCTTCCTCCAATATCTGATCGAATTTGATATGGGTTGGCGCGGTAATGAAGGACAGATCGGGATAGGCATCTACCTAAAATTAACTCCTTGACGCTGTAAGTCTGAAAATTAACAAGGATCTTCCTGGGGGCTTTCCTATCCATATGTAACTTGAAGGGGTCCCTGTGCACCCTTTGTATCTCTGCCTCCAGATCAATGTCGAGCCGATCTTTTAAAACTCCATCCCTTAATAACTTACAGACAAACCCCTTGATATCTTCCTGCTCTTCCCCTTCTGGTATCTTCAAAATTCTGATATTATTCCTACGGGCTTGCGTCTCTAGTCTCTCCAAGTCCATAGCAAGGGATCTATTCTGAATTTTTAGAGTATCAATATCCTTGGAGTTCCCCTGAACAAATTTAGACAAAGCGGTGACTTTTAACTCCAGAGTTCCTGTCCGGGCGGTAATATCATCTAATCTAGACTTGAGAAGGTCAAACCTGTCATGGATAGCTTTCTGGTTACTCTAAAAAATTTCAAATTTAGTCATTAGGTCCCCCCTCAGTGACTGAAAAAGAGAGCCCAACCTGTCTCCATCCAGACTATCAGACTGCTGCCGGTTCCCCCGGACCTGAACATCTAGCTGAGCTGAAACTTTTGGATGACTATGGGTACTACCCTCCGCTACAGATAGTAGAAGCGTGGGGTCCGCTACTGTCAAAGAAACCTGAGGGGCCTGTAAGACTTGTAAGGCTCGTATGGCTTGAGGGAAAAGGGGGGCTATTTACATGGTTATCCGCCGACTGACCAACAAGGGGTTCAACGGTAAGAGTTTCCACCGGCTCCACCACCACACTCCCCGCATCCGGCAAGCCCTCCAAGGGCGTATATCGATTTTCCAGTGGGAGCAGGGGGCAACTGGCCTCATGAGCTGCCACAACTGTATCTGATTGCGCTCCAGAACCTACAACCTGCTCCATTATTTTAAAAAAGGTCTTAAGTGATGGAGTGTTTTTTGGAGGCAGTTGGACAGCTTTCAAACCCTTTACTTTTTTAATGCCTCCTGCTTTTTTTCCCCCTTATAGGGAGTTAATGGTGTAGGTTGCTCCTTTTCAACAGAGTCTAGCACACCCTTTAATCTCAGCTCCTGCTGCGATCTAAGCTGGTATCTATTTCTTTGTTTTCTTGGTGGGGAGATTGGTGAAATTAACAACTCTCCCTGGCCCCTTGTGGATTTTTTAATACTAGAAGCAAGAATGGGAGCAGAATCACAACCAGGAACCAAGTTTGGAGAAGAAACAGAGTATTCAGCCTGCTCCTGCCTTTGCCCCGGCGCTGCACTGCTATCCCCCCCCCACTCAAGGGGTTAACTGAAAAAGCTCCCATGGACTCCAGATCCATACAGTCACACTGCTGCACCACCCCTGCCTGAAAACACCTTACAACAGAGGGCTGTGTTGAAATGCAGCAAGAATGGAAAGAATGAAAAGTATCCTTACAAACTGGCCCCCGAAGCTGGAGTTGAGCCAAAGCAGAGCGGGTGCGACTCCAGAGACTCGTCCGACGAGAGAAGCCTGTTTCCAGGAGAGACCACCCTGCCTCCGTCACTGCCTCATGAACCATGTAAACCTCCTGGGTCCTAATGCCGCGGAAAATGCCGAAATGCCACCGAAGCCTCGAGAAAAGTAAAAACGAGTGGATTAAACAATCTCCCCCTCAGAACTTCAAACCATCCCCATGGTGTTCTTACCCCGACGATCACCGCCGTGTATTCTCATGCCGCCCTCTCTTCTCTCATGTCCAGCCTAGACTGTCTCCCGGAGCCCCTGCGACCGGCATTCAGCCTGCCGCCGCCATGTTCCTCCTGGCTCCGCCACCGGTCTACCTGCCCTCTCCTCGTATTTCTGACCAATCAAAACAAGCGAATGCACGAATCTGCAACATTGGGGGGTGGTACATTGCCCTGGACAATGGTATAACTAAGGTAGGCTTAGCTAGTTAGATTGTCCAACTTGTCCGAGTAGCTGACCTGTCACTGACCCAACGCATGCTATAGGAGATTGAGAGCAGAGGTGCTGGCGGAGCACTCTGTCAGAAGAATCGGGAATTGCTGAGGGAGAAGAATCTATAACCCAATCGGGGTCCGACAGTTAGCCGCAGAGAGGGGTGTAAGGCTGGCGTTGCACTTAGCTGAGGGTTCCTGTCCTGACCCGCATCTGTCCTGATCTGATCAAAACCTGTCCTGAACTGCATCTGTCCTATCCTGTCCTGATCCGCATTGGACCTGTCCCGATCTGCACCTGTCCTGTTTCATTTGCATCTGATCTGTGGGAAGTCCTGTGTTCTTTGCCCCAGTCATGGCCAGGGTTGGTCTTCACACGAATCTAGGTAGATATAGTCTGTGTGGTAATGTCATTGTACTGTTTTCCTTTCTCACCCTTCCCAGGTATCAATGTCTAAATGAATTCTCGTAACATTCCTGCATATCATTGCATTAGTTATTATTTTCCTAATTGAAAAGGCTTTAACTGCTCAATGTATGGGCTCAGACATTTAATACTTTGCATAGATAAAGCGTTTAAAACTTTCCAGAGTCTGTGATTATTTATGAAGATAAATGTTATTTTCTACCTATTATTCTAACACCTTTTCGATCCCTTAGGACTTTAAATACCGGTGACAAGGACTGGTAAGTCAATGTGTATAGGTATAAGTCCTAAAGTAAATTAAAATCCTGATAGGCAAAGGTAAAGCAGGATTACCTGTTCAAAGTGTATATGTTTATGGGCCCAGGTGAGTATGGTAATTGAGCAGGTAACTCCGCACGCCATAACAGAACACTCACCCCGGTTTTTCTGCAACAGAATTGTCGAATTTCTTTAATTTAATTGTGACATTTCAATGAGATGTAGAAAAAAATGGCTAGCAAAAAAATTAATTATCAGCAAATTGGTTAGGTAAACCTTTCTCCTAGTGAGGTTTTTCAAAAATGTGTTGTCTATATTTCTAATACTGGGAAAGCAGAAACATGCAAAATCAACCTAAAGGAACCTGCAAGAATATCCTTTCATCATAAAATAGCAAGAAAGCTAATAAGCCAGCACAGAAAGAATGATCAGCTATACACTGACAAGTTAGAGAGTATGGGTGTGAAGATTCAAATTATATTTCAGAAAGTGAAGATATCTTGTCTTGTGCCTATGGAATTCCTCTGGGACGTTCAATAGCCTTACAATATACAGTAGTAGGTAGTTTATCTAATATGTTAATAGAACTCCACCTGTCAGCTTATACATTGTCACACAAAGCGAGTGTGTGCATACTTCAAAATAAAGCTAGAAATTCCATTGCAAACTTTTTGGTGCTATCAGACCCCACCCCCATAAGTAATGAGAATTTTAACAGATGGATCACCCAGTCTTTAGATTGCATTCTCCCAATGACAGACTTTGAACTAAAACACGGTCCAAGAAACGCGCCTTGGTACTCCCTGGACTTGCGTAACATGAAGAGGGAATGCAAAAAACTTGAAAGGAAATGGCGTACTGACTACTCACATGCAAGTAAAATTGCATACCGATCCTCCATAAAACTCTACAAAAATAATATAAAAAGTGCCCAATCTATCTTCTTTGAAAATAAATTAAACGCAGCAGCGTCAAAACCGAAAGAGATATATCAAATTGTCAAAACCCTGCTAAAATTACCAGATAAACCGCCAGATCCACACAGCGCTCAAACACGCTGTAATGACCTGGCCGAGTACTTTCACAGTAAAATTGCCACGATTTACTCTTCCTTCTCTCACGTTCCTGTCCCCGTCGTCCAAACTGGTCATAAAGACAAGGGTGTTCCTCCATCAGTCTCTCTGGAAACTTTCCCGAAATTGGATCCTACCACCCTTGAAACCATTGTGACCCAGGTGAAGTCTGGCTCCCCTAGTGATCCAGCACCAGCCCAGTACCTTCGGACAGTTGCCTCCTCTATTTTGCCCACCATTCTGGACCTGATTAACACCTCCCTTTCTTCAGGCATCGTACCACTAAGCTGGAAACAGGCAACGGTGAGAGCCCTCCTGAAAAAGGCTAATCTAGATCAGAAAAACCCAGGGAACTATCGTCTCATCTCCCTGTTGCCCTGGATAATTAAAATCATGGAGAAATACGTTAATAACATCCTCACAGAGTTCCTGGAAACAAATAATCTACTGGACATCTCACAGACCGGGTTTCGTCCCATGCATGGGACAGAAACCGCGCTTCTTGCTGTGACTGAGGGAGCTAGGATGATTGCGGATCAGGGCGGCACTGCAGCCATTATTCTATTGGACCTCAGTGCCGCCTTCGACACCGTCAACCACAACATCCTTCTAAACAGGATTTCGGATCTAGGAATAACCGCCAAAGCAACTGCCTGGCTCCATTCCTTTCTATCAGACCGCTCCTTCCGAGTCTGTGAGGGCAACGCCATGTCGCCCAGCAAACCACTCAGTTGTGGGGTACCCCAGGGCTCCTCCCCGAGCCCCACACTGTTCAACATATATATGCGCCCACTTGCTGAGGTCGTCCGCCCCTTCTGAGTGCAAATTATATCCTACGCTGACAACACTCAGCTGGTGGTGACATTGAACCATCCCCTAACTCAGCCGAGTGATCTAAGGGGCTGCCTGGAAGCAGTCTTCTCCGGGATGACTCTGTCTTATTTGAAGCTAAATGGAGATAAGACGGAGTTAATGGTGCTAGGCAACTCCCCTCAAAGAACTATTGACTCCATATGGCCAACTTTGCTGGGACCCGCCCCCGGAGCTAAAGACACGATCAAGAGCCTGGGAATTTGGATGGACAAGACACTCACATTCAACTACCAAGCAGTTAAACTCTCAGCTACCTGCTTTGGTATTCTCAGGCTCACCCGCAAGATTCTTCCCCTCCTCCCATTTAAAGCAAGACAGATCATGATTCAGGGCCTAATCCTCTGCCTGCTGGACTTCGGGAACGCCCTCTACCTGGGAGCCCCTCAATCGACCCTTAGAAGGCTCCAGGTGATTCAGAACTGCGCTGCCTGCACCCTCCTACGGATCCCCTGTCGTCAACCCGTAAAATCTGAACTTCGAGACCTTCACTGGCTACCCATTAGGGAAAGAATCGAGTTCAAAAGCATGTGCATCGCCCACCGTGCTTTCTGGAGAACGGGAGCAACTATCAGACACCCTCTGATCACCCCCTACCATCCAAGCAGGCAGCTTAGGTCTGCGTATGCCTTCCGAGCTATAAGCCCCAGGATTCAGAGAGCGAGGTGTGGAGGTCGAACTTTCTCTTCTAACTCGGCAACACTCTGGAACTCCCTTCCCCTTTCCCTCCGCTTGGAGCCCAACCTTTTGCCCTTCCGGAAAAAGCTAAAAACCCTGCTATTTAACAGATAACCTCAGTCTCTTCCCTCACTCACACACGCCAATCCTTAGCGCTAGGATGCCTCCGGGTAGCTATAGCGCTCTACAAAAAACCCAATAAAATCAAATCAAATCATGCTCCACCTTATTAGGACTGACATTCTTAATGGATAGCATAATATCTTGACTATACCCTTCCAATCTGCCACACACACACTTTGTACTATCTTCAACACATGATACTTTCACCCACTGAGACACATTGCTCTTCTTTACATCCCTACATTCATGAGCAAAATGCCCCACCCGGCCACACTTTTTCAATCTTTTCCAATAGCAGGACAATTGGCAAAAGAAGCATTGTGGCTAGTGCTACCACACCTATAACATGCTGTAGTTTTTTCACTCTTTTTAGAGTAGGGCCGTGTGATGCTCACACTGCACACCCCAACTTCAGTATTATTAACTGCAAAAACATCCTCCTTATTTAAAGCATTTTTGTTCATCAATGAAGCCATACATTTTTCAGACTGCTCTAATCCTTTTTCCGTGGCAATCATGTCCTGTAATTTGGGATCTCTAAAACCCATAGTTGTTCCTGTATATTTTTACTTTTCACATGTACAATGATCTGACCTCTGATCATTTCATCTGTCATAATTCCGAAATTACAAGTCATTGAAAGTGCCCTGAAAGCTGTGAGAAACACATCAAAAGATTCATTTTCTACCTGTGACCTATTATAGAATGTATAGCTATTCAAAGCAATGCTGGTATCAGATTTAAATCTCAATTTCATTCTTAAAATCTCCTTTGTATATGTTAATGTCCAATTGCTCTTCCACTTGTGGCAAGGTTTTAAAACTACTTGCCCTTCTGACTCCAAACAATGTAGTAAAATACACTTTTTCCTCTCTGCACCCTTACGTTGCCCATCAATAGAACTCATATAATTAATTAATTCTTCTTTCCATCTCACCCATTACATTGTTTGTTCACCATTGTTTGGTTAAAACTTAGCTGGAGGGTCATATTGCATGTTGCAGAATGTCATAAAAACAATAAGAAATACTGAAACATACTAATAAGGCTTCAGATAATAATACAACAATCAAACAACAAATTAACCAAAAATAAAACCTGTAAATAATAAAAGTCTTCATTGAATATAACCTTTTCCTAAGTCCAACATGATAGAGAATGTTTTGTTTTTACATAAAACTGCAGCATGTAGAAGAAATCCTGGCTACTTCCTGGTTGTACTTCATCCAACCAATAAGAATGTGAGCTGATGTGACAAACAATAGGAAAGCTTGAAATCAGCCAATAACACAGGCAGTAACAAGACATGCCTCAATGCCAAACAGCTGCAGGAAACAAATTATGTCACAGCTGCCACAGAAGGCAAAGCGTCACAGGAATGTGCAGAGAACACTCGTGGGCTAAATACTCTTGTGCATCCCACACCTGACGGTGATGAAGCATGATTTTTGCAAAATGGTCCTGCTTGATCAAATCTGCTCATATTTGTGTTATTAACAAAAACAAATGAGTAATGGTGTGAAAAACTATTAACATGGGTGACTTTTTACAAATTTATGTGAAAATGTGCAAAAACAAAGCACAACATGTTTAGTAATTAATGTAACGTTAGACATGCAGAAATAATGAATAAATATAAACCATTGTTTATGAGTACTAAAAACATTACGAGAGAGAGAAAGGCGGAAATAAAACATTGTACTATAGAAGTGTTCATGTAGATTTTTGACGTCAGAAAACACAAAATGTTTATGGAAAAACCGTTTAATGAATCATTTTATTTCCTTCCATTTATAACATGAGAAAGAGATGTTAATTATTAAATGAGCGTAATTATGCCGATGAGTTTAATCAGAATAATGAATCCTTGACCTAATGAAATCTTTATACATTTCCTTTATGTTTTCTTTATAATGAAGCGTGCTTTATTTCTTAGGAAAACTTTCAGCTTGTAGTTTAGGATTTTTCTATGAAAGCCTGAAAAAACTGCTGAAGTGATTTCTCTTTCCTAAACATGTAGGCCACAGAAATGTATTTTGACCTTCACCAGTTCAAATGTGCTGGTTAGTTTATTTAGACATGCAGAAAGTAATCTTTAGAAATTTCCTTTCCCGCATTAAGAATGATATAGTCGACAAATGGTGCAAGCTGATGTGGAGCGGGTGCGAAGACGTGGATAAAGGTTGCAAGATTCTTCTCCTGCTTCCGAGGAAGTATGACATTTTTCGAATTAAACAAAAGACTGCTTGACAAGAACCTGGATGAACTGAATGAGATGACGATCACCTTATTTTGAAAAGCAATAAAATCATGAAGAAGTTGTGAATGATACTTTTACAAGTTTGGACATTTGACATTTAGGGTATAAATATTTCTGCAAGAAAGAATTTAGTAGTAGCTGTTTCTATGAGAGGCGAGAGAGTTGCTGCTATTTTTGGTACTCTGTCTGGCTGTTGTCTCTGCAAACCTGACTGAGGCTGTCCTGATTTACTTGGCACTTCATTGGCTGGTGATGTTGCCTTAAGATATATCTTTTTGGCAGAAAAGTTAACTCTTCTAACTATTTCATGTTGTGCATTAGTTCTCATTGATCTAGGTTCGTATGAAAATCAAATTGCATACTGACATTGCAATGAACTATTTCCTTTTAACTCACTTTCTCTCCACTCATGCCTGCCATTTATATTGTAATGAATTCATCATAAGCTGTGTTTCTCTTATATGTGATTTTACCTGGAACATCGAACAAAGAAATATATTCATGATGGTCCAAATTGTGTTTGTATAATGATCATTCATATTCTGAACTACTAGATAAAGTGACTTGATAAGTATTTGGAGTTTGTTGTTATTGATGAGTTATTGACAGAATTGTAAATATTGATAAATGGTTTAGTAAGGTATTTGCTTCATTAGGGTCCTCATGAAGGGGATTTATCATTTTTTTCTTCATGCCTAGGTCCTATTAGCTCTACAAAAAGGTTCATCGGAGGACCTGGTTTGTAAGCAGTCATTGAGTTCTCATGGGCCCGAACTCCTGGTTAATAAGATCCAGAAAATATTGAAATTAGTGATTTAATATATAATTATAAAAATTACACTGTTTCTACTGCATCCACGGTAAGCCCTGGCGTGGCAATGCGCTTGGTAGAGCAATAAGCAGTGCTGGAGTGAATTCATAAATACTCTTGAAGTCTGCTGTGAGTTCCAGTCACGATTCAGAAAAGAGGGTGGTGATGAACAGAGTGTCTGAATTAAGCAGACCACTCTTACCCAGTCCAAAGATCAGAGTTCCAGTCAAACACCCAACAGTGAGTGCGAGTGCAATTTTAAAAACGATACCAGGAATGCAAAGTACAGCAAACAAACTCAGCGCGGGAGCTGAAAAGGTGCTAGTCAAATAAAGAACTCACAATAAACTGCACTCCCAGGCCAAAATCCTCAAATTCCAATTTTCACAAATACATGCTGCGGGTTCTCACATAACTTTGGTTTCTTGCATAGCCTCCATCCAGAAGTATCACCATTCGTATGCTGCTAGCAGTAGATGATGGCAATACTTCTGGTCCTTGTCACCAATGTTGAAAAAAAGCAATGTACTCCAGTAAATAGTCTATATGTGAAGGTTTAATGGCATCACAGCCTCAACACAACCAGCTGAGCAGGCAGCTACTGGGGATCTCCACTTGAGATTCCACATTCCAAGCAGCTACATTAAATATAGTTAATGATATTCAAATGTAATCAGTTTGAAAACTTTTATTCGGTTAAATAAATCAACCATACAAGCAAAAACAGTCATAAATCGGTCTTCACAATAATAGAGTTACAGATGCAAAGAGATAATAGCCAATATATTCATAAAATTCATAAACATATAAAATCCTGGTACATTAAGTGCAAATACATGATTCATATATAGACCCTGGAGATTTGTGTAAACATGTATGATCCTAATACAAAAAGTGCAAGTGCAAAGGTTACATAAAATGCCCTGTAGATCATGTGATCAAATATCGATGATCATTGATTTCCTAATGCTAATAGCTTTCAAGAGAAATGTTGCTGTATAAGAACACAATCCTGGTTCCTCTAATCTAAAGAGCAAATTCATAGCATCTTTAGTGAATCTTATGATATAATATAAAAAGAACGGTTTTAAATAAAATTTCCTAAAATTGGAATACAATTTGCAAAATAATACCATATGGCAGCAGCTTTGGCAGAAGACTCCATCGCATGGGCATGGTTGGGGTAGAACCCTGTTTCATAACAGGAAAATTGACAAGATGATGTATAGTACCCAATCTTAGTCGTGTTAACACAAATCGATGTGATGCTCTTGTCATGAATGACAGGTAACTTTGAAACCCCTGTTTAAGACCCAGCTGCAGATAAAAGATGTAAGTTGTTTGGTTCTTAAAAACACGAGAACGGGTCTCTATTTTGTGAGCTAGTAGGGTTGATTTTATCTCACTTCTAGCGACGAAATCTGCACATTCAGGATCCAGTTGGATATCACAATTGAACAAAAGTTTAAACCAGTGAAAGATATAATTAAGCCAAGGGATTCTTGAACAATTCTCCATTTTAAGGCACTCCGGTATTATAGATTGAGTAAACAATGTCTCCTCTTTTGACCATATAGATTTCCAGAATTAAAGAGGGCGCAATGAAGCCAAATCAGAGATATATTTAATGCCCACTTCTCGATGAATAATTTCCATGGAGGCCGATAGTGGGGCACACAACAAGCATTTTAAAAATGAATTTTCAATTTGTTGTAATAGATTGCCTTGGCAATGTCCCCAAACCCCTGCACCGTAAAGTGCAGCAGTGACACATCGTATCTCGTAAATTGTCAGCATATCTCTGATACGTCGGTTGCCCAGTTTAGCAGCAAATCTAAAAATACCATTTATATTCTTCAGCATCTTAGCACGGGCATTATCCTGTTCCTGTGCCCAAGACCCGTTCCCTGCAAAGGTAATACCCAGGTAGCAAAATGTTTTGACTGTCTGGACCTTAGAGCCTTCTATGTAATAAGATCTGGATGTAATTGGGTTCCTGCCGCAAGCCATAACAGAAGTTTTAGATTTATTAATTAAAAGCTTTCTTTTTGCAATAAAAACAGTAAAATTATCAATAAGACGCTGTAACCCAATGGGGATGCGAGAGAGTAAACCGCATTGTCAGCGTATAAAAGAATTGGGATGGGATTCCCTTCAACTTGCTTAATAGAAATCACTACAGATAGTTACAATAATAAAATAATAGAATTACCATAAACTATAAATGTATTATCAAGGTATTAATTAAAATATGCAACAAAATGATTACAGACATAGGCTAGGCAAAGGTGCAGAGATCACTCCTGGTTACCCCGAAGATTAGCCTTTGGATCAGTTCAGTTGTTTTATGGACCTACATGTCTGTGCTGCCAACGGTTAGCATTGGTTGCAACAGTTTCCCTCTGTTTATGTTCAGCCTTAGTTTCGTGGTTTGTGCAGACACAGTACAGTATTTCCTTCTCAGAGATGCTGGTGAGTCCCAGGCATGGGCTGATACACTCACTGTCTTCACATTCTTGAGCTTTGGTGTAATGGTGGGAGAGCACGGATGGAGACTTAGTTACCTTCAGGAGTCCGATAAAGGTGAATGCTTGTCTCCAGCAGTTGCATTCCCCGAAACTGAAACTGCTGATCCTTTCAGTTGAACACCTTGGGTGCCCTAGGCCCTTTTATGCCCGTGAAGTTGAAGGTGGGAACACCAAACTGCATGTTGACAACTTGGTGAATACTTCTTTACGCAAGTCATGGTAGGAGCTATGGGAGGCTTAGGGCACTTCAGATTTCAGATCATGATTGGCTTGTCCTCTCACCATCAAGTCAGTTCCTTCTGGGTACCCCGTACCACAGGAACACTTCTCATTAACAATCTCTCCTTCTGCAGAGTTAGGCACTCTCCTTTTCTCTCTCAGGAGGTAGACAGACGTCTAGGTGCTTCGACAGATTTCTCACTTATAAAGCAAGTTGCAGACTTGATGTGATGTTTCCTTGCCTATGGTAATCTGGGTGTCAAGCAGCCCTAGTCACAAAGCAGCCCTCCAAGTACCCCGAGGAGCACTCCCTGCCCTGGTCATGAAGGACTTGGAATTGGGACCAAGTGGTTGTTTTTGATCCTACTTTTATACATTCTTTCCAGACAGGGGATGTGAATCCACTCTCTAATGCTTCATGATGTACATTGGTTCCCTTTCAAATGTAATTTCCAGGCTTCCCTACAGACACAGTTGTTGTGTGAAGTGAAGGTTTCCACAACAGGTTGTTATGGGGTTGAACCTAGCAAGAGGATTCAAAACATAGCCATATTGAAGTGTGAGTTCTCTACACCTTCCTGGAGCATTAACCAGAGCCAAACAAAAGGGCAGGTCTTGCTTAGAAACGTCCTCAACTTGAACAACAGAAACGTCACTCCCACCTCTCACCCAAATGATCCACCAAATGGGTGTGCTCAGTAAGAACGAATTAGCAACCTTTTGCAAACATATTTGTCAGAAAATCTCGTGCGAAGGTAAAACCAGGTGAAAAAAAAACAATTGATGGACAGAATGCAGAACAATGTCATACTTTCACCCCAGTACAGAGATCTGGGCTTGAATCCATCGCTTTTTTGCTCACTATTCCATTCTAGTTCGGACCCAACCATATGCAAATCAGTCTTGACCCTGTGCCCAATGGGAACAGTCTAGCCCGAGCTGCCAGGCCATTTCCTCCCTGGACTGGAAACATGCATCCTAGAAATGGTGATGGGGTTTCACCCCTCATCAGCCAGGATAGCTTGACTCCAGTGGCATGGAGAGCACGGAACCCATGTCTGGGCGTACCCGTCCCACTCGGGGTGACAAATGCAAAAAGAACAATTGATGGACAAAATGCAAAACAATGTCATACATTCACCCCAGTACAGAGATCTGGGCCTAAATCCATTGTTTCTTTGCTCATGAAGCCATTCCAGTTTCGACCCAGCCATATGCAAATCAGTCTTGTCCATGTGCCCAATGGGAACAGTCTAGCCCGAACTGACAGGCCAGGTCCTCCATGGACTGGAAACAAGCATGCTAGGACCAGTTTCGGGGTTTCACCCCTCATCAGCCAGGATAGCTTGACTCCAGCGGCATGGAGAGCACAGGACCCACGTCTGGGCATACCGTCCAACTCGGGGTGAAAAAGAGCAAAAAGAACAATTGATGGACAGAATGCAGAACAATGTCATACATTCACCCCAGGGCAGAGAGCTGAGCCTAAATCCATAGTTTTTTTGCTCACCATGCCAGTCCAGTATGGATCCAGCCATATGCAAATCAGTTTTGACCCTATGCCCAATGGGAACAGTCCAGCCCGAACCAACAAGCCAGGTCCTCCCTGGACTGGAAACAAGCATCTAGGACCAGTTTTGGGGTTTCACCCCTCATCACCCAGGATAGCTTGACTCCAGTGGCAAGGAGAGCACAGGACCCATGTCTGGGCATACCCGTCCCACTCGGGGTAACAAATGCAAAAAGAACAATTGATGGACAGAATGCATAAAATGTCCTACATTCACCCCTGTACAGCGATCTGGGCCTAAATCCATTGTTTATTTGCTCACCATGCCATTTCAGTTTGGACCGTTCATATGCAAATCAGTCTTCACCCTGTGCCCAATGGGAATAGTTCAGTCCGAACTGCCATGCCAAGTCCTCCCTAGACTGGAAACAAGCATCCTTGGACCGGTTTAGGGGTTACACCCCTCATCAGCCAGTATAGCTTGACTCAAGTGGCACGGAGAGCATGGGACCCATGTCTGGCATACCCGTCCCACTTGGGGTGACAAATGCAAAAAGAACAATTGATGGACAGAATGCAGAACAAAGTCATACATGCACCCCAGCACAGAGACCTGGGCCCAAATCCATCGTTTTGTAGCTCACCATGCCATTCCAGTTTGGACCCAGCCATGTGTAAATCAATCTTGACCCTGGCCCCAATGGGAACAGTACTTAGACTAGGACAGCACACAGTCATACTAGCACTGCACAAACACAAGGTGTATCAGTGCAAACTCTTGGTTTCACATAACAGTAGAACTTTACACAAGATGTGTCAGTAGGCTGCACTCTCAGTGGCACAGAGAATAAGATCGGTTCAAGCTATAAATTCACAAAATAAGGTATGGTGCCATTTGTGCGCTTTATTTATTTATTTATTTATTTAATTGCTTATATCGCGCTAGAATCGACCCATGAGGTATCTCCGCGCTTTGCTCGCAAAAGTTCTAAAGTATATTGTCTCTGCGGAAAACCACAGGGAGGGTTATGCTATCTGAAACAGAAGAGTTTTTAAGGCCTTCCTAAAACATAGATGGTTGTCATTGTGTCTTAGGTCAGATGGAAGTTTATTCCACATGGTTGGGCCTATAAATGATAGGGCACGTCCACCTTGTCTGACTTTTTTTACAGTGGGAATTTCCAGTAGACATTGGTTGCTAGAACGTAATAAACGTTCAGGTTTGTATATCTGAAATTTTTGTGCCAGATATCTGGGGCCTTGCCCGTAGAGACATTTGTGCACTAGGCAACAGATTTTAAATGTGACACGTTGTCGTATGGGCAACCAATGAAGGTGACTTAACAGAGGTTTGGACGGGGTCCTTGCGGGAGCATTTAGAATTAATCTGGCTGCCGTATTACCAATCTCAAAAATAAATAAATAAATAAATAAAATCACTGATGTATATAATGTACCCAATGAAAAGACACTACCTTTACTAACATAAGCACACACTTGGTGCACCCCTCCAAGGTCATAGGACAGGGCCTGTACCTCACATTGTCAGTGACAAGCCTAGGTCTCATCACTCCAGCTAGGTTAGCATGATGTAATGGCAAAATAAAAGTAGAATATCAGTTTTGCATGCAGTCTTTACTCAGTACAGGGTTCCACATCCATTTACCATGCAAAGGACATTCTCCTCCCAACAGATGCCAGGAAAAAGAGTATGTAAATAGAAAATCTTTGAAGTTATGATGCCATAGAAATATTTCTGTTTGATACAAGCAAGATACAAGACTAAATCAGTGGGTAAATCCTTTGTTTATATTTAGAATATAAAAATATGAAGACTAAGCCTTACAATATGATATCTCGAGGCCAACAAAATAAAAAATGAAGCACATAGTTGTGCTTATATTAAAAATGTAAAATACCATTGCAAGAGAAATTATCAAGCTAACACTAACATTTCATATATATTTGATTATCTGAAATAAATATGGATTTTTGTCAAATCTCTTGCAGGAGTCTTAGGCAGTTCATCATTAAAATTACAGTTACTTATAGAAAGGTAATTGAAGCAAGGAACAACCCCCATGTAGAAATGATAACGGCTGGCAATCACACCACTGAAAAGTAAAACCAGATCTAGTTCTACTTGCAAATGAAATAAATGTGTGAAACTGAGGTATTCACCACACATGTGTTAGATAAGTTACTATACATTTAACTGAAGTCCAACTGTAAAAAAACACAAATATTACTTCAAATATTTCATTTACTAATATTCCATTGTAGCTATATACAGACAAAGCGAACATCTTGGCTAGGACATGCAACGCATTAGTGACCCCAACATGCCATGCAGAATAAAATTCATAATTAACTTTTATACAGCTATCCTAACCACATACGAACAGGAACCCCTCCTTGAACTTTTGTGTGAGTACCACATCTTGCCTTCTATGTAATTGTATTGATATTTTGCGTACTACCCCAGACAAGGCATTGAAGCACTTTACGGCGAGTCGAATGCTACTCGGCAAATGTGACTCTCTTTGCTCTACTCTAATGAGCAAGTGCATACTCTTGCAGATGTCATCAGAACATTCACTTTGACCTTTAAAACATATGAAAATAGTACACAAATCTTGATTAGCTACAACAAAGATGAGTCCCTGCTGTCACTACTCATGGTCCCTAGCTACAGGTCATTACAGATTGATAGTGGTGACTGATAATGAATCCTGATTACACAGACATCATTGAATTCAATGACCAAATCCAGCTCTGCTCCACTTCCTTACATAGGTTCTTGCTCCATACAATCAAGTTTCCTAGCATTCCTCCACACAGTGATCATGCCACTATCAACCTACCTTCTAGTGCAATACAGCAAGAACCTTTTACTGGGGCTCCCTTTAAAAACCCTAACCACATGAAGTCCATCCTGAATGCAGCAGATTGTCTTTTTAACCACACTAACATATATAACTACAGAATAATAGCTAGGGTTTTGCAGTGGCTCCCAGTACAAAAGATAATCATATTTGAGTTCCTCTATGATCAATCAATGGCCTTAATACATATGTCAAGTGTCACAACTACCTTTGTCTTGCTTTGTAGACTGTAGTTCTTAATGACACTAAACCTCACTTTTCAAAATGTTCTACCACTTTCTATTTGCTAGCCTGAAAACGAACACTAATATAGATGTTGCCTCATAATGTGGCTCCTTAACAAGAACGTTGCTCTCTGCCCCCCCCCTTTAGATTACCACAGTGTGGCACACTGCAAATTGCCATTACATAATACAGCATCACAATCACAAGTGTGTTCAAACTTTCTATTGTTCCGAACCATCTTTAATAGGGAAGCTAACAATAGACAGGTTTTTGACTGAACACTGAGGCAAATCCTGGACAAGCTTCCTCATCCCCACAAAGTATGGACAGACATTGGACACCAGATGTGTAATAGTCTGTTCCTGGAAGCGTAAATCCCATTATGTGAGAAAATAGTATCTAAGCATTTAGCTCTTTCGTCCATAGATATCAGAAGATAAACTAAAGATATAACAAAGCATTGCCAACACTTAGGACTGAATCTTAAATCAGAGTTTCTACACCCTAAGTGAAGTCTTCTTTCTCTGTGGTACCACAGATTACCACAGAATAACCAGACTGAAGGCCTCATTTACAATATTTTGCTATAGGGCAGCACCACAAGACTTCCTGTGGTGCTACCCTACGGCAAAAGAAAAAGGCAGGAATGCGACGTATCTATCATATACAGTGTATTTCTGTCCTTTCCCTCTGAGTCAGCACACAAATGGCTGCCATGTGCCAGCACGGGCACTCTTGTGCCATCGTGCAGGGGTGTCTGTGTTTTAGGGGTGATTATTTTTGTGCAGCAAGTGACACCTTCCTGCACAGAACCAATCAGTGGAGGCGATTTCCTTTTTCTATGTGTGCTGCAGAATGTTTTCCATGTTTAAAAATATTGTAGTATACCACCCTTTAAAATCATATGGTCATCTGTTTAACAGTTCAGGAAAAAGTATTGTGTTAGCGCCATAACAGCAAGTCTATGTCGATAGATTATTAGCCGCTTCGCTGCGGCGCACATTTCCCGCTGTGCGGGTTAATTCTACGCGTACGCGAATCGGACGGCCCCTGGCCTTCTGACGCACAGGCCCACTGTGACGTCAGACGGCCGGGGACCGTACGATGCACGGAAGAGGTTAGTTATGAAAGAACATGTAAGAAAGTAAAACAAGAACATTTAAAAACGAATCGTTTCTGTGACGTTGAACAAATATTATAATGGTTGGAGAGTAAAATTAAATGAAGGAAGTTTAGAAAGGATAGCATATACGTGGAGCAGTTACAATTCTATGACACACGCAGCAGGAAATTAATTTCCCCAAGTTTTTTTCAGAGAAACACATTTAAAGCAATCAATATTTTAAAGGGATTTAAGATTTCTGCATACAATATGCATTTAACAGCACACCTCAATTTTTGTACTACTCGTGCAGTGCTTCAGTACAATATAATCATATTGTGAAGTAGCAAAAAGTAGGTACTACCTGCTCACACTCAATCGTGCTTTTGGACATCAGGCCTTCTTTGCAAGTTTCATTTTCACATGGAGAATTGCCTGCACCTTGTGGGTTTAAATGACTTTCTTCAAATTGTATCCTTCCAGGACTAACAACCAATGGCAATGTCTTCTCATTCATTAATGATACAGAAGCGTCATCTGATAGGGTCAATGTTTGAACAGAGTTCTCCAGTGGTGCACAGTTTCGTGTGATAATTTGTTCATTATCAGCTGGCTCAACTATGCGGTCCCATACAGGCGGAGACTTAAAGAAGGGTTTGTGATGTGGCAGAGATTCGACTTTCTCATTATTAGATGTCAGAATCTTTTGAACCACCGCGCTGGTCCTAGGGGAAGCCAAACCACTGCTTTCATGAATTTCATTAAAAATTAGGCTCGACATGGAAATAGTTGGTTGATCTAATAGTAACTCATTAAAATCCGAATGCTCTTTCTCCTCTTGAATGCAGCTGGAAAGTAATAAGTCCTTCCTGAGCAACACCTTTTTCCTGTTCCTGCTTATTTCTGGTAATTTGGATTGAAATGTGCAAGCATTCCTTTTGTCTAGAACTCTCCTCTCACACTGATACACTCTTTGATCTTCTGGTGGACATGATTCATTTACACAAAATGTGTCCTTCTTGAGGTAGGACGCCCCATTGTCTTTCTTTGATACAATTTCCATTTCAGACTTTTTTGACCAATTTGGAAACTGCAAATGACAAGTTCTTTCATCATTTATTTCAACTTCCTTTAGGCCACTTTCTTCTTGTTCATTATGTTCTACCAACCCGTTTACACGGTTGCTGTGGTATGAGTTAGACTGTAAGTCTTTAGCAGCAGACAAGGTGCTTGCTGGGATTTTCTCATTTGGCAGTGACTCATGATGTATTTTCCCCCTCCAGGAATGCTCACATCCATCTAGGTAAAAGATAAAAATAGATTTAAGCAAAAAGAAATAGATAATATAATCTACATTTCGACATTTTCCGTAATTGTAACAATTACATCTTGAATTTGAGTGCCCTGGGATAGTTTCCATTATTTTCCAGCCCTGAAATTATACTTACTAAGGGGTCCCTATAATTCTGAGGTAGGTAACTAACAGAGGATTACAACAGTTCAGCAGTCAAAATCTCTGTGTGAAAAACAAATCTTGCAATTCCGGCAACTTCCATTACTGGGCCCATGGAAATAAGCCACTTGTAACTGAGTACGTAGGGTTTGAATATCAAGATATTTGTGCAATCATTTCAGCTTCTTTCATAAGAAAAAAACCTGTAAAGACATTGGTTGTATGCATGGGATGAAGGAACAAAAATCAAACCTTCAAGTTTATCACTGCTTTCTATAACGCCTGTAAAGAAAGGTTTCTTTGTTTTGGGAATTTAAATGGCGCATACTAGGACCAACTTACTTGCCTTGTAAGCAGCAGCGGCTCATGCAGGTAAGAGCGGTGGGGCCGGGTGGAGGGGTTGGGGGGCATTTTGACAGACAATGAGGGAAAATGATTTATTTATTTATTTTTCCATTGTGGTCGTCTGTCGAATCCCCCCTTATCTCCCTACTTCCAGCCCCGGCCAAGATTCTTGAGGCCCATATCAATCGTAATCTCTGTGCCTTTATTGAGAGTTCAAACTTATTGGATATCTCTCAACACGGTTTCCGGGCCGCACACAGCACGGAGTCTGCCCTCACGGTTGTGATTAATATTATCCGCTTGGAGGTTGATAAGGGACATTCTACTCTGCTGGTGTTGTTAGATCTCACAGCAGCTTTTGACACCCTGTCCCCGTCAATTCTGATTTCCAGGCTTAAGGATATTGGGGTAGAGGGCACCGCTCTCAGTCTACTCTCCTCTTTTCTACATCTTAGGGAGCAGAGAGTTAAGATGGGCAATTTTCTCTCCGCCTCTCAAGAAGTGCAATGTGGGGTACCACAGGGCTCTTCTATGAGCCCTTTGTTATTTAACATCTACGTTACCCCACTTGCCAAGGTGGTGAGATCCTTCGGCCTGGAGGTGCTATCGTACGCCGACGACACTCAGATCCTGGTCTCTATCACCCAGTCGGCAAGCGATTCAGCCCTCAAGTTTAGAGCATGCATGGAGGCAGTCTCCCAATGGATGTCCGAAATTTCTTAAAACTGAACGGGGACAAAACCGAGATTATGGTGTTTGGAAGTAGTCGGGACTTATGGTCAAAGGACTGGTGGCCACTTTCCCTGGGGGAATGCCCTCTTCCCTCCTTCTCCACCAGGATCCTTGGGGTGCTAATTGATCCCGCTCTATCATTTGACGCTCAGGTAAATAGAACGGTGTCCACCTGTTGTGCCATCATAAGAAAGTTGAGGAAGATTGCTCCCTATCTGTCCCATGCAGCCCGGAAACAAGCAACAGTTGCTTTGGTCTCATCGAGGCTAGATTATTGTAATGCCCTATAGTGGCATTAACAAGAGCTCCATCCACCGTTTTCAGATGGTGCAGAACGCCGCCGCCAGGATGGTCCTGAACCTTCGTAGGCTAGCTTCGGTAACTCTGGCCAGAATGGATCTTCACTGGCTTGCGATTCCCTCTAGGATTTCTTTCAAACTTCTGTGTCTGGCCCATAGTGCTGTTCATGGCTCAGGCTCAGAGGGTATCAGGTCCCTTCTGCGCGTTTATACTCCCAGAAGAACCCTTCGTTCAGCATCTAAGAATTTGCCCTCGGTCCCCAGAGCTGTGAAGGCAAAATGGGGAGGTAGAGCTTTTTCCACCTTAGCTCCAAAACTTTGGAATTCTCTCCCTCCGGAACTCTCCAGTCAGGCCTCTCTGTCGGTCTTTAGGAAACCCCTGAAGTCCTGGCTTTTCTCCCAGGCATATTAGAGGCCGCGCTTCCGGTGGTTATAGTGGTCTTCACTTGGTAGTTTGGACTTTCTGTTTGTTTGTTATCGCGCCTTGATGCCCTCTGGGGCTAAGTTTGCGCGTTATAAAATGCCTTTCATTCATTCATTCATTCAACCCTGCCACACTACCCGCCGCTCTTACTTGCAAAGGCCGTGGCTGCATGGAAGAATGTTTCTCCCTGTGACATATTCCCAACTTGGATTTATGCAAATGATAAACTGAAAATACAATACTAAGGGCCTGATTTGGAGGTCCGTCTGTCTGTATTGCGGCGCATTTTACCCCTGCCATGCTGAGACTCCTTCACCTCCCAATTTAGAATTGTCAGCTGGCCCTGCGGCCAACTCTAAACATTGGCAAGTACTGCTGTCACAGGGGTTACTGTCAATGTTGTGAAAGTGTGACAGACATCTGCATCAAACTTTTACAAAGTTCTCATTTTTGTTAGAAACAATCTCCCAAAGCAGGAGTCTGTTATCGAAAAATGTAAAACTAATGGGCTCCACACCATGGGATGTGTCTCTCATGGTGCAGGAGTAATATGTTTTCTTTTTCATGTCCCTCCCCTCTAGGGTTTACCTTGAGGTGACAAACAACAAAAAACATAACATAAAACACTGTCTTCTCTAAGTCAGGTGGATGGTGTTATATGTAAACGTTTGATGGTCCGTACTCTGCCCGACCATTGGAGAAGTATGTAAAAAGTAGGTAAAGTTCATGTTAGAAATGGGTTTTCTGGTTAGCTAAGGGATACACCCTGGCCAGGCAGAACCCACCACACTAGTCAGGGTAAGCTAGATACACAAATCAGATAATCTATGCTCACTCTCTAGTAGCTTAGCGCAGAGCAGGCAGGCTTCTCAAAAGAGGTAATGTGTAAAGTATTTGTGCAACACACACACACAGTAATACAATGAATACACCACAAAAAGACTCCACACAGGTTTATAATAGATTTGTCTATTGTTAGTGAAATGAGGCCAAAACAATATATATACGAAATATGCTCTTCAAGATATCCACGTTTTAATTCACAAGAGAAAAATACAATGCTCAGAGCTCTCCCTGTATTTCATTGTTCATGCGCGGTCATGCTGGATAGAAGAAAAACAATCAAATGCAGAAGGGGGTCCCTCCACAGAGGCTGCCGACCTGTATCAAATGCAAATAAGCCCCCCAAAGCCCGAAGGTGCTGGAAGGGGTTAAGTGGCTCAATCAGGCCATGCTCCGATGAAGCTACCTGCAAGGAAGCATGGGTTTGGCAAAGTACAGTACCTTGGAGTGTTTTTGTAGTATATAAACCTACAGGGCTCGAGTCAATCCAAGAGTTGGGCTGCAGGAGTTGTCTGCGGGCCTAGGGAGAAGGGCCCGCCTACAGCTGATCAGGATTCTCAGTGGTGGCTGACACAGGAAGCACTGTGCAGCTCTGGATTGCAGAAGGCTGACAACCTCGCACTTCAGCACACGCCCCTCATCACTAGGACAACGCATCACAGGGAGCCATATTGAAGGCATTGCAGCTGCTGTGAGCATGGTGGAGCTCAGCAAGAGTGCAGCAGTTGTTGAAGCCTGGAGCGCTGACTCCTCCGCAAAGGGGAAGGTGCGCTTGTTGATTTGAAAACCAAGTCACCCATAAATGCTGGTCAGAGCAGACTGCTCAACCATTGTTGAACACTTCCTGCCATCAGGGGAAGTTGAAGTCTTTTCTGACATTGAAAATTTGGGGAAGAGGGGGCAAGCCAATGAGCCCTTGGGGAACACGGGTAGTGAGCACAGAACAGAGGTAGCATACAGTAGGCCAGTACACCAGGCAGGTCACAGAGTGGCAGTCCCTCCTGCAGCACAGCACTCAGCAAGCAACAGGCCAACACAGCAACGCTGTTAGCAAAGTGGCAGTCCCTCTGGCAGAACAGCAGTCCTTCTTGCAATGTGCAGATGTAGAGCCAGCATTGTCTGGTTACAAGTGTCAGATTTTGTGGGTCCAGAGCCCCAGTTCTTACACCTAAAAGTGCCTTTAATGTAAGGGGTGACTTCAAAAGAAAACTTTAAAGTGCACAAGTCTCCCTTTCAGCCCAGTCCTGCCTGCTAAGCTAACGCTGGGGGTAACTCAGTGCTTTGAGTGAGGACAGGGCACAGCCTATTCAGATGTAACTGTGAGCCAGCTCTCCCTCTTCCTGCCCAGGAAGGCTATCAGAATGCAGATGAATGCTCAAAACATATGAGCCTCACCTTCCTGTGTTTGTGGCTGTCTAGAGTGAATGCACATAGTGTAGCTGTCACCCAAACCAGTTGTGTATTGAAGACAGTCTATCAAGCACGAAGAGCAGTAAGTGTAGAGAAATGCCCCTTTCTAAAAGTGGTACAAAAGGGGGTGGTAATGGACGGAGCATCTGAACCAATCAAACACTCACACCCAGTCAAAAGATCTGGGTTTAAACCATCACCGTTCTTTAGCCCACTCTGTCACCCCAGTCCAGACATGGCTATATGCAAATCAGTATGACCCTGTGCCTCATGGGAACAGTCCAGCCCGAACTGCCAAGCCATGCCTTCCCCGGACCGGAAACAAGCTTCCGAGGACCGGTTTCTGGCATTACAGCCGTCTACAGCCCGGCTTGCTTGAATCCAGTGGCAAAGTGAGCAAGGGACTCATGTCTGAGCATACTGTGCCACACTTATGGCGGCCAAAAACGGTACAAAAGGGAGTGGTAATGGACGGAGCATCTGAACCATTCAAACACTCACACCCAGTCAAAAGATTTGGGTTTAATCCATCACCGTTCTTTAGGCCACTCTGCCACCCCAGTTCAGACATGGCTATATGCAAATCAGTCTGACCCTGTGCCTCATGGGAACAGTCCAGCCCGAACTGCCAAGCCATGCCTTCCCTGGACCGGAAACAAGCTTCCGAGGACCGGTTTCTGGCATTACAGCCGTCTTCAGCCCGGCTTGCTTGAATCCAGTGGCATTTCTAAAAGTGGCATTTCTAAACAATAATTTTAAATCCAACTGCACCAATGAGGATGATTTATCATTACCATTCCAAACATATCAAATATGAAAAAGCTACTCCTCTATTATCAGGAATTACAGCTTTAAAATATCTTAAGGAATCCCAATGCTGGTCCATGAGAGGGGTAGGACTCACAGTAGTGAAAAAGAAAATAGGCGGTTTGTCACTGCCAGGACATTCAAAACAGAAAGGTACATGTCCTACCTTTTACTTGAATAGCACCCTGCCCTTAAGCTACCTAGTGCCTACCTTAGGGGTGACTTATATGAAGGCTTAGCAAGTAGTTGGAAAAGCCAACCTGACGTGGAAGTAAGCAGCACACACATGCACTGCAGTGTCAGTCTTGATAGAGATTTGAAAGGCTACTTATATGAGTGGCAAAATGAATGCTACAGGCCCACTAGTAGAACTTGAAGTACAGGCCCTGGGAATAAATCATACCACCCCATGGAGAGAGCACAAGAATGACCATACAAGAGGAGCACTGCACCACCTCCCATTGCTGCTGAAGCTGGCCGCGTTTGCTCAGGAGTGAGAGCTGTGTGCAGCCGACTCCAGCACAGGACTGGGGCAGTGTGAGTGCCAGCGGTCAGGGCACTTGCTGGAACATTGCAAGCCTCATAACAGCTTGAGCAGCTAAGACTGGTTATGAGTCTATTGAGCCTGCAGGGGAATTCACTGCTGAGGGCGTACCAGCACCAAGACACCTTAAACTATTTTATGAGGAGTCAAGGCCTACCAGTTAGCAATCCCTGGATGTGGCCACCAGTGAATGGGAAATATCATCCACCACATTACAAAGAGTGGGTGGGAAAGAGAGTTGCTTGCAAAACACTAGAGCCATGAACTTAAGGGTGAATGTGTTATTGTTTATATATGTCGTAACATTGCTTTGAATGTGTAGAGTTAGAAATAACATACTTCTTTTCGTTCTAAAAATAAGTACTTGATTGGACATTGATTTGCTGTGTGCTGTTTGAGTTTTGAGTAGGTTTTACTGACCTGTATTCATACTTCCCCTTACCAAGGGAGCCTTTGACTGTTTGACCAAAGCTACCACTCAGAGTTATGTGCAGAAGGGGTACTTGGGCCCTTTGCTCTATAGTAGGCTGGGCCCTGGGACATCAGGAGTAAAAGGCCTCAGCCCCCACAGGTGGGCCCAGTAACCCCTGCGTGCTGCGTGGCTCTCTCAATTGGACTCTGACAATGATCCCATATAAAAACCTGGGTTTAGATTAATAAATTCAGAAAACATAAATCAAGTTTGTAAATGAACCGCTGTGTGAGTTTGTGTGTGTGCATGTGTGTGTGAAAAAAAAGAATTTGGAGAAGACAAACAAGAAAAGTAAATACAAGTTTCCTTAGTCTGTGTTCTATTTGTCATAATAAGAGCAGAGGAGGAAGATGGATGGAGGTTTCTAGAGGAGACAATCGGAAAGAGGTAAGTAGGAATGAGAATCAAGGGTGAGGTAAGTGATTAAAAGAGGGAAAGGTCACATCAGCATGGATTGTGAGTCTGGGGATGGAAGTGGAGTACGGAAGGTGATGATAAAAACATGGGACTACACAAGATTATAAGGTGAAGAGATGGAAAGCAGTGGGAGTTGTAAGCCTCCCTGAGTAAAACCTTGCAATAAAGGGGAACACGATGTAAAAGGAAGTATTCAGAGGATATAACACAAGAAAACAACAAAATGGCAATAGTGGAAGAGAAAGGGTCGTGTAAGGCGACCAAAATCAGTATAAGAGAACAACATGGTGATTCTGGGCATTTCCCTTTTCCGAATGGTTTACCCTCTAATTGATCATTTTAGATTGATTATTTTTCAATGTTTTGTGATCGGATTTCGGTCATAAAACTAACCCTTGGCATAGCAGGCGTAGTGTCTCTACGCGTATTTCCACAGAGTTTGAAAAAACTCAGTGGAAATATGCTACACTCCCTCCCCCCTCTAAAATTCCCAAAGACGTACAACATAGTGTTTTTTTATTACAAAAGGATGCAAGGAGCAGGAAGGAGAGCGGCCAGGCACGGGAGATGGCAGATACACAGGTAAGTGGCTTCTTTTTTAATTTTTGAAGAATTTGGGAGGGGGAGGGCGCAGCTAACTCCCCTACGCGACAAAGGCAGAGTCTTGCCTACCTCCGCGTTCGCAACAGAGCGCGGAGTAGGCAAGTCTTTGCAAACTTCACTGGCGGAGCGGAGTAACCCGCCCAGGGTTACATAAAACATGGATGAATGTCCTATTGAGTCAGCATTTGGTATGGCCACCTACAACACTCCCAAACTCTTAAAATGGGATTAGTGCATTAAAAAGCATTTTTACAGTCGCAAACTCTGAATAGAAGTGTTTACAGCAATAAAAAAAATGTTATGCCTCGTCCTAGGTCTTCAACAGACAATTTAAGCTGTGTGTAGCCGAGGCCAAAAAATAAAAACAAGATCCATGTGATCCATAGGAAATATACAACTAGGAAATCTTTCAGGCTGGAATCATTAGCCTGAGTAATACCATGCAAGACATTAATCTTCAAAACCTGTATATGTATCCTTATTTGTTATTACTATTGAAAGCATTTGCGTATAAACACAATTAAAATTGAAGGCTTTATATATTCACCATTCTTACTTTAACATCCTCTCTGAATGGTAACATTTTATACAGATTTCGACATTTCATAACTAAGTGATCACTAAATCGTTTTACCTTGAAAGGCAGCCACAGATTCAATGGAAAGTACTCTTCTTCCAATAGCAGAGAGACTTCGACAAATGTTCAAGGAAGAACAATAATCCATTCGCTCTTCACACAATGAGATGACGCTCTGTGTAAATAATCAACACGTTAAAATAAATCATAACATTGTTGCTAAATGACATTCAAATTTTCAAAAAGTATTTTAGACATTGCGGCCATCTGACCCTTACTCCATTATAGGAATAGAGAAAGAGGAAATGTAACCCGGAAACAGGAGCAGTGGTGGTGGGGTCAGGATGGTTAGTGAGGAAATGGGCACATGCCCTACAATTTGGTTTTGAGTCAACCTTATTATCGGTTCAGGGACTTGGCTTAGCTTTACAAGATAATTACTAGAAGGAAAGTGTGTCTGCTTCACTGGATAGGACTTTTGTGAGGGTGACCGATCCGCTGAACATCGTATTGTTTATCTGGGTGGCAAGACCAGGATGGAAGCTTGTCTTACAGTTTTTTATAGCTCTATGCTGGTTCACAGCTATTGCGGCCAGCGACATATTCTGCAGGTTACAATTATGCAATTGTTAGGGAAATTCTGGTCAGTGATAAGAAATGTGTGTATGTTTTCCAGATTACAGAACTAAAAAAATGTTAAGGTCCGTATCAAGGGGTAGTTGGGCAAGGAAGGGATTCAGGGAATATTTTCAGGTTAACTGTTTACTGAATTTTGTATCAGCTTGAATGATCAGAATTGCGATTTTCCTCTGCTCCTGCATGCCCGCATTTTTGGCATGAGGGTGGTGTTGGCAGGAAGAGCAATGATATAGCCAATGAAGCTTGCTTTAGGAATTTCTATAAGTACCATGGACTGAGACTTCTAGCAGAAGGTAAACAAGGGCTGTAAAGAGAAGACAGCGTGAGCAACAGTTGTGGCTCCTATGGGTTACTGTGAGTGGAAATAAGAGCTGTAATGTATGGGATTTCTAGCGGTTCTTTGCATAGTTTGCATCTGCTGATTAGAAAGAGGTTAAATGTGCATGGTTCTCTCCCTGATTGTGTGTCTGTACTTCCCAAATCAAATCATAACAAGCCATGACTCATCGCATTTCCTCTGGATTAAAATGTACAATGCACTTGATTGTCTATGTAAACTGTCTCAATGTGGTTACCTTTGATTAAAGAGAGTGTGAATCAGATAATCTCTTCCTCAGAGTGGTGTACTAAAACAAGATTGCAATACCTAGCGGCCAAGTACAGCAGTGATTTAACAGAAAAGGCAATTTATAAAGAAGAGCAAGACCTGCCAGTAGTTCAATTGAACCCACCAATCATCCCTAATAAATTAATAATTTACCCACTGAGCTACCTTACTCAAAATACAAATCTGTGACCTATACTATGTTCCTGAATGCCTCTGCGTGATTGTGCTCGTAAATACTGCTACCTCGTCGCCTGCAGGCGCAGTGTAGTTTAAATGCTTACATAAGTCATTTGGAGAAGTGTGGCTCACTGGTTAGAGGAGGCAGACCTGGAAGCAGAGGTCAGCCCGGGACCAGGGTTCAATTCCCGGCTTGGCGGGGTCTTAAGTCCTAAAATGTCCATGGACTCGACAATTCTCGCTCCGGTGCCTACTCAATTCACGGGTTCACACTCTGCGACTCTGGGCAATAGCTTGCTTAATCTCCACAACGGCCCCTCGCGGTGGGATGCCTGGCTTTCACCTTGCGGATACCCTGCCGGGGTTATCTCACAGGGGAATACCAGGACGGGTTCCCTAAGCAAGCACTTAGAAACCGCTTGGTGATTTGCGCTATATAAATTCCTGTACATTTACATGTGTGAAACAAGTAATCCAGGGTCCCCTTTCTAAACACATACACTTAAGAAGTGTTAACATATATATGGTAGGCCCAAATCATCCCCCCACACTTTTGTGTTGCTTTCCCATTCCGCTTGTTACAACTATCCCCCAATAACCAGAGATTCTCAACATGAACACAATTGACATTTCCCCTGCTCTCCACCTCTTGAGGCCAGCAAAGCTGTTATGTCCTTCTAGTACTCTGAAAAACACGAACAAGTGAAAATGCCTGCGTACATCGCTTTTTGTCAGTGACTGTGCTGCAAAACTAAAAATGATACCTCTTAATGTGTTTTGTAAAATCAAATATCTCCAGCAAGTTTTTCATGCAGCAAAATGCATAAACAGTAATTCCTGCTCATTTTCAGAAGTTTGGAAAACACCCACTGTAATGCACACAAAAAAAATATACACGACCACTGCAGACCTTATTTTTGATTCGTAGGACATCTCCGTGGACCAGTTTGTCTTTGTATATTGGGTATTATATAGAGCAATGTTCGCTAATTCTTTATGGATCTCAGTAAAAAAGGGGGAAAAAGCAGTGTTTACCCGTTAGGCTTCCAGGTCAGTGAGCATTTAAGTATATGTGTTGACCTTCCTTTTAGATAACAGGTTACCACGTGCCTCAAAAAGATAACTTATGAACCTGGCAAGTTTAAGATAGCAAAGCTATTTACTGATGGAATGAAGGAATAATATGGTGCCTAGTTCCACATTAGTAACTGACCAAAGGTGATTTGTGCAAGCTATTTTACTAGAACACCGTATGCACTCAACCGCTAATACTTTTGGGACTCTTTTAAAGATATTTACAGAATATTCCTGTACCTCAATATCCGGCCTGTTTGATGGGATCGGGTCTTGCATGTGTTCCAACAGAATCCATACATTACGACTAATCTCTGGTTCCACCTCCGGGTCCACCACATATTCAATTGCTGCCTGAAGTGTGGCGCCTAATGAATACACATGGGCCTGCAGAAAAAAAGACAACAAATATTGGCATTTCTAACAATGTACTATAACAACACAAGGATACAACATCTCCCTGCTGCCCTTTCTGGGCAAGGTGATGGAACGCCATGTTACCGCGGCTCTGAGCACCCACATTGAGGCTAATGGGGGGCTGGCTTCTCGTCAGGCAGGATTCCGCCCCAGGCACTCAACAGAATCGGTCGTAGTCGCCGTCCTAGACAACCTCAGAAAGGGCATGGATGACAACAACCACCAGGCACTGGTCCTCCTCGATCTTTCCGCCGCCTTTGACACGGTGGACCATACCATCCTACTCACCCGTGTCAAGGCGGCTGGCATCGGGGGATCAGCCCTTGTCTGGCTCTCCTCCTTTCTGAGGGACCGCACCCAGGCGGTCCGTCTAGGCGACTTCACCTCCACTCCCCTCCCTGTCACTTGCGGTGTTCCCCAGGGTTCCTCCCTCTCCCCCCTTCTCTTCAATCTCTATATCTTCCCTCTCATCTTTGCTCTCCAGCAGCTGGAGGTCACCGTCTTCAACTACGCGGATGACCTCCAGCTCATCTTTGATCTGTCCCCCTCTTCTCTCTCGGTCTCCAATTTCCAGTCTACTATGACATTCATCAGGGACTGGATGAATCACAACCACCTTAAACTGAACCCTGATAAAACTGAGCTGGTTCTCACTGGTGGTTCGTCCAGTCCCTGGAACTCTCTTTTCTGGCCCCCCTCTCTCGGCCCTGCACCCTCCCCCTCCACCACTGTCAAAACACTGGGTGTAAAAATGAACAATCAGCTCACTCTTCACTCACACATCAGCTTCGTGGTTTCCTCCTGTTTCCTCACTCTTCGAACCATCCGCTCTGTCTCCCGCTTCTTCACCCCTCAGGCCCTCAAGACCATCATGGCCGCCCTGGTAATCTCGCGTTTGGACTACGCCAACGCTCTTTTCCATGGCATCCCTGCCTATAGTTTGCGTAGACTCCAAGCCATCCAGAACCAGGCGGCCAGACTGATATTTGGCCTCCCACGTTATCACCACTCCACCCCCCTCCTAAAGAAACTCCACTGGCTCCCCGTGAAACAACGTTCCCTCTTCAAAATCGGGTGCATGGTTTTCCAGGCCCGTCAGGGCACTGCCCCTGCTTTCATCACTTCACTTATCAAACCCTACGTCCCTGCAAGAAACCTCCGGTCCTCCTCCAAGTCCCTTCTCCTGATCCCCCGTTTCTCGCGCAAAAAATGGGGTGGATCCAATTTCTCTACTCTGGCCCCTTCCTTTTGGAACTCTCTCCCTGATAACCTCCGTTCCGCAACTCAGTACCTTTCTTTCCGTGGAGACTTGAAAACTTTCCTATTTAGCCAGGCTTTCCCCGCCTAAATTTTCTCCCCGGTCTTCCCTCCCCTCAGCCACTGAACCTTCAGCGCCAAGAAACCGCAAGGTGTATGCTGCGCTTTACAAGCATTTTAAATTAGAAATTAGAAGGACAAATCATGAGCATTCTAGCCACGGGAAACTCCGATGAACGATATCTTTAATTAGATAGTAGAAACTCGGCTCTTTCCAGTGAGACACATTTCCATCCCTGTATCCGTTCTCTCATCCTCTACACTGAAAAACACAACAGAGCTCTTATAAATTGCTGCGGGAAATCGGCATTGATAAATCAGCGCCTGAAATTACTGACATCTGTGGGTTCAGTAATTCCAAGAGGCAGAATTAGGAGATTAGTACAAGCTTTCCCCGGAGGAATGAGAAATTGACAAGAATATTGGTGATTATATATCCATTTCTTCATATAATTCTGACAGTCTTGGCACGTGTCCAAACACTCTTGAAAAACGTCTAATGAATTTCCCCAGGGTGCTGTATTCCTGCATTTTATGTGAGCCCGAATCGAGCTGAAACCTCAGCGTCTGTCCATGTCACTAATAGAGCAAAACTTGTAATGAGGGGTAAGGTGTTATATCCTAGTCCTAAAATGCCAGGTAATGTGGAAACAGCAGCCTGAATAAAAACAAGGTCCAGAAATGTTTGAGTATGGAAATTGGGGCGGTATAAAGTGCACTCTTAATTATTTCACTACCCAAACATTAATTCGCCGGTAGCTCTAAGAATCTCGTACATGGCCAAGTTCTTCACGAGATAGAGGTCCATCAGCAGGTTGATCAAGGGGAACATTTCCATGAACAATTTATTTAGGAGTACTATGCCGAGGGGAAAATGTCTCAGACCCCATACAATCTGCAACATTTGGAGCTGATTATTAGTGGCCCACCACTTTATATGACATATGATGTCCAAATGGCATGGGACTTAATGAGACGAAGTTATAATACGAGGCATATTTATATTGTTAGATGTATTAATATAATTACAACTGTTATTATTGATAACCAACATATCAAAATCATTATCATCAATGTGTACCTTACTACATATCAGCCAATGATAGCAACTGTATGAAACTCATGTGTAAAACTATGTCATTGACGCGCTTATCATGTTCTCCACCTGGCTGTATTGCACAGGCTGGTTGGAGAACATGCACAGGCTCACACTCCCACCTGAGCACCAAACCACAGCTCTCAGACCAATCACAACACTGCTGTCATGCTGATGACAGCAGTGTTGTAATTGGCTAGAGGAGCTTGTGTGCTTCTGTGCGTCATGGACAGAAGGATGGAGGAGAGACGGCGGCCAGTGTTCACAAGTTAAGTCTTCCTTTTCTTTTCTATTTTTGTAACCTTCCACCCCCACCGTTCCCTAGCAGCTGCAACCGCAGACACACAGCGATATAAAGAGAATTTACTCGTATTACAGGCAGGCATGCAATGGCTGGAGGAGCGCTTGATATTAACCGCATGCGCGCTAGCGGTTTTCCCGCTGCGCGCTGCATTTTAAAAAAACCTGCGTTACGTGACGAGCTCAGCTCGTCATCCGCGTAGCGCAGGTTACGCCCATGACGAGCTGAGCTCGTCATCCGCCCCGAAGGGGTTAAAGACAGAGTGCCCCATTTCCAGGCCAACCACAACATGAGTCAGACACGTAAGGGCATGAAGTTTCTAGCATAATGCCGAATGATTCCATCAGCTGGCAGCACCCTCTACTTGGCCCTTGTAACATCATTTAATCCCAGGACATATTTGGATTTCCAACACTAACTGTTGTCTACAACTCTAAGGATGGTTCAAGTTCTCATGAACAAGAATGCCAGTCAGATTCTTGTATGCTGAGCACCATGATTCAGGGCAGAGGATTTCATTTACCATAGCAAGACATTCTGGATACTTCAGACTCACTATGCTCCAGTTAAACCAAATGGACTTATTGGATTTTGTTTTTGTTTTGTTTTTAAAGGATGAAAGAACTGATACAACGTGTTTGGCCTACATGGAGATATTCATAAAAGAGAGATGGGACCACTTGGCACTGGCAGAGCACAGCATTAGATGAGCAGGAGTTTGAGCACTAAGAGTACTCTGCCCTGTGTGTTTCGGAGTCAGACAGGACAGAAAAGCAGCTCAATGCAGGGGAGAATAGATAACTGGTAGCGACATTCTGCACTGGCTCGAAGAAGGCTGGCAGAGCAGCATGAGGATCTCGCCTCCGTAGATGAACATGTAGCTGGCCAATATCACGGATTGCATTGACAAATCCAAATCTGCCCAGGGGCAAGGGAACATCAAGGATGGAGAAATCCACAGTTATTCACACATGGACCTGGGAAACACGAGAGTTTTGCACAGTTGACTGACAAATGATGGATCATTATTGTTGACAGAGAACTAGAGCAACTCAGCCATAAGCACTCAGACTCTGGTTCTTAAGGAATACAGCACTTTCAAGCTTCACATGCGCATCTGTGACTAATGTGTTTTGTCCAGGATTATTCTTTGTACTCTGGGATTTGTAGTCATGCTTTTATAATGGGCAAAACAGGACTACAGATCTCAGAATAGAAAGAAACAGTCTTGGGCTGGATGAGGTAGTAATATATGGTCTGGGAATCCTTAGCGCTCTAGGAATGGGAGATGTGCTAACTTGAAGAGCATGGGGTCATGGAGCTCTCACATTTCCCAGTGCCATACGCAAGTGCTCATCCAGTCCAGCTATTTTCTTTGCATTCTGGGACTGGTAATCCTGACTTTATAATTGGACCAATAGGACTACAAATCCCAGGATGCAAAGACAAAAGCATGAACTGGATGAACTACTCATACATAGTGTACCCCCTGGCCAGTATTTTACTGACCTGGCCGGGACCTTTATACCAAGACAGCTAAAAAATCAGGAAAGTCATCAAAATCATGTATTTTATACCCTTTGAAATATGAACGTCATGCAACAAATAAAAGATGGAACACATCAAAAGTATTGTAGATTAGCATGATCTATTATTAAATTATTGTAAGGCAAAGAGAGACAGAACTGCTATGTTAAAAAAGAATATAGCAGATTTCACATAAAATGTAATTACACCACAAGCTCACCACATGTGTGTAGTGTAGGAAAAATCAACAATGATCTGAGTGTGCTTTTTTTTCTTCTTGGGGCCTGCCTTTCTTGGTGTGGCAGTGTTGCAACCTCCTTCCCCCTCTCCCCTTCACACCAACAAATTGGGAAGTGTTGGGCAGCAAGACCGTCCCCTCAGAAATAAAAATAATAATGATCCATCATAATAACTGCAGCAGATGCTGTATTGCAGACTTGGCCTCCTGCCCCTTTGGACCCCCGTGCCATTGCACCACTAGTAGCTCCTCCTCTAACGATTGATCAACAAAATGGAAAACGTCCCGCCAGACTTAGAAGATTCATTTTTAGTAACACTTATGCGGTGTATCAAATGTGAACTTGAAACCTTTGTGTGAGTACATCTCTCCGAAAGAGACCATCACCTCTTTTCTAAAAGGTATTCCTAGGAAACATACTGATGGAGCGAGGTTTCGCACGTAATGAGACTTGCTTGTATTCAGTCTTCTCAACATAACGTTAATGTACTAATCAACATGTTTTGTCCTATTAATATTGCATTACATGACATCTAGGTGAAGCTTGCATATGTGCTTTCACTAACGATAATCCACTTGCATTAATATGGCCGCTGCTAAGCGGGATTTCTTGCTGCACATGCTTCTGTCACACTCACGTGACATGACATACTTTCTGCTTTGGAAGGAATCTATTGCTTCTGCACACTAGAACTAAGATGGCTGCTCTGTGTTACAGCATGCATGAAGCTTGCACTGCTGCTTTTGCTAAGCTGTTCGCTCTGCTAATCTCTAACGCAATAGTTAAATATAAAGTTATGGGAATAGAGTAGAGATAAGTGGTATACAGTGCATTCATTTATTCTTTGTTCTAAAACTGTTTCTTTTCTGCTTTACTATCAGCTCGTGTTTGGGCCTGAAATTTATCTGTGACTCCATTTTGAAACCCACACCACGCATGTGCAAAGTTTGCAAGAAAACTCAAGCTGTGGCATGGGAAAATAAATTGATGGGCTGGAACGCCAACATTAATATTCATTCTAAAAGTTTCATTTTGGTATGGTATGATGACCTCTCCTCATCCTTTTGTCCAATCAAAATTGGGAATCCTTACACTTGCAACATTGAGGGGTGGTACACTGACCTGGAAAATAGTATAACTAGGGTAGGCTTAGTTAGTTAATTTGTCCGACTTGTCCGAATAGCTGACCTGTCACTGACCCATCGTACTCAATAGGTGATCGGGAGCAGAGGTGCTGGCGGAGCCCTGTGTCAGAAGGTTCGAAACCCAGATCGGGGTTTGAGAGCTGAAGTGCTGGCGAAGCACTTTGTCGAAAAGATCGATAACTCTTACCGGGTTCTGGCTGTTAGCTGCAGAGAGGGAGTAAAGCAGGCGTTGCAACTTTAACTGCGGGTGCCGGTCTTAGCCTGTGGTGGTCCTGTCCTGATCCAATTTGGATTTACCTGTCCTGATTCTGATCTGCACCTGCTTGCCTTTATGGTGCCTGCACTTTCGGGGTTCTGTCCTTTAAACTGACCCGTGGCCAGGGTTAGTTCTTCACGCCATATTAGGTAAATATTCTATGCGGATATGTCATTGTATTGTTTCCTTCTCTCTTCCCAGCCTAATGTCAATCGCGTAATGTTTGCTTTATAAAAACTCTGCATATTTTCATTCTAATCATTATTTTCTTGATTGAAAGATTTCTGATGTTTAATATTTGGATTAAGACATTTAAGAAATTTAGATAAAGAGTTTAAATCTTTCCCGGGTTTGTGGTTATTACATGAGTGCAACTGTTATTACTCTACCTATTATTCTAAACTCCTTTGATCCCTTAGGACTTTAGGTACCGATGACGAGGATTGGTAAGTCAATGGTATAGGTCCTAATTGACATTCATAAATCACTGATTAGAGTAAGTGCACAGGTTACCTGATTAAACTCACAATAAGTTGTGTTGTTTTATGGGCCCAGGTGAGTATGGTAAACTGAGTCGGGTGACCTGTGCGCTCTATCATACCATCCAACAAAGATAGCTATTTTACTATATTTATTTATACATTTTTACTTTCTAAAGACAGCTATCCCTGATTGGGTCCTGTGTCACTGTTTCATGGATTCAGACGATCTGAGACCTATTCAGGTTTCGTTTGCACTGCGGTTGTGTAATCAATTATATTTAATATAAATCTTAAAAGAGGCTTACATCCCGGCCTTGCTTTTCATTGGTTTGTGTGCTTGCAACTTATATTTCGTCTGTTTCTAAAGGCTGTAGCCTAATATTTCTTGTTGTTCCTCATGTACTTCTCTTATTGGTCTTCTCTGACCCATGTACTGTTTTCATCTGCTTTGCTGGAACTTTGTTTAAGCATGTCAGCCCCTCTATCTGCTTTGTGGGAAGCAAAATACTCCAATTGCAACCTACTCTATTTCTTCCTTTTGAGCAACGTATTCACCTGTGCCTCCAGGGCTGAAGCAGGGACCCACTCTAGCTAACTATTGCTTTGCTGTATTTCGCTTTGAACACCATTCTTGTGACTTCAGCGCAGTTTGCATGTCAATTGTCTACGAAAACGTGATTCAGGCCCGAGGTGTTTTGTTCAAACCTCTGCTTTAGGGCCACTTAACTAGTGAGAATGACAGCTCAGAGAAACCAGTGATTAACTTATTGTTAGTATCCTGTGTGAGGTAATACAGTGGTCTGGATTGTGGACCCAGAATACCATGTGAGGTAGGAATCGTTTAATTTTGAGAAACAACTGGGGTGCAAAATAAAGCACTGTCAAGCCAGCTGAAACCATGTTGTTTGCAATTTTTCTATGTTGTTTTTTCCCTAACTAGGGCACACAGAAAATGTGAGGATTGTGTGAGGAATGAAAGATCAGTGAGCACATTCATATTTTTGAGCCACTTATCTTGCTCTTCACCATCATCAACACCTTTCACATGTATAGCTTCAGATCTATCAGGAAAAAGCAACATCTGCCAAATGTCACTTGCTTCCCTCCACCCTCAAGCTACATAACATTTAATTCTCCTCATCCATCCCCACCATCATTACACAACAAACTTCTGCTATGATTCCAGTCCTTTTCTCTTCACAGTTTACCAGATTGCACAACGCCTCTACGACTTGCGAAGGGTCGCTGAACTTCATGATATTTTTACCACTCTTCTTCATCTGAACCTATTATCCAAGTTCTTTTCTTCACAATATATTTCTGCATTTTCTGTGTGTGCCCCTTATCTTCCATGGTACCTCTTCAACAATCCCCTGCACGCGTTTCGCTTATAGTTTACTTCATAATAAGGTCATCAGTTGACAAACAAGGTTCTGCTTCTCCACATTAAAGTAATCTGTGCAGAATGCCACTGCACCTATACGTGTTCTCATATTATTACAGCTCCAACATACCCTTCAAATATCAATGTCTAAATACATGCTAACACTAATATTTATAACATGCAGGCAATACTTTTAGGCACATTTGTTTCACTAGGGTATAGTGCATAAATGGGGTCCTTATACAAAACTTCACTACAGTGGCAAAGGTTATTTGGGGTAGGACTAAGGCTTTGTGGTCCGAGGTAGCTGGTAGGCAGCCCTTCGTGAGCCCTAGAAATCATGTCATAACATTTTTGGAAATCATCATCTCTTAAGAGATGTTGTGTACATTTTATGGACAGATGTAAGTATCAGGGACCCCCTGTTAAGGATCGACTCCTGGGTCAGGGAAACAAAAGTTTTTTGAAAAAGTATACGCCCAGGCAGACTTTAGCTACAAGAAGCTGGCTAATTCACAACACATATTGTGAACAACATATGATAAATAAACAAAGAATAAAACAACAAATAGTGCAATAGACTGATATGATATAAAAAATTATTTTTTAATTTTGATGTTTTAAAAAAAGGTTAGTAAATATCACTTTGTGTATTGGATATATACAATAGAGCATTTGATACATTAATTATGAGTGACAATTCCATGATACATTGTTAAAACCAGGAAAGAAAGCGTAATAAAAAATTGTTCTTTTTTTTTTTTTTTTTTTTTTTTTTTTTAAATATTTCTCCAAATATTGGTAAACTTGGGCTGTGTCAACGCGTTTCGACAAATCTTGTGTCTTCATCAGGACTTTAGAATGTGCAGCCACTTTTTTCTAAACAGACAAGTTTACCAATATTTGGAGAAATATTAAAAAAAAAAAAAAAAGAACAATTTTTAATTTTGAAAAATTACTTTTTCAAAAAACATTTCATGGACAGAGCCACTACTTCAGTAGGTCAGTAGCAACACAAAGAGTTTCTATGTATATGTTACAGTCAAAGTGTGAAATCCCGGTATTGTATAGAATGCCTAGGTAATGTATAGAATGCCTGATGGTTTTCGGCAAACTATGAAATATAAGTATTTTGTGAAACTGTTACATACTTTTCCTAGGCATTTTATACAATTCCTAGGCATTATACAGAATGACCAGTACCATTTACGCAAAGTGTTAAAAGGCCACAAGATGAGATTCCTAGGCATTCGGCAAAGTGTTAAATCCCGGTATTGTATAGAATGACTAGGTAATGTATAGAATGCCTGATGGTTTCAAGGCAAGCTAGGAAATATGTTTTTTGTGAAAATGTTACATACTTTTCCTAGGCATTCTATACAATTCCTAGGCACTATACAGATTGACCAGTACCATTTACGTAAAGTGTTAAAAGGGCACAAGATGAGAAGCCTTTATTAATTAATACGCATTTGAAACTGAAAGAACAAAACTACGAAATAAAGCACAGGATTTTCTTACCGGAAAACAATGAAAGCAGAACTGAGATTGAAGTACTTGTTACACTAAGAAAGGCCGGAGTAACACGTGGAATTGTACTCACTTTTATACTTCACACAAAAACACCTTATATTTTGGCACTTTGATCTTTTACATACATTTCACGACTTAAAGAAGAATGCAAACAGAATATTGTTACAGGTAAAACACAAAGCAGAACTGGCATGACCTACAGAATGCGAACAGAATATTCTTACCGGCAAAACACAAAGCAGAACTAGCATGACCTACTTGTTGCAGCACAAAAACACCTTCTAGTTTGGTACTTTGATCTTGCACATACATTTCACAACTTAAAGAAGAATGTGAACAGAATATTGTTACCGGTAAAACACAAAGCAGAACTGGCATGACCTACTTGTTGCAGCACAAAAACACCTTCTATTTTGGCACTTTGATCTTGTACATACATTTCACAACTGAAAGAAGAATGCAAACAGAATAGTGTTACCGGTGAAACACAAAGCAGAACTGGCATGACCTACTTGTTGCAGCAGGGAAGGCTAGAGTGACATTTTGAATTGTGCTTTCTTTGCCTCTTGCTTGCTGATAACTTGTGCTGTCTCTGGGATTAGGTGTATTATATACTTTGCTGGCAGACAATCCGGCAAAGTATTCAATGCCTAGGCAATGTATAAAATATCAATCATTTCATGCTTTGACGTTCGATTTTCAGGCATTCTATACATTACCTAGCCATTCTATAGAATGCCGGATTTCACACATTGCCGGGCGGGAATAAAATGACAGGATTAGGAGTATTATATACTTTGCCGGCAGACAATCCGGCAAAGTATACAATGCCTAGGCAATGTATAAAATATCAATAATTTCATACTTTGACGTTCGATTTTCAGGCATTTTCAGGCAGTCTATACATTACCTAGGCATTCTATAGAATGCGGGATTTCACACTTTGACTGTAACATATACACTTAATGGGTCATTACAAACTATCCTCAGCAGGGTTCCCATACACTAATGTGACAGTACCGAACCTTCTCAGCAGGGGCATGCCTATGGGGGTCTTTTATTAAGGACTCTTCCAAAAAGCAATGTAGGGCAGACACATGTTCAAATCTGGAGAGATTTTAAAGTCCATTTCAAAGGAGGACTCAAGCGTTGCCACTCAATAACGGTTTGAATAAATGAAAGCGTTTAGAAAGGCCGTTAGGCCAGAACAATAATAAAAACTTGAAATGCATTCAGTATTGTTTCCTGAATCTCATGATCCTGCTTTCTGCATTTCATTCTCTGACATTGCCCTTGTATGGGCTTTCTTTATTTCTCCTCTCTCAAACATTACGAATCTTCCTTATGCGCCATCGCCCCAATAACTCCTGTCTTATTCATTAAGAATCATTCTCCCCCTTTGCCTCACTCCTGAGAGCTCTCTTGTCTTCCATAAACTCTCCCTCTCCTGTCCCTCCTTTCTCTCACTAGGGGCCCAATGTAGGTCGCCAAATACCGATCGGTAACGGCCGATTTCGGCCGTTACCGACCGGTATTTGGGATTGGAGATGTAGGTGGCCTAAATTGTACCGATTCAGTAAATTTACCGATTCGGTAAAATACCGAATCGGTAAAGTTACTGAATCGGTAAATCAAGATGTAGGTGGCACTTTAAACAGTGCCACAGGCCATTACCGATTCATAATTTACCATCAAATAATATTTGGTGTACATGCACATCTGTGCATGTACACCGGTGCCATGTAGCACACATACATGCCCTAAGGGCATGTATGTGTGTCACATTACACACCAGCCAGAATCGGGGGTGCAACAGGGTGTCAAAGTGACACCCTGTCCCCCTTGTAAATTCGGTAATTTTACCGTAAAGGTATTTACCGATTCGGTAATTGCCATTGATTCCAATGGGCCTCAAGGCCCATGGGAATCAATGGCGATTAACGAATCTGTAAATACCGATTTGGTAATTACCGATTTTTACCGATTTGTTAATTGAGTCGGTAAAAATACCTACATCCCGATTGCCAGTTCTTAAATACAGAATCGGTATGATTCGGTATTTAAGAATCGGTAATCTGGGATTACCTACATCGGGCCCTAGGTCTTTCTACTCCACTTTTTATATTTATTTCTCATGGTCACTGGAAGGGTATTTACAGATTTCTTGGGGTTTTCCATGTGGTCAAGAACAAAGCCTGTGCCAATTTAATCACTCTCTTTTTTAAAACAATGTTATATCAGGATGATCCCAACTCACTAATTACTGCCCCTCGCAAGCAAAGTAAATCAATCCTTTTATTTAATTAATAGATAATCCGCTGCATTGCTTCGGTTGGTCTCACACGTCTGATGTATTTAGTGGTTTAAAAGACACATGGACTGCTTCATATTGACCAAACCATGAAATCTATTCATCACATGCTACCACCATATAACAAACCTTTTTATTGTACAGAATGTCACTTTTCTGTCAATATCACTAGAGGTGTGCGTGCTGTAAATCCAATACTATTCTTCCCTCCAGTAATCAATAAAGGTGCCATAATATGCAGTTTGATGTTACTGTCGATCCAATAGCTGTGCTATATGTAAGGGGCATATCACATTAACAAAGCACTCCGTCAATGCCACAGCACACTGAAATGTCAAAGAATTATCAGAGTGTGTGCTGGTGAGCAGGCACATGCGCAGCTGGTTATCCTTAAGTTGCAGCACTGACGTGTGCCGTATTGTTGCATCTGCCTGCCTCCCGTCCAGTCCAGCTGTAAGCGCTGGTCTGCTGTGCTCTATTTGTACACAGTAAAATGCATGGCTTTATTGGATTGACGTACACTCTGCTGGTGAGGTTGCTGTTGGGCGGCGCCTCTCTTCTACCTTTTAAGGTTTTGCTTGCACAGCTATTGTGCTGTGCTTGTGATTAGGATTTGCCTGCACATTGCTTCCGCTGTGCTTGTGAGATTTATTGTATTTAATATAAATCTTAAAAGGGGCTTACATCCCGACCTTACTTTTTATTGGTTTGTGTGCTTGCCACTTACTTTTCTTCCATTTCTACTGGCTGTAGCATACTATTGCTTGCTGGTCCTCATCTGCTTCTCTTATCAGTGTCCCATGGCCCCTGTTTTTATACCCTTTGGTGGAACTTCTTTTAAGCATGTCAGAAACTCTGTGTGCTTTGTGGGAAGCCAAAGCCCTGATCGCAACACTCACTCACCAGTCCACCTGAGGCTGAAGCAGGGACCCACTCTAGTGCTCTCTTTTGTTTGCAAATCAAGCAGCGCACTCACCAGTCCCTCCGGGGCTGAAGCAGGGACCCATTCTAGCGAAGCACCAGCCACCTGCAGGAGTGCAGCATCAGAGACCCCGCTCGCAGTCATATCAAAAGTATTTTTAAATACTGCTGCACTATATTTTCTTTGAACATCATTCTTTTAGAGCACTCCTGAAGCGCACACTGACAGCAATGTGGCATGCTTTGTGTGGCCTGGGTGCCTGGGTTATGTCACTTAGCTGCTCAACGGTATAACCAGCCTCGATTTGCATCGCAGTGACACACTTCTACTGACTCGAGGGATCTGCGCACTAAGCTACAAGCTGACTGATGGGCCATGATTGTAAGACTCTTGGCATGTGCTAGTGCCTGCATTTTTCACCCTTGGCTAGAAGCACATGCCAGGTCAATTCCTACTCATCTGGTGCCGCCGCTACTCCCCTTCCAGGTAAATTATCTCTCCTGGGAGGGTGGCTTGCAGCTCTCTGATATCGGCAGTGTGGAAAGAAGTGCACAAATCCATCTGAGAGTGATTTTTATCTCCACATGCTTTTCCTATTTTATCAGGTCCCTTTTGTGCTGCATTCCAAGGGACATGAGCGCATTTGCCTGATGTGCACAGAAATATCAGTGAGCTTTTAAAACTTTTGTCATGTTCCCATGAGGGTGTTTTGATTTAAAACAGTACTTACACTGTGCTTCTTTGGTTTTTCCTCCTCTCTTCACCTAATCTCCCCATAGCTGCACCCATTTCAAGCGTACTTGTCGGGTACATGTTTTTTTTCTTTGTCCTACGCCCTTTACCTTCTCCCCACTTTATATTACCACCAGTAACATCATAATATATTGCTCTTTCTCAATAAACAAGCCATAACACTTTAACTGAGTTTCAATAACTTGCCAAGCTACAACTGACAACAAAAAACTGCTTATTGTTAATCACATCGGCAAAACCTATTGCATTTACCAATGCTTTTTTTATCTCTAGAGATTCACATTAGCTAGTAACCCCCTCCATTTTTGCACCTCTGCAGTTTCTGCTGCTCAAGGAAAGCTTGGAATTGTAAATTTTAATTGGTCACTTTGTTTCCCAAATGAGCCATTTTTCCCAGCGCTGAGTTCCCCCTCCCCCAAGTCTAATGTACAATTCTGGCTATAACAGATTTGATGATAGAACCATGAACAGTCTAGTCTACATATGCTAGGTTTTTGGGGACACTCTCTACTTACTACCTTTCTGCTAGGAGCACACATTACTTCTCATTAACTTCAAGAGGCTAGAAAACTTATGGCGAGGAGCTCCGACTGCACAACCAGGATTACATGTAGTTTCTTAGGAGAAAGATCTTCTATACTATCGACTGTACAGCACCCCTTACCACAAAATTATGAGTGAATCCTACCTTTCCTGCATACATTTTTCTGACTGAAAAATAAAGACTTAAGTGTTTATGCATAGACCAAGGAGACAGACGAAGTAGGGTGTCCATTTATACAGATTTCCAAACGCTTTTGCTTTAAAACAACAAGTGCTGCAGAGGATGCCTTAGTTATCCCAGTTTTTATCATCTGATGGCTTGAGGCTTCTCAAGATTGTGGATATTTCAGTCACATAACGCGATGGCCATGGTTCAGTTACTAAGCAAAGAAACTCCGATAGGAATCTCAGTGGAGGTCGATGCTGAGACAACTATTCTCATCCTTGACCATGCTGTAGACCCGGACAGAGAGGATAAGCACAGAAAAGGCAAGTATGAAAAAGGTCAGCCCAGCGTTCCAAGAATGTGAATCACAAGCAGCCTCAATCGGATGCAGCAAGGCCAGCAGGTGAATCACAAGCAATCTTCAGCAAATGCACACCAGCTGCCAGTCTCTGTTGGAACCTGCAACTTGCCTGAATTATTGAAATGCAGGGCTCCATTAGACATTTTTCCACCTCTGTTCTTTCTACGTTGCTACAATTTTTTTTTCTTTTATAAGAAGTTAATTTGGAGGAACCATTGTTGCAAGGCAGCAACATTCCTCTGAGACGGGGGCGTGGCTCAAACAGGAATAGAGGCAGATTTGTGAAGCAGAGCTCCATCGCCAATATCCCTGCAGACCTCTTAATCCTGCTGCCGGAGGTGTCCGTACCGCCCGGCGAAGTAAGTGAGGGCTAGTTGACAGTGGCTGTGAACTGTGGGGCCTTGCCTTCCCCGAAGCCCCATGCGCACTGGTGTTGTCCGTGGCAGAGCTGGGGCCGTGTAGAGGTGGTGTGCGGCTGGCATGCCACTGGCCTGCTTTCACTGAGTCGGGTCCCTCCTGCCAGTGGCGGCCACCAGAGCAACACTGACCCAGGGTCCCCTCAGCCACAAGCCGGACTGCTTTGAGGAATTGCCGTGGCCGCCCTGCCGGATTCCCACCTTGCTGCTGGGGGCTGCCTGCTGGGCCCAGCAAGACAATCACATTACCAAGAGACTGGTCTGAGGTGGGAGTGACCTCTAGGACCCTGCCTCCCCCTCCAGGAGAAGGTTAGGAAACTTTTGGCGGCCCAGGTGAGATGGGCAAAAGACAGGTGAGGCCACCGGGCCAGGCCTAGCCTGCCTGTGATGACTGGTGGAGAAGCAGTGTGAGGGGGGTGGCGTGGATTGATGGACCAGAGCCCTGAGGTGCCCTGGGGGACCAGCACCCGCGCCAACGGAGCTGCATGACAAGTGTGGCGGCAGTGGCTTATAGGGGGAGCAGGGCAAAAAAGAGGCAAGCCTTAGGGGAGAGAGGACACAACACGCTCCAGCAGGCCCTGCACAGTAAAGTCTGGAGTGATTGTCGTGCATTTTCTCGGGGGTGACAGCTGGAGGTGCCCTGTCCCCTTGATCTGCAGCTTGCCCTCCTATCTTGTTGGGGAAGGGTGCTGTAGCGAGGACAGTATGGGCTTGGTGGACAGAGTAGAGAGGGTGGATCGCTGGATGGGCGGTTAGCCCCACAAAGTGACTGAAGGCATGGTGAGGCCCAAACAAAGAAAAATGGGCAGTAGGCTGATCCCAGGCCACAGCTCGCGGGAAAAGGGCAGCTGGAGGCAGACACTGAATGCATTCTGGCAGTGATCATGGACACCAAAGTGGCTCTAGAGCAAAAGATTGAAACTGTTACGTTCGAACTGGGGATACTTCGCGCTGATCACAAGAAACTGACGGATAAAGTGTCCGACACAGAATTACTGGCCCAGACCGCACCAATAGTCAGAGACAATGAAGTACAGCTACATAAACTTCAAACAGAGGTCAAGACCCTTACAGGGAGCCTAGATGATGCGGCAGTGTGCTCAAAATGCATCAATGTGTGCATCATTGGTGTCCCCAAAAAGACTGAGGGCCCTAGTGCTGATCTCTTTATTGAAAAATGTCTCATGGAAACCGTGCTGAGTGGATGGGATTTGACGCTCTACATTGTTGAACAGACTCTGGGGCACCTTCTGCCTCCTGGGGCCCCCGTCTCGATCAGAGCCAAACTGTTGAAGTTTAGAGACCGAGACCACATCTTGCAGGTGGGATGCACAAATGGCCAGTAGTCTATGGAGGACAGTTCGGTAAATATCTACCCAGAATAGACCAATACAGTTCAGCGGCAGTGGGAGATGTTCCTGCAGGAGAAACGCCACCTCTGCAACAAAAGATCAATATCTCACATGGCCTGCATGTCTTCTATATTTTCTCTAATACCCTGACCATAAGCAATTTCAAAACATATGACTGGTTTGTACATATTTTATTATTTTATATTCAATTTAGAGGGAAGCTTCTCTGAATCAAGTGGGAGCTCTGAGACCATTGTGAGGGAGACGGAGGGGTCATGCCCATCGGTGGTCACCCGAATCACTGCAGATTACCTACTCTAGCATCCTGGCCCTGGGCAGGGAGAACTATCTGGAGGAGCGACGGGGCCTATGCTGAAAGACGAACGGGGCGATGTCCCCTCTGAGAGACAGTAACATTGGCCTGCGGGAGGATGACCACCCTCCCAACAAACAATAATTTTTCATATTTTGTAAAGGATTGTACACCATGTTTCAGGGGGGCAACAGGCACGGGTTATGTGGAGGTGGGTAGTTAAAAACTTGCTGCACAAGGTGACGGGGATGGTGGGATAGTTTGTTAGTTGGGGGAGTTCGGGGTAAGGCACACTTATGGGGAAGACAGACATACAGCAGGCAGGCTTGAGCATTACATGGACACTCCACACATGCAATGCAAGGGGCAAACGACCCTCATTAACCACTCTGTCATCATATGTAAATGATCTGTGCAATAAAGTGAAGAGAAGGGAAGAGAGCACTGGTTTGGAAGTTTGTGACACAACATGTCCTTGGCGCCATACTCTTACAGGAGACTCACTTCCTGGAGAATAATTGCGGTTTCTTAGGGAGGAGAGAATACACAGCACTGGCACATGCAGATTTATTTATGGTGCACGCGGTGCATGCATCATGATTCAGAAAACAGTACTCTTTCAAGTGTCAGGTACTTGGAAAAACCATCAGTGATGCCCGGCAGAGGTTCTCGGCACCTGGCAGTGGGAGGAGGTGTGGAATGCTTCTTGGTACACTTGGAGTGGCTGGCGGCAATGGAGAAATGGATCCCCTAAGCGCCGTATGTTCCTGTGGGAATTAGAGGAGATTTTAATCTTACACTATGGAGTGACCTGGATAGGGTGATAAGGGGGGAGGCACACCTTCAGACAGACACCTGTTGGTGACTTTTATGGAGGTTCTGGGGCTGGTTGACCCATGGAGATCCACACACCCTCATGAGCAGCAGCACTCCTACTTGACAAATAAGATAGCCTCTCTCTCCAGGCTTGATTACTTTCTAGTTCCAGCGGGATGCCTGATTCATTGTTGTGACCTCAGTTAGCTGACACAAGGTATCTCACATCATTCTCCACTTAAGATGCCCCTAACCCAGTCCCATCCTCGTACGAATAGGGGTTGGTCACTTAATCCCTGAGTCTTGACGGACAGGGAAAACAAGCGTTTAATACAAAAACTATACTTTGTGGAGAACAAGAATTATGTGTCCTCGACCAATACTGTTTGGGAAGCCTATAAAACGGTGGTAAGGGTCCAGATGATAGCACATGTGGCAGGGCAAAAGCGGGAGAGAGAGGGGCTCAAATTGGAGGAGCAGTTGGTGGATTGGAATCAATATGTGGCCCAGCCCAACCTGTGGTTAGAGACTGCTACTGAAACCAAATGGGAGGAATATTGTTACCTCATGCAACAGGAAGCCTGAGCAATCTTCAGATCTAAACAGCATAAACTAAATGAGGTGGGCAACGAGGCAGGGAAGTTGCTAGTATTGCTTGCTAGGCAGGAAAAAGGACAGAGGTGGGTACACAAGGTTACTACTCCCACTGGACAGGAGGTGGAATCAGCGGCTGAAATAGCACAGGCATTTGCAGAATATCTAGGGCAACTCTATGCCTCCTGTCATGAGTGACTTTGGGGAATAGCTGACTGACTTCACCCTGCCACTTTTGGAAGGGGAGGCGGTGAAGCTTCTGGAGGAAGAAATCCAGGAGGAGGATGTTACGGAGGCTTTGTCCCAGATGAATAATGGGATGGTCCCCCGGACCAAATCGATTCTCCCTTGAATTCTTTAAATGTGTTATTGGCCAGGTAATAAAGTTATTGTGAATCTATTCTCTGTGAGTCCAAACAGAAGGGGGACGCTGGTCCTTATCCACAGGAAAGGGTGCCTCCCAATCAGTGTTCCTCTTATGGTCCTATCTCTATCCTGAATGTGGAGGTGAAACTACTGGCCGCTTGATGCAGGTCATACATCAGGTAGTGGTGCAGGACCAATTGGTCTACCAGGCATAATCTATGGTGTCTTTTCGGCTGTCTGGCGTGGGAGAAGGGACTGAGAGAACCTGCAGTGCTAGTGGCCCTGGATGCAGAGAAGATGTTGAACTCCAAGGAGTGGCCTTATCTACAGGCAGGATTGGAGCAGATGGGCATCAGCCCATCTGGCAGATCTGGTTACAACTGCTCTATACTAACCCTATGGCCCAGGTACGGGTCAATGGGGAGTTCTCGACAGAATTACCACTGGGGAGAGGGACTCTACGAGGATGTCCTCTGTCCCCTCTCCTCTTTGCAATCGGAATAGAGTCAGTAGCCTGGATTAGGAAGGAAGCTTTGCTATGGGGATTACGGTCGAGAGGATGTGGTTTCGCTTTATGCAGATGATGTCTTCCTGTACCTGGCACACTCAGAGGACACTGTCAAAAGGATTCTGGACATCTTTGGGGTGTTCATTTGGTGTTCAGGCCTCTGAATCAATTGGACCAAGTCTTGACTCTACCTCCTGGCATGGGCCTCCAGGGAGGGTTGGGCCTGCCCCATAATGTGGGAAAGGATTTGACTGTGGTACATCGGGGATTTATGTCACGCATGATATGTCCTTCTTTTATTCACACTACCTTTGTAGGCTACTGGAGGAATACAAAAGAGATGTGCGCCAATATAGATGCCTCCTGCTATCCCTGCTAGGCAGAGTCCTTATATGCCAGACGATTTACTTATCAAAATTCCTTAATGCCCTGTAGAACTCCCTGCTGATGTCCCTGAACCCTTCTTTCAATCAGTGGAGGTGGAGACCAGGCTTATGCTATGGGATGGTTGGGTGCTACGTGTTGCACTGGGGACTCTCATACACAAGGTGGTGGATGGGGCAATAGCTTTGCCGAATCTCCGTTTGTATTACTGGGTGACACAATTGGTGATGCTCAGCGAAGAGTCCTTTGCAGATCAGACCAAGCCCATCATTTGGGCAGTCAGAATATTCTTGGAGGCATGAGGGTTCATGGGGTAGATTTATTGCAAATGAAGCCCACAGAAACTGTCAACTGTGACTGCCATTGTCTTTGATACCTGTAAAAAGGCAACTGCACAGATGGGCCGGAGGAGATTGCTCACCCTGGTGATTTTGTTGTGGAAGGCTGATGGATTCGCAATGCTGCAGGGTATTGATGGTCACAGGCAGTGGGATTTGATAGAACTTTTAAAGGTGAGGCATGTATGGGATAGCTGGGAAAGGGTGTCATTTCAGGAACTTCAATCCCAATATGAACTGGCCAGGGGACTGTACTTAAGATACCTCCAGGTGCAACACTGCCTTAGGGCTCTAATTCCCCAGAGACTGAGATAGAAGAAGAGAGCCCACTGGAGTAAAGGGTCCTGGGAACCCTCCTCCACCACCATCATGCAATTTCCGCTATCTGTAGCACGCTTCTGGCCAATAGTGCCCCCCCACTATAGAGGTTGCGTGAGAGATGAGAGGGTAATCTAGGTAGACTGGAGAGTGACAAATGGGGGAGGCCTACAGGCACCCAGGAGAGGTGGTGATTCAAGCAGGTTTTAGGCTGATCCAATTTAAGATTTTGCACAGAACATATTACAACAGAACTAGGCTGTTTGCAATGGTAAGGGGGGAGTCTGATAGCTGCCTGTGGAGCTGCGGGCAGAGGGGCACACTAATACAAACTGTATGTGAATTCCCCTTGGATCCGCAAATTTTGGGAGGAGGTCCACAGTAAGATCTCCTAGGTCCTAGGGGCAACCTTAGCACTGAATGCCAAGGTAGTGCTGTTTGGGGTCTGAGAAGAAAAGTCACTCAATAGGAATATGCTCGTCTTCTGCAATGTAACCCTGATGGTGGTACAGAGGGAAGTGTTTAAGAAATCGGGCAGTAAGCAGGGCCCAATGGGAAACCAATGGGAGTCTAATATGAACTAGTGCATGAACGTGGAGAATCAAAAATGTACTGCACGTGGTTGCTCAAACAATTTTACTAAACTGTGAGGGTCATGGAAGGGTATGGATGATGCCTTATTGGACAATGAGTGAACAGGGAGAGGAAATATTGGCAGTGGAGCCACAGGAATCAAGTTTGGTACTATGGGACTTGTCTATCACATGTTGTGGCTGGATTGTAGATATATATTCAGGTGGCTGTGTGTTTGGAGGGGGTTGTGTCGCCAATGGGGGATGGAAGGGGAGTTGTTATGAGGACAAAAGTTTGTTAATTGTACCAAAACTGAATAAAAAAATAAAAAAATAATTCCTATGAGATAAAGGTTTCATTAGGGGTGTTAACACATCGAGGTCTCTGGAACCATGTCATTCAGAAACTAAAGTTCTCTGGAGTATTTCCATGTGTTATACAACGAGCATAAGGAAGCCAAAGAATTGCTTGCCCATAGTTTATCAGGGTTTTCCATAGGATACATTACAACTTTACAGATTGGTACCATAACAGCACAAAAGTTACGGAAATTTTGTGTGTATGTAATCATTAATTTTTAATTTCTCCTATATCCTGCTACACCATTGAAAGGCAGGTCGTACTTATTTTATCTATCCACTTTAAGGTCAAAGATCAATTACGAGGTTAAGCTATTCTGAAGAATAGATATGCACAGAATCAACAAGACTATTAAGGGTAAAATAACTCTCACAATTGCATCCATCGAAATGAGATTGCTAAGCATATGGTATTCCATGAACTAACTTAATCTAGAGCCTAACACAACAATTAAGGCCTAAAAACTTCCATTGGTTGAAAGAGTAATATTTATGATGCCATAGTCAATAGCTTAGAAGCATCCTCTACTTTCCTTTAGCTCACACTAAAGAGTTAGGGAGTCATTAGGATGGCAGGGCGGACTTTGCCTGCCCACCATCCTCCCGGGGATTGGGACCGCCCACCATAAGGGCGGGGGTCCCCTGGGTGGAATAAGGATGCGCCCGCCACAGTGGCTGAAAGCACCACCCGCCGGAATGTTAAAAATGCATGCCATGCATTTGCATACACAAAGCGGCAGGCACCGGGCGGTGTCTGCCGCATTGTGTATGCAAATGCAGGGGGGTACCACAGGTACCCCCCATGTGCACCCCCCACCCCGCCTCCTGCGGGCCCCCTTTCCGTGGCGGCATTGCTGCCACGGAAAGGCATCTCCCAAAGCCCATCCTAATATGGCTGGCGGTGTCTGATAGACACCGCCACCATATAAACCCTTTTCCGCCCCGGCCGCAAGGCGGGCGGTATATCCGTCCACCGCGGTTCCCCCCGCCAAAGTAATATGGCAGGGGGGAAATGGGTGGCGGGCAGGCAAGGATGTCGGGCGTATCGCCACAGCCCGCATGGCGGTGGTGATCCGCCCGACATCCTAATGGGCCCCTAAGTATGGATAATGCCCAGAAAAGGGGAAAACAATGCAAATGCATATCCTCTTATGATTGGTCACACCTAAAATAAACACTCACTAATATATTCATCAAGTTAGGGAGTTCAATCCTATGCATGGATCAGTTGGTGAGTAATGAAAATATGATATTAATCATCTTTAGAAAAAAAGCCTCCACCTCAATAAAACATACTCTGCAAATCAGCACCCAGTATTAAAGTTACAGTTCATGAGTAGGATCCAAGGGAAATAAGTTACCAAACAAGTACAAGATGATGACCATTTACACAGAGCTCTTTATAATTGATCAATCAATTCTCAGCCTCACTTCGGAAAGCAACATCAAATTGACTATGGAATTGATAAGAGCCAAAATATGTGCTTGTGTCACTTCTATGTAGATCAAATAAGAGAGTTTGCAGTTTCCCAGTATTAAAAGTTTAGACAGATGAAACCAAGTGTGTGAAGGCACAAAAGAGGGGGATCCTCCTTGTTGGCACTAGAGTCCTCACACACCCAGCAAGCTAGGTGTCATGCTTCATCATATGAGCTCGCTCCTCGTCGGGTCGGCGGTGCAATACCCGATGGGCACCCATAAAGGGGCTCTTTAGTGGAGATCTTTTGTTCCTGACCTATGGTGCCGTGGGTGTGAGGGCCCTAGGGAAGGAAGTGGATGGTTTAGATGTGTGCAGGTGGTTAAAAAAGGTTGGGTTGTCCACGACGGAATTTTAATAGAGTGGTAACCCACCATGCTAAAAACAAAAAGAGCGGCTGCTCTCTGGCTGCAGTGCTCCATCCCTGAGGTCCTCGTAATGCTTTTTTGTTAAGGCACGCCAAAGGTTCCGTGCATATCTTCGGTGGAGGCTTGTTGTTGTATACGCGGCCCGATGTTTAAAATGTAATACTACCCCCTTGGATAACGCGTATCGCGTTTACTTACTGTTTGGCGTCTCTAGCCGTCCGCCACACCGAGTCTGCATCCTCTGTCCCGGCGTCTCCGTGGGTTACACGGCAGAGATCCTCCAGTGCGCATGTGCCTGGCTGGCACCGGTTCGCGATACTCCCCAGGGTTGCTGCACTGGGGGCCAGCCGCCCTGGAGCTCCGTAGAGGAAGGAAGCTCCGGAGCCTTCTCCCCACTACACGGGGCGGCAGCAGCAGGAGCAGGATGTCTGTACATCTGGGCAGACGGATGGCTCGGACGGCTTGCTAATTAATGGTAGCACGGTTGCAGAGGACACAAGATCGCTGAGGGAGCAAAATCGAGATTCTGATGAGGTTGTGAGGGGGAACACAGTAGATACAGCAGTCTGTGCATTGGGGGAAGAGAAAGGGGTCTCACAACCAAGCAAGGGGTGGAAAAGGGGAAGGCGAGTTGTAAAGGCGCAGCCCAAACGGGGAGGTTTGTGTAAAGAAAAGGACCCCCTATCAGAGTCGCCAAAAAGTACCAACACTCAGAATCAAGGGCTGAGCCACAGTATCCCCAAACAGAAATTTAAGTCCTCTACCTTTTTGTATGGCGAGGTAAAAGTCAAGCGCACAACAGAACCTAAGATAGTTAAAGTAGGCAAATCCACCTCCACTCTTGCTTCAAAACTGACTCCTTCGCTAAGATCCTATTTCAAGGTAATTCCACAAGTTTTGGAGTTACAAAATACTATCCCTCCTCCAAGGCAAATTACTATTCCATCTCCTGGGCAGATTTCTTATCTCTCTCCTCCTCCTCCTTCTCCTCGTTTGGGTGGCACTGTAGATATGGAGGATGCCCCATTGGACGTCGATTCCTTTGGTGGGGGTCAGAGTTGTGAGGGGGGTGAAAGGGTTAGAGTCCGCAGTTATCGATATGGCGGACAGAGTGTCTTGTGAGGACAGAGTGTCATGTGAGGAGTTCTCTTCAGACCCTTATTTTCTCAAAGGAATCAACAAGAAGCAAGATATCAAAGCTTGGAAACTTTCTACAAAGTTTTGTAGAAAGGTTCCAGGAGGAGACCAGCTCGACGTTGAAAGTCAAAACGCCAATGTCGACTCATGAATCGGCCTGACTGCTTTGATTTGTACCTCTGAAAGCTCCTCACTGTCGATGTCAAGGACAAAGATTTCCTTAGGCTCACCTAGGCATCACGCTGCAGCAGGCCAACCTCGTCAAATTGAACTTTAGGCACAACAAGCCAGAGGGCCTGCTGACAAGCCCATCGACAAGGGAAAATCTCCAGGAAAAAGAATATTTCTGAAGGTAAACTTTTTACCAAGACCTAGCCCTCATTCTATCCGACCAGTGCTCCATTGGGCTTGGCCTAAAACTTTGACTTTGTCCCACTCCAGCGTGACCAAATAGCTGTGAGTAGTGCTTTAATCTTTTTGCCACTAAAATGCATATTTTTTTTAGTAATCTTTAAAAATTAATATCTCTGGTTTCCTACATTGGGATTTTGTTGTTTTGGTGTCATTTTAAAGATAGAATATTCTCTAGTTTTATAAACAGATGTTGGAGTTTTTATTGTGTTGTGTGTTTTACTTATTTACCGTTTTGGTGGTATTTAATGCTTTACACATGCCTGTCTCCTAAGTCAAGCTCATTTGCTAAGCTACCAAGGGTTCAGCAAGGTTTATTTTAATGAGACTTAACTGGACCTGTTAGTGATTGCAGCATTACTGCTAGCTGAAGGTGAATATCCCCGCCTACTAAACCACTTTCTTTCAACAGAATAATCCTCTACAAATGTAAAAAGATTTTGATGTCTTAAATCAATAAAGTAATATAACAGTTTCAAAGTTAATTATATTCAGGCAATTAATATAAAAACATACAAAAGGCAGCACATACTTGCTCTACAGAATACAAGAATCTATGAGTGAAAAACGAGATCACAATCTTAAACAAATAAAAAGAGAGAAATTTTTATCTCTAAGTGTCAATGTCTGCCCTGCTATATATGTGTGTATAAATATATATATATATGTATATATATATATATATTACCTACTGGCGATAGCCAGTAGGTATATATAGTTAGGATTTTTTCTCTATGGGATTTCTGAAAATTCTATGTCTAATAACTTTGGCGTTTGTCGATGGAATTGGCTGAAATTTTCAGGAAAATGGCACATTTTGTTTCTGAGCAGCCCCTGAAAATTTGAGGGGGTTTCGTCAAGCGGGGGCCGAGAAAACAGGGGGGTCCAAAAACGTGTTTTTAACATTGAGTTTTCCATAGGGCGGTTGGACTCACTTTTAGCTCGAACGGCTGAATGGATTTCCACAAAACTTGGCAAAATTGTAGGGACTGGTAGCCCGATGTGCCTTTGCTATGTCTCAAGATATATGCTCCAGTGGTTTTTACGAAAATTAACTTTGAAAAATATATATTGGGCTACATTGGGCTATATATATGTTGGAGCCCAATGTAGCCCAATGTAGCCCAATGTAGCCCAAAGATGGCCACCAGAGACAAAAGAGCCCAAATGTAGCCCAAATATCAGCCAGATGTAGCCCAACTATAGCCCAGTGACAGAATGTCCCAGAGTGTTCTAAAGAACAACTAGAGCGCTAACAGTCTTACTTATGACAAAAGTATGGCACACCTGAAGTCATCTTGATTGGAATAAAGTGTTAACACTTAAAACATTTAATTTGCAAAGGAACAAAATGAGGGGTTTCATTTTGCCATAGAAATGTTATATATATTACCTACTGGCGATAGCCAGTAGGTATATATAGTTAGGATTTTTTCTCTATGGGATTTCTGAAAATTCTATGTCTAATAACTTTGGCGTTTGTCGACGAAATTGGCGGAAATTTTCAGGAAAATGGCACATTTCGTTTCTGAGCAGCCCCTGAAAATTTGGGGGGGTTTCGTCAAGCAGGGGCCGAGAAAAAAGGGGGGTCCCAAAACATGTTTTTAACATTGAGTTTTCCATAGGGCGGTTGGACTCACTTTTAGCTCGAACGGCTGAATGGATTTCCACAAAACTTGGCAAAATTGTAGGGACTGGTAGCCCGATGTGCCTTTGCTATGTCTCAAGATATATGCTCCAGTGGTTTTTACGAAAATTAACTTTGAAAAATATATATTGGGATTCATTGGGCTATATATATGTTGGAGCCCAATGTAGCCCAAAGTAGCCCAATGTAGCCCAAAGATGGCCACCAGAGACAAAAGAGCCCAAATGTAGCCCAAATATCAGCCAGATGTAGCCCAACTATAGCCCAGTGACAGAATGTCCCAGAGTGTTCTAAAGAACAACTAGAGCGCTAACAGTCTTACTTATGACAAACGTATGGCACACCTGAAGTCATCTTGATTGGAATAAAGTGTTAACACTTAAAACATTTAATTTGCAAAGGAACAAAATGAGGGGTTTCATTTTGCCATAGAGATGTTATATATATATATATATATTCACTGAAAAAACCATAGGTTAGAGACCATATATAGTTAGGAATTAGCATTTAAAAAACCTCGAAAATTCACTGAAAAAACCATAGGTTATAGACCATATATAGTTAGGAATTAGCATTTAAAAAACCTTATTTTACTCACACAAAACCATTGAAATTCCATATATAGTTAGTTGCACTAACTATATATCGCGCACCCGCAATCCACTGCTGATGATGTCACATATTACATCATTCATGACATGGTCAGTGACATCACTGATGACATCACTGATGACATCTCAAATGACATCACTGATGACATCTCAAATGACATCACTGATAACATCTCAAATGACATCACTGATGACATCACTGATGACATCTCAAATGACATCACTGATGACATCACTGATGACATCATCCAGTGACTGTGTGTTTCTGTAAAGTTTAAATATGTTTGATATATTGAAGAATGAGTGGATGTATAAGTGTCTGGATGAAGGATTTAGTAGGTGCGTGACTGACTGTATGAGTGAGTGAATAAATGTGTCGTACTAAATGCATGGGTTAGTGACTAAACTGTCTGAATGTGTGCATCAGTATGTCTGTTGTGATGTAAACTGCTGCATGTGTTGATCATTAGCTATACGAGAGGTTATATGTGTTATTGATTGGTTGCCCAAGTATTTGTATGGGAGATTGAGTTTGTGTGGGGGTGGCTGGGAGGTGTGTGACTCTGTGCATAGATGTGTGAGCAGTTGATTCACTAGGTGTATGAGTTCAAGAGTGCATGTGGAAACAGCTACATGGGTGGTTGACTGTGTGCATGAGTGTATTGATGAGTGAATGGATATCTCAATGCTACATGTCATAGTAAGTACATATGTAAAACACAGTACATGTGAGAGTTGGCATATATAAATAACTGTGCATGAGAGCCACTGAATGTATGAGTGGCTGTATGGATCATTGTGAACTTGTATCAGGGATTGTATAAGAGAGTAAATATGTGTTAGTATATGTTTGAATAAGTAAGGTGTGTATAACTGTATAGTTGAGGAAATGGAGGTGAGATTGTTTCTTTGCATGACTGACTAGGTGTGTGAGTAACTCCATGGATGAGTGACAGTGTGTGAGTGTCTGTATACACTGAGTGTATCTAAGGTTATATTAGAGTCTGAAGAGGTTTATCGTATTAGCACAAGAATGATGTCAAATGAGATGTCATCAGTGATGTCATCAGTGATGTCATTTGAGATGTCATCAGTGATGTCATCAGTGATGTCACTGACCATGTCATGAATGATGTAATATGTGACATCATCAGCAGTGGATTGCGGGTGCGCGATATATAGTTAGTGCAACTAACTATATATGGAATTTCAATGGTTTTGTGTGAGTAAAATAAGGTTTTTTAAATGCTAATTCCTAACTATATATGGTCTATAACCTATGGTTTTTTCAGTGAATATATATATATATATATATATATATATATATATATATATATATATATATATATATATATATATATATATATATATATTTATATATATATTCACTGAAAAAACCATAGGTTTCAGCCATGTTATAGTTAAAAAGTAGCATTTAAAAAACCTTAGAAATTCACTGAAAAAACCATAGGTTTCACACACGTTATAGTTAGGAATTAGCATTTAAAAAACCTTAGAAATTCACTGAAAAAACCATAGGTTTCACACATGTTATAGTTAGCTGGACATTTCACTCATACAAAACCATTGAAATTCCCACGTTATAGTTAATTCAGCTAACTATAACTCGTGTGCCCGCAATGCACTGCTGATGATGTCGCATATTACATCACTCATGACATGGTCAGTGACATCACTCATGACGTCACTGATGACATCTCAAATGACATCCCTCATGACATCACTGATGACATCATCCAGTGAATGTGTGTCTTTCTGAAAAATAAATATGTTTTATATATGTATATCTAAAGGTCGATGGAAGAAAAAATGTGTAAATAAGTGTCTAAATGGATGTTTTTTTGTAAAAATGATTGTATAACTGACTTATTAAGTGTATCTTAGTGAATACATGTATTAGCGAGTAATGTTTAAATATGAAAATATCTGTATCAGTGTCTCACTTTGTGTCTAAGTGGCTGCATGGGTTGGTGACTAGCGACATGAGTGTCGATATGGGTTATTAGTAGGTTTTTAGAGTATCAGTATGAGTGTCTGTATAGTTTGGTGGGGGTATTACTTACCGCATAGATGCGTGAATGGGTGACTCACTGTTTGTATGTGTTTTGAAGAAAGCATGTGTGCAGGGCTGTATGGGTGGATGAGTGTGTGTATGGGTGTGTTAGTGAGTGAATCACTGTCTCAATAGTATCTTTATGAGTAACTACATAATTGTTAAACTAGTATATGTGAGTATTGATGTATATAAGTGAGTATATGTGAGAGCGAGAGATTGTTAGGGTTCCTGTATAAATAAGTATGTGTTTCTATAAGTGATTGTTTACGAGAGTAAGTATGTGTACGATTCTGTAGAAGTAAGTGTAGTGGTGGGTGTATAGCTGTATATGCAAGTAAATGGATGTTTGATAGTTTATTTGCATGTGTGAGTTTGTGTGTGAGTAATTCTATAGATGAGTGTCCGTGTGTAATAAGATGTATATGTGTATGAGTACATATGTTGAGTGAGTACATGTATGAGTGCCTATTTAGAACTGTTAGTGAATGACTGGATGTGTATGTAGATTTTGGAATTACTGAATAGGTTGTTCTAACTGGAATTGGTATCTCCATTTTTTTGAATATTTTAGTTTCTATTTTTGAATGTGTGTATCAAGGGTTATATTACGCTGAGAGGAGGTCTGCCACTCTTTCACAAGGATGATGTCATCAGTGATGTCATTTGAGATGTCATCAGTGATGTCATGAGTGATGTCACTGACCATGTCATCAGTGATGTAATATGTGACGTCATCAGCAGTGCATTGCGGGCGCGCGAGTTATAGTTAGCTGAATTAACTATGACAGGGGAATTTCAATGGTTTTGTATGAGTGAAATGTCCAGCTAACTATCACATGTGTGAAACCTATGGTTTATTCAGTGAATTTTTAAGGTTTTCTAAATGCTAATTCCTAACTATAACGTGTGGGAAACCTATGTTTTTTTCAGTGAATTTCTAAGGTTTTTTAAATGCTAATTTTTAACTATAACATAGCTGAAACCTGTGGTTTTTTCAGTGAATTTCTAAGGTTTTTTAAATGCTAAATTTTAACTATAACGTGGCTGAAACCTATGGTTTTTTCAGTGAATTTCAAAGGTTTTGTAAATGATAATTTTTAAATGTATTAATTGTTATATTTTTTATACTGATTTACTACATTATTTTAAACTATTTATTTTTAGATATTTTATTTTTTAAATTACATTACACATTTTTAATATAAATTTTTTTTTTTTTTTTTTTAATTTTTAAATTGTAATTTTTTTTGTATTTAATTTTTTTTAATTTATATATATTTTATAAAGCAGGCAATGATATCCTATGGAAGGAAATTCAAGTTACTGGTAAGTACAGTTAAATTTACTTTTCAGGAATAGTAGTGAGCTAGATTGGGGAATTACTGGAGATACATGTTGGACTAGTTGCCCCCTAGTGGACCACTGGATTGAACAGGAATTAATTCCCCAACTTAAAACGCGCCTCAGGGCATGTTTGCACTCACATCACATCAGGCCCCGCCACCTACCTTCACCACTGTGCTAACGCGCCCTGTAGAGTGTTCTGGGTTGGGGGATTAAGTCCCCTTGCATACTGGGGGTCCCTGGGGGCCAACTAGCCCACCGGGAACCTCCAGTATGCGTCAGGAGGCTGTGTTGCAGAGACGTGTAATGAGGCCACGCCCCTTTTTACTCCGCTCTGCAACGCAGCCCCCGGACGCGTTTGCAGAGGGGGAACTAATTCCCCTTGCATAATGGGGGTCCCTGGGGGCCAACTAGCCCACCAGGAAACTCCAGTATGCGCCAGGGGGCTGTATTGCAGAGAGGTGTAATGAGGCCACACCCCTTTTTACACCTCTCTGCAATGCAGCCCCCGGGCGCGTTTGCAGAGGGGAACTAATTCCCCTTGCATAATGGGGGTCCCTGGGGGCCAACTAGCCCACCAGGAATCTCCAGTATGCGCCAGGGGGCTGCATTGCAGAGAGGTGTAATGAGGCCACCCTCCTTTTTACCCCTCTCTGCAACGCAGCCTCCTGGCGCGTTTGAAGAGGGGGAACCAATTCCCCTTGCATACTGTGGGTCCATGGGTGCCAACTAGCCCACCTGGAACCTACAGTATGCGCCAGGGGGCTGCGTTGCTTTGCCCCGGGGGGTGGTGGTCCCCGGGCAGTGTGGGGGGGATTGGGCCCCCCAAACTTCTTTTTCATTATTCCCCCGGGATTTGGTCCCCCGGGGGGGGGGGGGTAATTTGAAAAAAAGCAGACCGGGTTTAAAAAAAAAAATTGGGGCCTTGGGGGTCCTTGTGGGACCACCTGAGCAGGCCTAGGGGGGTCAAGCTGTTTCTACCCTGCCCCCTTTTTGCGTTCTACACGTTTGTTTTTCTGCTTTCTTGTACCTCGGTCTACCGAGCACAAGATGGCTGCCAACACTTCCTGGTTTGGAGTGTTCACAGCCAATGAGCATGCAGCTCGTACTCGGAAAGGTACGCGTACGGTACTCGTACGGTACTCGTATCCTGCGATTTTTGTCAAAAAAAAGAAATTGGGGGGGGCCTTGGGGGTCCTTGTGGGACCCCCTGAGCAGGCCTAGGGGTCAGGGTGTTTCTACGCTGCCCCCTTTTTGCATTCTACACGTTTGTTTTTCTGTTTTCTTGTGCCTCAGTCTACCGAGGCACAAGATGGCTGCCAACACTTTCAAGTTTGGAGTGTTGACAGACAGTTGACAGCCAATTAGCATTCAGCTCGTGCACGGGAAGGTACAGAGTACTGTAAGCTTACAGTAAGCTTACCGTACTCGTACGGTACTCATACCCAGCGATTTTTGTCCCCCCAAAAAAATTGGGGGGGCCTTGGGGGTCCTTGTGGGACCCCATGAGCAGGCTTAGGGGGTCTGGGTGTTTCTACCCTGCCCCTTTTTTGCGTTCTACACATTTGTTTTTCTGCTTTCTTGTGCCTCAGTCTACCGAGGCACAAGATGGCTGCCAACACTTTCTGGTTTGGAGTGTTGACAGACAGTTGACAGCCAATTAGCATTCAGCTCGTGCTCGGGAAGGTACAGAGTACAGTAAGCTTACAGTAGGCTTACCGTATGCACCTCTAGATATACTGCGAACAGAACTCTACCTTTTTGCCAAGTTTGGTGTAATTCCTTTCAGCTGTTCGGGCTGTAGCCCCGGCTAAAGGTCCTACGGGAAATTGCATGGGGAAAACACGTTTTGGGACCCCCCTTTTTTCTCGGCACCCGCTTCACAAATCACCCCCAAACTTTCAGGGAAGAAGCGGAGCGGAGCAGGCCATCTTCTTGGAGAAATTCGCGAAGATTCGTTCATCGGCGCCAAAGTTATTCCAAATAGAATGTTGCGGATTTCCTATGGAAACTAGGTTTTAACTATAACTACCAACTGGCAACCGCCATTGGTAAGATATATATATATATATATATATATATATATATATATATATATATATATATATATATATATATATATATCTTACCTACTGGCGGTCGCCAGTAGGTACTTATAGTTAGGACCTAGTTTCCATAGGAAATCGTCAACATTCTATTTGGATTAACTTTGGCCCTGGTGGATGAATCTTTGCGAATTTCTCAAAGAAGATGGCTCGGTCCGCTGCACTCCTTCCCTGAAAATTTGGGGGGGATTGGTGAAGTGGGGGCTGAGATAAAAGGGGGGTCCCAAAACGTGTTTTCTCCATGTTATTTTCCATAGGACGTTTAGACACGGCTACAGGTCGAACGGCTGAATGGATTTATAAGAAATTTGGCAAAACTGTAGAGTCCGGCTCGCAGATTACGCTTTTTGTGGAATGGTGTAAATCCGTTCAGTAGTTGTTGAGAAAATTAAAGTTAAAGTCAATTATATATCTATAAGCGCGGACGGGTGCGCGCGCGGAATTTTTTTTTGCTGCGTGACGTCTGTTAACGTTCGATTCGAAGGAAATCAGGAAGTGTTGACCGCCATTTTGTCACTGCGAGTAAATATATTGTCATTTCAAAGCGTTGGAACATGGAAAGGGGAGAAGGTAGAGATTGTTTTGCTGCGTAGGTTTTCTCAGGGTGTGCAGTAAGGACCTTAAACGCGAAAATATATATATATTTTTTTTTCAAAAAAAGTTGCGGGGTGCGCACGAGTAAATATATTCTCGTTTCAAAGCGTTAGAACATGGAAAGGGGAGAAGGTAGAGATTGTTTTGCTGCGTAGGTTCTCTCAGGGTGTGCAGTAAGGCCCTTAAAGGCAAAAATATATATATATATTTTTTTTTTAAATTGCGGGGTGCGCGCAAGTAAATATATTCTCGTTTCAAAGCGTTGGAACATGGAAAGGGGTGAAGGTAGAGATTGTTTTGCTGCGTAGGTTTTCTCAGGGTGTGCAGTAAGGACCTTAAACGCGAAAATATATATATATTTTTTTTCGAAAAAAGTTGCGGGGTGCGCGCACTCGGGCGCGCACAACTATTTACAAAAGTGTGAAAATGGAGATAATTCAGAAGTTTGAGTGCTTTGATATAAGGTGGCTCTGAAAAGAGCCCTTGTGTTAATTGAGTTGTTTCTGCATTTATAAGTAAGTACCAATGCAGAGTCTGATATAATATTGTTGGCAGCATTTTGAAAGGAAAGACAGGGGCCCATTTTCTGGTTAACAGGCGACCAGGCCAACTTTTCACGCCAGGCCCATTCCTGCAAAGTCGACCGCCATTTTTAGGAGATCTGCAACCACCGGCAGTCACTGGGTTGCAGGAGCAGATGGACTCAAGCCTGTCGGGTGAAGCATCGTTGCACCGCCACAGTGGACGAGACCCTGCTGGGTGAGTGGAGCGTCGCTGTACCGCAACAGTGGGCAAGTCCTTTGCTGGGCTCGTGGAGCGTCCCTATACCGCCACAGTATGCGAACCCTTTGCTGGGCTCGTGGAGCGTCCCTATATCGCCACAGTGGACGAACCCTTTGCCGGGTGCGTGGATCGTTGGGGGTGCAGCTGAGGGGCCTCCACCTGGGGAGGCGGGAGAGGCTCGTCCGCGCCGCCTCTCCCTCCCAGTGCACCCCACGGTGTTTTGCTGACATTTGTTATGGCCGGACCAGGCGATGAAGAGAGGGGGGGGTCGGAGGCATATGCAAGACATTCCCCCCTCGTGGCCTGCAAGGCGCTGAAAAAAGAAGAGAATGGGAAGACAACTACATCTCGGGTAGGGCCCATGCCTTCTCTGGCCGATGGCGGCCGGCCGCTCTTTGCAACGGCCCCAGGAACGGATCCCTTGGTTCATCCTGGGGACAGGCCTTGGCGAGTGGTGTCGCCTCCGGACTATTCACATAATGGTTCTCCACCCCAGGCCGTTGCCGACGAATTTTGTAGACTTTCTGACGCTCAAAAACCCTACTAGAAAGCAGCCCAAAAGTAGCCCAACATTGCTACTTTGGGGAAGGAGGGACAGGGACGGCGTCAAGTAGACGGCGAAATGCATTGTGGGTTTGTTGCTGCGGCCGTTTGTCATGTAAATAGTTGTTTTAATATATTTTTGTTCAAGAATAAAAACGTTTTAACCTGTTATTTTGCTGTCGTGTGGTATATTTCTAATATTTGTCGCTCTGATGTCGTTTCCCCTCCCAAATGTAACATGTGATTGTAATCTACAGCCGGACATTCCGACAGGACATGAGAGCAAAAGGGGGGGGTCAGATCTGAAGTTGGGCAGGCGATAAGATCACGTTTTGCTATGTGGGGCTATCTATGTTCGTGATGGGGCCTAAAAGGGGGCAAGATGGCGGGGCCACTGTGCCGTGACTTTCGCTTTAACTCCAACAGTGGTGAGGGTGAACACAAATGAACGCCGCTTATGTACATATACATTTTCATTTTCTACACCACATGAAACCTGCGTCAGGTTTCATATAGGCGTTTTGTTGCAGGTGGGCATCCATTTGCATGAAAGGCCTGTAAAACTAACACAGTGAAATTTAGAAGATTTCACTGAGTCAGCTTTATAGCATTCCTGAATCAAATCCTTACGCCTGTTTGAAACAGGCATAAGGAGTGATGCACCATGCAATGTGTGGCTTGCTCCTGTGCATTGGAGTAGACATGTCGTGCTTACGACGTGATTCCTGCAATGTGCTGCTTTTGCGGCAGAGGTGCGTGACGCATCTGTGTTGTTTTTGCTCAATGGTGCTCCACATTGTAAATGCGGCACACCATGGGTGGCAGAGCAGCGGTGCACATTAACTGGTGCATCTCTGGGGATGCGCCAGTTAACATAAATCTGTCCCTTTACATTTAAGTATGAGCAGGGGACACAGTTTTGGTGAGGCTTATCCAAGGTTAAAAAGAGATGAGTCCTGTTCACTGAAAAATTGGACATAGGACTCACCTCCTCAGCATCGCTGGACATGGCTAAATAATAGCTGCAAAATGTTACTCTTGTTAAAAAAAATTACTATTATAGTCTCTGAGATTTGTCTCTTACTCTGCAACATCTCATTGTTGTTCTCTTTCTTTAAAGATAACGACAACATTAACCATGAGTGATAATAAGCAATCCGTTGATCTCGATCTTATCGTTGAACTTGTCATTGAAACGTCAGTGGAAGTGGATCCCTTAGATGAATTAAATCCTGAGGATGATGAAGAACATGATGAGGATGCCGATTTGTCAGAATTGTATGACATAGGGTGGGAAGCTGACGTGCTTCAGCATATGGAACTATAAACATTTATTTTTAAAATGTACTGGAAATAAAAAGTGAAAATGTAAACCGTTTCATTTAAAATTAAACATAATTTGAAAAACAGGTTATGTGTAGTGTTTTTAATAAAATAGTCAAATATGCTCATAAAAATATTTCTAAACCAATGAAAAGCTTTATTAACAAGTCATATGACCTGTTATGCTTACGTTACGCGCTCCGCGCCGCGCCCCGGATTGTTGGTCATTCAAACTGAGGCTGGCGTCAGCATGAGAGCGCCAACGTCTCATGGCTACGCCATTCAGAAAATATTGTTGGCAGCATTTTGAAAGGAAAGATCTGCAACCACCGGCAGTCACTGGGTTGCAGGAGCTGATGGACTCAAGCCTGTCGGGCGAAGCATCGTTGCACCGCCACAGTGGACGAGTCCTTTGCCGGGTGCATGGAGCGTCGCTGCACCGCAAGAGTGGACGAGTCCTTTGACGCGTGCGTGGAGCGTCGCTGCACCGCAAGAGTGGACGAGTCCTTTGACGGGTGCGTGGAGCGTTGGGGGTGCAGCTGAGGGGCCTCCACGTGGGGAGGCGGGAGAGGCTCGTCCGCGCCGCCTCTCCCTCCCAGTGCACCCCACGGCGTCTTGCTGACATTTGTTATGGCCGGACCAGGCGATGAAGAGAGGGGGGGGGGTCGGAGGCATATGCAAGACATCCCCCCCCTCGTGGCCTGCAAGGCGCCGAAAGAGGATCGTCCGCGCCGCCTCTCCCTCCCAGTGCACCCCACGGCGTCTTGCTGACATTTGTTATGGCCGGACCAGGCGATAAAGAGAGGGGGGAGGGGTCGGAGGCATATGCAAGACATCCCCCCCTCGTGGCCTGCAAGGCGCCGAAAGAGGAAGAGAATGGGACCACAACTACATCTCGGGTCGGGCCCATGCCTTCTCCGGCCGATGGCGGCCGGCTGCTCTTTGCCACGGCCCCAGGAACGGATCCCTTGGTTCATCCTGGGGACAGGCCTTGGCGCGTGGTGTCGCCTCCGGACTATTCGCGTAATGGTTCTCCATAGTTGTTTTAATATATTTTTGTTCAAGAATAAAAACGTTTTAACCTGTTATTTTGCTGTCGTGTGGTATATTTCTAATATTTGTCGCTCTGATGTCGTTTCCCCTCCCAAATGTAACATGTGATTGTAATCTACAGCCGGACATTCCGACAGGACATGAGAGCAAAAGGGGGGGGTCAGATCTGAAGTTGGGCAGGCGATAAGATCACGTTTTGCTATGTGGGGCTATCTATGTTCGTGATGGGGCCTAAAAGGGGGCAAGATGGCGTTGAGCTCGGTTTCTCTCACTAGTTTCATATTTCTCATGAGGGGTTGTTCCTAATGTTTCTATTTTAGCAAGGTCAAAAAGAGATCCTATCAGTGGCCTACTGATTTTGTTCGATTCCTTTTGTTTTCTCTAACGATTTTTAAGTTGAAGTTTGCTAGTACGATACAGCGGCTAGTCCGCATTTTATATATATGTCTTTTTTATTAGGGGTGTCCTCCGGTGGAGTCGGACGATCTACCTCTAATAAACGGTAAGTGTTCCTCTGAAGGAATGCGTCTTGAAAGTGGCTGACTGTAATGTATGATATTTCACTCAGTGACTTTCAGGCCCATGCTGTTTCAAAACTGTGCATGTGTTTGAAGCAGGCGTAGGTATTGACGCAGCATAGAAACTACTAGGAACCAATTGGAAGTGTTGTTTTCAAGTCACATGACTTCACATGCGCGTCTCAGGACGTGTACGCGGTGATAGTATCTGGTTGGAAGTAGCGGTCTAATTCAGGGAAGTTTCAAAACGTGAAAAGGAGTAAATCTAAACACATCCGGATTGAATATATCTTCTGAGTAGTATAAGTTCTATGATGGGTCTATGAAGAAATTTAATAAGTTACAATCGCGAAGTTTTCCCGAAATATATCGGCGGGTGCGCGCACACGGTCGCGCACGATCGAAAGCCAAAAACGGGGAGATAAACGCCCTTTATAATATGCTCCTGGAGCTGTTTTTGGTACAATGAGTTAGTTCTGAAAAGAACTTTTTTTTTTTTTTTTTTTAAAACAACTGTTATGTTGTTTTTTAAATGAAATGAAGAAATGTATCTTTTCTCGGGGCATTTATGACTCTCAATTTTTAGTTTAGTAAGAATGAGGCTCTGCTCTCCGTACAGAAGAATTTCTCCACACTCGTTGCATTTCATGTGCACCTTTGCAAGATATGGTCTCAAGTCTATCACAGCACTCGATGGAGATACAGGTCGTCCACCAGAAGATGTGCTGGCCACCTCTGATGGTAACAGCGTGGCCAGGGCTCTTGTCGATGCCTTTGCAAATTCCACAGGGTGCACTTGTTTGACATGCCGCATCATGGTATGTATGGAAAAGGAATATTTTTTTCTTGGATTTCCTCTTGAGAGAACCGAATTGCATATCGTGCAGGTAACTTTTGGCGCATTTACTTTCTTTAATTCTTCAGGATAAGTAAAAAATTTCCAAATAAAAGATTCCTTTTTTCTTTTTAAAGGTAGTCGCTCATTTCCTTCAGATTCGGAAGATGAATGAGGGGCGGCAGCCATTTCAGCAAAGTCTTCCGATGGGTGTTGAACGTTGTTCTCTTTTGAGAGTACAGAAGATAGTGAGGGAAGTGGGTGGAGTCCTCCGTGTAAATTGCAGAATAGAAACTACTAAGAACCAATTGGAAGTGTTGTTTTCAAGTCACATGACTTCACATGCGCGTCTCAGGACGTGTACGCGGTGATAGTATCGAGTCACGTACGTCATTTGGAAGTAGCGGTCTAATTCAGCGAAGTTTCAAAACGTGAAAAGAAGTAAATTCAAACATATTCGGATTTAATATATCTTTTGAGCTCGATTCAAGCATACAATTGTTAAAGTATAAAACCTTTTATATATTTTTTTAAAATACCAAGGTGTGTACATTCGGTCACACACGAAAGTTTAAAAAGACATTCGGCTCCATTTAATGAAAATTTTCATAATATTAAAAAAGAAGCCTAGGTTTAGTCTGTTTGACGTATTATAAGTTCTTTGATGGGTCTATGAAGAAATTCAATAAGTTCAGATTGCAAAGTTTTCACGAAATATATAGGTGGGTGTGCGCACACGGTCGCGCACGAAAGCCTGGAAATGCGCTATCCATTTTATTGAGAACTGTTGCCGAGAGTGCGCACACCGGGTCGCGCACGAAAGTTTAGAAAGGCTATTTTTATTTACAGACAAATTTTAATGCGTTGAAAAAAAGGCAAGGTACAGACTTTCTAATTCTGTATCGCTTTACAAGGAGTCTCTATGCAACTTGAACAGTGAAGAAAACGGCTTGTTTCCGAAAAAAATATTGCCAGAACTTTATGGACAAAAGTATAGGTTGTATACACGAGATATTTTTGAATTAGCATTTTAAAAACCAATGAAATTCACTGAAAAAACCATAGGTTGGGTAGCGGGGGGCAAGATGGCGGCCGCCTGAGACCGCAGTGCAGGTCACTCAGTGCTCTCGGTCAACTCGAAGGAAAATCGACCCTAAATGAGCGCGGAAACTGAAGAAAAATGAAGCGATCCTGAGTGAAAATACCGAATACCGAATAGACCACAACCTAAAGACATTAAGGGAAGTAGAAGGTCTGTATTTGGTTTACGCTGAATTACAGTCGGGGAACACAAGATGTCCCACACATAATGATTGCAGACACCCCCTACAAAGAACAGGCCACGCACGTAAAGAGCCAAGTAAGGAACCAGCTCCCCATATTGGCTAAGGCGCTAGGGCTCGCTGTCATACATTACTACTTCCAGCATATCAGTAACCATAGAAGCCTCTGCCTGACCCACCTGTGTTCCTCCGCGAGATCAGATGCAGACCCGCAACCTGGTTTGACGCCGGAGCCAACGGAGCCGAGTGTGCCGGGTGACCGCGACTGCTGTGTTGGCATGGCGCCGAAGAATGCAGCAGCGGCTGCTGCAAAGGCAAGAGCAGCGCGACTTGCTCAGCGCGAAAATATGGAGGCTTCGGTTAGGGGAGGTGGAGGCGGAGTGAGGAGTCCGGCAGCCGTGGGAGCCCTTGAGAAGACGCCTGGCAAGTCGGCTACTGGCGCCGCTCGGAAAGGCGGGCAGAATACTCCCTCTGTCGTCGACTTCCTCCGCAAACCCCCAGGGAAGCTCCTTCCGGGGCAAGCTGAGCAGAGTCAGTCAGGCGCAGAGCGCAGACCCCAGACGCCGGTAACGGAGACTGCTCTGTGTGAACCAGCTGGAGCCATGACAAGTGAAAGGGCTCCACACAGACGAGCAGGGACAGAAGGAGGAATCGCGCAGGACAAAACGGTGAGCAAGGACAATGTCAATATCAGTGTCAATGCTAATATGGGGTGCAAGGTGAAAACGAGCAACATGAATAAAAAAGCATTGGTAACTGCAAATGCCTCAAATATTACAGTTTCAAATGAACTGCCTGATTCTTTAATACAAACCAATTTGCTGACTCCTGGATCTATAATTACTGAGAGTGTGAATGACATCTCTAGGGGGGCAAATGCTGTATCAACTCAATCAGACTCACGCGTGATACCAGTGGATATGGATGTAGGGTTGGTTATACTCCCCGGGACTAATGTACAAACAGATATTCAGCACAACGGAATAAGTATTGTCACTGAAACTCCTGCTGAACCTAGAACTTGCAGTCTGGAGCCTATAAACCCAGTTCCAGCTATAGTTGAGCCTACGGACGCCCAAACAAACTGGCAGACAAAATCTCAGGCTGCTCTACATCAGGATCATTTGGGGCATGAGGAACATGAGGAACATGAGGAACAAGGGGTGGCTCTCCCAGCAGAATCACACAGTCAGAGCGATATTGAAGTTGATGGTGAAGATGATACAGATAAGGACAGAGACTGGGAAATGGATAAGGAAAGAGATAAGGATAAGGATCCGAGTGATTTCTATTCCTTCTCAGACGAGCCCGGTTGGACATCAGGCTCAAATCTAGGTGACTCTAGTGATGATGAAACTAGCATTAAGGCTGTGAAAACTGCTCAAAAAATCTTACATAGACACAGAAGGAGCCAACAAGACACAGACGAACTAACATGGGACTACGCAACTACAAGTAGTTTACCACCGCCAGCTGCGTTAGCGACCCAACAACCAGATTTTGGGACTCCAACTGCAACTGATAAATCTGCCCCTACAATTGAGACGGTGCTGCTAGCTATTGCGGCACATCGAGAAGAGACTTCTCAGGATGGGCGGAAGGCACAAGCGGAGCTACGAAAAGTTCAGGGAGTGGTCCGCAAACTATCAAGGAAAATTACTTCGTTTAATGATCGTATGACTGAGGTAGAAGCAAGGGTGGTCGCTAATGAATCCGAGATTGCCGTAAATCGCGAACAGATTGACAACCATGAGAAGGGGCTTACTGATGTGATGTGGAAGCTCGAAGATATGGAAAACCGCTTACGCAGAAATAATCTGAGAGTCCTAGGTGTTCCAGAAGGAGCGGAGGGAGTGGACGCCCGCCCCTTTTTGGTCAAACTATTTCAAGACTCCCTACCAGAACTTTCAGCCTGGAATTGGGACCTAGAGATCCAGCGTGCACATCGCGTACCTCTCACCATGAGAAATGCCCCAAAACCCGGTGCATATCCGAGAGCTATACTTGTATACTTCGGGAATTTCATGTTGAGACAGGCAATATGGGAAAAAGCACGTCCAGAGTCAAAAAAAACTAGCGGGCAGATAACCTATTTTGTACGCCCTGACTTCTGTCACACCACAGTTGAGCGAAGGTGGCGCTTGCGCCAGCTCATAAAACCTTTTCAAGACAAGAAGCTCCAGGCATACTTAAATAATCCTGCTAGGCTGAAAGTGATTAACGGCACCCAGATAAACTTTTTTACCTCAGAGGTTCAGGCAAAAGAGTATTTAGATAGCCTTCCATGAGGTGGAAAAGACGAGACTAAAACCTTCTATATTTGATTGCTCACGTTGCATTTTTGCTTCTTCATTTACAAATTCTTTCTGGTCATTTTTCACTTAAGGGATTAGGACCTTATGAATAATTATTAACTTTTGGACTGGGAGCACCAGAGTGACAACGCACGCACATCACCACAGACTCTAATGGAGTCTAATTGCCTTTGTTTTTGGAGGGTGGGGGGGAGGGAAGGGCCAAAAGGTGGGAATGGGCGGGGGGGCAGCTGGGGGAAAAAATCTAAAAAAAGCAATCATGAATGCAGAAGCAGAAGCAGAATCAGAAAAAAAACTTGTATTTGTAACATGGAAAATAAAGCTTTGTTTGACAATATAGTGGATCAGGAATGGGGGAAAAAACAAAACATAATATGGCTAGGATAAAACTTTGCTCCTGGAATGTGGCTGGCCTCAATGATAGGACAAAAAGAGAGCAAATGTGTGGGATAATTATACAGAATGCGTTCGATATTGTATGTCTTCAAGAGACTCATATTCCTTGGGATGAAAGGGGAGTATTAAGGGTCCCTGGATTCAAATTGTTGGGATGTACCTCTCATACCTCAAGGACTAGAGGAGTTGCTATATTGGCTAAACCTTTTTTGGGTGAACCGAAACGCGTAGCTGCTGACTCACTGGGCAGATGGGTTATAGTTGAGCTTAAGCAGGGGATTACAATATGCTCTATTTATGCCCCAAATGAGGACGATCCTTCTGTATTTTTTGATCTCGAGACAGAGCTGTCATCGTGGCCTCAAGCACTTATATTTTGTGGTGATTTCAATATCTCCCTGCCAAAAATGGAATGTGCTTACAATCAATCCCGTGACAAATATACTGGCCGTAAGCCTAAAGTTTATAGCGCTCTTCTTCAATTAAAGGAAAGTTTAGGTCTATCCGACATATGGGATCTGAAACAGCCACAAGATCCAGGATACACATATTTCTCGTGTCCTCATAAAAAATATGTCCGAATAGATTACATCTGGTTGTCCAGTAACAGGGCTAGCCAGGCAAGAATTTGTAAATTACCGAAACTCATAGCGGATCATAATCCGTTAGTACTCTATATAAATATAGATAATATGCCTAGACCTCGGACAAGCTGGACTTTCGATCGAAAACTCCTTGTTAATAGGGGATATACTGATCATATTAAGGTATGGGCTCAAGGATTTTTCGATTGTAATAGATATAGCTCATCCAGGAATACGGTATGGGATTATTTTAAGGCATCGATACGGGGCGAGACAATTAGCTACGTAGCCAGGCACAGAAGAGAAACTGCTATGTTAAATGATATACAGCTACAAAACTTAGCTAGGAAAGAAGAGAGGCATACTGCTATAATTGCTCAGGGTGGCAAGGATGGAGAGGGGGATTTAATTTTGAGAGAAATGACGATCCTCAAGGCAGCGATAAATAGCAAACTAACTCAAAGGGCAGCTGAGACGTATCAATCCCACCGCAATGAGATTTATGAAACTGGAGAGAGGGTAGGGAAGCAACTAGCACTCAGTACGCGACAAAAACAATCTCTTAATTCAATTGTGTGCATTGAGTCCGAGGGACAAGAACATACAACACCAGAAGCAATATTAGAAGTTTTTAGGAATTTCTATAAGAAACTGTATAATAATGAGGACTCTCTTGACCTCAAAGCAATTCAAAATGAAGTGGCCGGATGGGCTGTTGAATCAGGAAGTATCTCAGGGTTAGATATGGCTACTAGACAAGACCTAGAAAGGGATATAACCCTGAGTGAAGTAAGACTAGCCTTAGCAGAACTGGCCTCGGGCAAGGCAGCAGGTCCCGACAAAATTCCCCTTGAGCTCTATAAAATTTTGGATAGTATTATAACTCCTATTCTCCTCGATCTATTTATTGGAGTTCAAGTTAGTGGTAAACCTCCTAGATCATGGTTGGAAACGAACATTGTTGTATTTCCAAAAAAAGATAAATCTCCCAAATTGCCATCATCCTATCGACCGATCTCTCTGATCAATTCAGACTCGAAGCTATACTCTAAGATCCTGGCTAATCGGCTCAGGGGGACGATCGAGTGTCTGGTCTCCCCGTGGCAGCATGGTTTCATTCCGGGCAAGGACACTACGGACCATACTAGACGGGTCATCGCCCTGTTTGATGCCATGGCTGTCGCGGGGGGCCGGATGTCGGTGGTCCTCCTGGATGCCGAGAAGGCCTTTGACCGGGTTTCATGGGCTTTTTTGTGGGCAGTGCTAGAGTATAATAACATGGGACCATGTCTAATTAAATCTTTAAAAGCAATGTACTTCTCACCTAGGGCCAGAGTTTTGGCGATGGGTCAGGAATCGAGTCTTTTTGATATATCCCGTGGGACTAGGCAGGGGTGCCCATGCTCCCCTATCCTCTTCGCACTGTATATAAATCCCCTCATTATAAAATTATTAAACACCGAGGCAATTAGACCAATAACTCTTGGTCCATTTGACACTAAAGTATTGGCCTATGCCGATGACGTGGCGGTAGTAACATCACACCCCAAGGAGGCAATAACGGAAATTGAACGAATTACTCATGCTTTTGGTCAGGTTTCGGGATATTCCTTAAATACGGATAAAACGATGGTTATATGTACACAAAATACCCAATTTATAGACCCTAGGAAAGTAGATAGCGCGGTATATCTGGGAGTCCGTATATCCTCTAAAATTGATGAGATTATTAAAATAAACTATGATCCACTAGTACAGAAAATAACAACAGATTTAAAGCGGATAGATGGTATACATCTTTCAATCATTGGAAGAAGTAACTTCCTTAAAATGAACATTCTACCTAGGGTTCTCTATTTGTTCCGGGCGATCCCGCTATTGGTGGATGACAAAACCATTAAGATCCTCGAATCTCAGATGAGTACGTTTATATGGGGATATGGGAAGATAAGGAGATCTATCCGTTTTCTTTCTCTCCCTGTCATAAGAGGGGGTCTGGCCATACCTAACTTGGGATACTATATGCTTGCAGCTCTACTACATCAGATGAAGCCACTGTTTTATATAAGATCGCTGAGAAACGAAGTAGGTGAGAGTTATATTCCCTCAATATTCGAACTAGTCATCGGGGATAAGGCAAGAGGCCTTTTAGTAAAACAGCTTGAGTCTTCATACTACAAAAAAGTTAAATTTAAGACTATACTGAGCGTTTGGGGTATTTGGAAAAAAATTAGAAAACAACTGAATATTACCAAATACAATAAGTACACATCACTTTGGCACTCTACCATACTGCCACCAGCTATATATGATACAATTGCCAGGAAATGGGAAACATGTGGAGTCTCGACTCTCGGTGACTTCCTGTCCCCTCCTGTTGGACAAAGATTCCAACAGTTACAATCTAAATTTTCTATTCATAGCAATAGTGTATTTAAGTACATTCAGATTAACACGATATTGGGCTTAAGGAGTGCAGATATTACACTGGAGAATATTCCTCTACTTGACTGTCTATTAAGATCATCAACCAGGATTGGTACGATTTATGATGTACTAATAGACAGCCAATCTGATGACGTCGATGTGGTGGAGCGGGGTTGGTCAAGGAAATTAAATAATCCCAATGTCGATATCGATAAGATATTGGTTTTGTCAACAAAACTGTTTATGTCTTCTAATTTAAAAGCACAGTTGTATAAGACCATATATGATCTATATTTCACCCCCGCTAAACTTTTCGCATGGGGGAAAAGAGCTAACTCAGAATGTCCTAGATGTGGAAATTGCCCGGCACATCTGATTCATATGCTATACGAGTGTGAAAAATTAGTATTATTGAAAAAAATGATAATGGATTTCTGGCAAGAAGTGTTTAGTCATCCAATCGCTGAATCCCCCTCCTTGTTTATCTTGGGATATGATAATACACTATCACATACCAATGAAGAAGAAGTACTGCTTTTTTTGGGGTCAGCAGTCTTTCGTATTATATTAACAGCACGGTGGAAAGACACAGATCCCCCCAACTTTCAGATATGGTTATCAAGACTGTTGGGTATGTATAATCAAGAGAAAGCGATCTTTGCCTGTAAAGGGTTGAGGGCTCAAGCACGTGGTATTAAGATTTGGAAACCAATTGAGAATTGGAGCAAATTCTAGAAATGCTAGTCAGAATGAAATCATCTATGTAAATAATATCTTGGTCTCTTTTTCGGTTTTTTATTTTTTTCTTTCTCTCTTTTCTCCATTTTGTGTTTCGTAGTTTTTGTTCTCTTTTTGTAAATTTGTTTTCGGTGACTAAAAAGTATTGTTTTTTCTGCATTTGTGAATTGCCAAATAAAATCTTTTAAAAAAAAAAAGAAAAAACCATAGGTTTTACACACGTTATAGTTAGGAAGTAGCATTTACAAAACCTATGAAATTCACTGAAAAAACCCTAGGTTTGACACCAGTTATAGTTAGCTGGAAATTTTACTGATATAAAACCAATGAAATCCCACGTTATAGTTAGTTGGACTCACTATAACTTGCGCGTGTAATGCACTGCTGATGACGTCACATATTACATCACTCATGACATCACTGATAACACCATCCTTGTGACACAGTGACAGACCTCCTTTCACTGTAATCTAACCCTTGAAACGCATATTCAAAAATAGAAACTAAAATGTTCAAAAAAATGGAGATACTCATACCAGTTACAACAACCAATTCAATAATTCCACCATCTATATACACATGCACTAATTCACCAACAGTTCTATATAGTCACTCATACATATATTCACTAATCATATGTGGTGATACACCTACACATCCTGTTACACACCGACAGTCATCCAAAAGTTATTCACACACATACTCACACATGCAAATAAACTATTGAACATCCATTTATTTGCATAAACAGCTATACACACACTACCACTTTACTTCTAAGGAAACTTACACATACTTACTCTCTTAAAAATCACTTATAGAAACACATACTAATTTAAACAGGAACTCTTACAATACCTCACTCTCACATATAGTCACTTATATACATCAATATTCACATATACTACATTAAAACATATGTAGTTACTGATAAAGACACTAATAAGACAGTCATTCACTCACTAACACAGACATATGCACACTAATCCACCCATACAGTCCTGCACATATGCTGTCTTCAAAACACATACAAACAGAGACTCAGTCATTCTTGCATCTATGTACTAAGTAATACTCCCACCAAAGCATGCAAACACTCATACTGATACTAAGAAAAACATCTAATAACCTATATACATACACATGTATTTACTCATCAACCCATGCAGCCACTTATACACAAAGTGAAACACTAATACATATATTTAAATATTTAAGCATTACTCAGTAATATATGTATTCACTAAGATATTCAATAATATATACATATGTAACACATATTTATTTTTCAGAAAGACACACATTCACTGGATGGTGTCATCAGTGATGTCATGAGTGATGTAATATGTGACGTCATCAGCAGTGCATTACACGCGCAAGTTATAGTGAGTCCAACTAACTATAACGTGGGATTTCATTGGTTTTATATCAGTAAAATTTCCAGCTAACTATAACTGGTGTCAAACCTATGGTTTTTTCAGTGAATATATATATATATATATATATATATATATATATATATATATATATATATATCTTACCTACTGGCGGTCGGCAGTAGGTAGTTATAGTTAGGATTGGCTACCATAGGAAATCCGCAACATTCTATTGGGAATAACTCTGGCGCCGCTTGAGGAATTTGCGTGTAATTTTCCAACATTTTGGCCAGCTCCGCTCCGCTCCTTCCCTGGAAGTTTCGGGGGGGGGGTTCGTGAAGTGGGGGCTGAGAAAAAAGGGCGGTCCCAAAACGTGTTTTCCCCATGTTAATTTCCATAGGACGGTCTGACGAGTCTACAGCCCGAACCGCTGAACGGAATAACGCCAAACTTGGCAAAATTGTAGGGACTGGTACGCAGATGTGCCTTTGCTATGTTTGCTGAAAATTGCTCCAGTGGTTTTTTTTTTAAATTAACTTCAAAAACACATATATATCTATATGCGCGCTTCGAGCGCTTACAGGTACGCGTACCGGGGAGCGCACCCGGCGCGCTATGGGAGTGCGCGAGCGGAAAGCTGATTGGCTGTCGGGTGTCTGTCAACATTCTATACAGTCCGGAGAGTCCGCCATCTTGTGTCTCGGTAGAATCGAGACACAAGAGGTGAAAAGGAAAGGGGAAATAATTAAAAGGGGGCAGAGCAGACACCCCCTGACCCCCTAGGTTTTCTGAGGGGGGCCTAGAAGGACCTTGAAGGGCAAAAAAACTTTTTTTTTTTTTTAAATTTGTGGGGTAAGCGCTGGGTGCGCTCCCAGGTGCGCACTCCGGTACGCGCACCCTGAGCGCCCCACGGGGTAAAACAGTGTAAAAAAACATAGAGTAAAAAAATAATGTAGAGTGTTTAGAGGTAAGTTAGCTCTGAAAAGAGCTGTTGTGTTATATGGGTGTTTTTTGTACCTACAAGTAGGTACCAATGCAGAGTCTTATATTCAAGAGGAAAACTCTATTCCCCTCATCTGTAAAATGCACATCATCTCTCCTATACATGCCTTGCATGTTGTAACGCAAGTTGTTGTGGTAAATGGAACCCATACCATAGTCTCTGAGGAAAGCAGAAACAGTTTTATTTACATGTTTCCTTGCTTTCTCAATCTGTGGACAAAATTGGTTGGACCAGTTCCATTTTTGCCTTTGGCATATATTAGAAAATACCAAGGCAGTTTTTTGGAAAAAGTGACATCAATTGCCCAAAGATGTCCTTTAAAAGCATTTCCAGACCTACCCCAGTCAAAGTGCCCAAGTCATTGCCACCACAGTGCACAATTATAAGGTCAGGGTGTGGTAAATGCATAAAGGATTTTACCAATGGTATCAATTGGTGACTCCTCAATCCTCTCTGTCCAATCCATACAATGTCCACATTTGGTAAATCAAGGTTGTAAATACCTCTGTTAGCTGCGTATTTTTGACTCCAGTGGATATAGCTATGACCCACAAACCAGACTTTTTGCATTTTGAAGGTTGATGTGCTTCTAGTCAGATGAGTTTTGGAAATAAAATGGCAGTTTTATTATGAAAAAAAGTGTTTGAGAATCAGTGCAGTTGAATAACCAGAAATGATTGGAGCTTTCTTAAAAATCTCCACTGAAAAATAGGGTGCATGCTTTTTTTTGTAAGAAGTCATTTCAATGGTTGAGAAAAAGTCATTTAAACAAACATTGCATTTCATTAGCTAGTAGATTGAGAGGTCAAACAGCCTTGATGGATTTTTTGCAACATAGTATGATGAACTTGTGAACTGTTTGGTGGGTTAGGAGGGAGTTACCATGGTTACAGGGTAAATGAGCACTGGGGGATGGGTGAATGTTATGTGAGTTTCATAGTCTTGAAATGTACAACCAATTAAAATTAGCAGTTTGGTTTTGAATTTGTGTGGGAACAATTTTTATTGGCTATGTACAAGAATATGGGTCTGAAATGAGTAAGAATCTGTGCCATTATTGAAAGGCTCCAGTGAAGTAAGCATTGTAATTTAAAGTGCTTAGAGTGCTGTTCCCTTACTCCGGTTCCCTCACTACCCTTCATTCCCTATCCTTCATTCCCCTTCCCCTTACTCTCACATCCTCACTCCCCTTTACTCACTCCCTCTCTCTTAGCCTCACTCCTCAAGCGGCGCCAGAGTTATTCCCAATAGAATGTTGCGGATTTCCTATGGTAGCCAATCCTAACTATAACTACCTACTGGCGACCGCCAGTAGGTAATATATAATATATATATACACATAGTGTTGCAGGCAAATACAAGATCAAACAATTAATTTGTTTAACATATGTTTACATCCACTAGACCATCTTCAGGACTTTTACGAATACAGATGAACGACCCTTCAAGAATATTGAAAGTGATTGTTGATATTGAAATTCAAAACAAAATATAGTAGCTTGAGCGAGAGTTGCCAACTTCTCGGTCCACATAGTGGCAATACAGATCGAGCTATTCATGACCAGCTTCATTTGGAAGAGGTTATCCTGGTCTTCAGTGTCAGTAATATTGAACTTTGCATGTTGGATACATTGTAGATATTGACACTACTATATTTCGGTTTGGATTTCAATATCAACAATCACTTTCAATATTCTTGAAGGGTCATTCATCTGTATTCGTAAAAGTCCTGAAGATGGTCTAGTGGATGCAAACTGTTATAGACCCACACGTCTACATTTACACTGATTTCATAGATCATTGTATCAGAGGCAAAGTTGTCTGCAGAATTTAGCTACACTGTCTTGTAACTATTAGAAAAATGTGTTCACAATTGTAACAAAGAAGGACATATATAACTGTATACTTCTATTTGCTGTGTGTTATGTATGATTTATGTACCCTTTTTAAATTATGAAATTGGATTGATATAAAATTCAACTCTTTGAATATATACACCTGTGTGATAAATCTTTTCTGGCTAATTTGTTTATATGTAAAGTATTGGAATTTGGTTTTGGAAATTCAACTTGTAAACTACTCTGATTGAGTTTGTTAACATTGAATGCAAGAATTACACAAATATCTATTTAAACAAATCCCGTGTAGGCCCATTTATCCGCCAACGTTTTTTAGGCTCTGCACTCTGGGACACTGCTGTTCAGTGCACAGTGCATGTACTCTGACCTCTGAAACATACAACAATTGATATCCACCCACTTGGCATACTTAACTTATCTTCAAGTCCCTAGTATATAGTACGAAGTTTATCCAGGGCCTGTAATGTAAATGTCACTAGTGGCCTGCAGCACACACCATGACACCGCTAGAGCGACAGTGCAAAACATGAATGCAGGACTACTACAGTTTTAAAATTGCTAAATTGATATGTCAAAATAAATGTTTGTGACAATCTAATCTCGTGTTTTCAGATATTAATGTCAACCATAAGTAGGCCTTTATGCCCAATAAGGCAGGGTGCATGGTATTTGAAAGTAAGACAGGATGACCATCTGGGCAGAGCCAAGAATTTACTTATCTTCATAAGGCCTACCCTGCCACAGACAGATGTAGATAACACCTATGCTGCCCCCTCTTCCTAGTAGGAGAGGAGCCGCCCCAGAACAGGTTTTGAATGACCACAGAAGAGGGGTTTCTACCATCTTTATTTTGGATATAGAGGGGGCACTGTGGGATTGTTTGCAGTAAAGCACAAAGGAACTGCTGCAAAAGTGGGTTGGGCTTCCCCTAGGAATTCTGGAAGGGACAGGAGTCAACCCACAGACTATAGCAAGGTATAAATGTGAGATGCCTGGGCACCTTCTTCAGGTCACTGCTGGACCTGTGGAAGAAAGAAGAAGGTGTGTGAGGCTAACATTGAGGACTGGACCTGCTCCCACTTTTAGCCAGGACAAAGAAATGGCCCCCAAGGATCTTTTAACTGACCTACTGTTAAGCTATGGGGGCACCAAACCTGCAAGAAGACTATTTTGCAGAAAGAGCTCAGCTGACCAGTTCCAACTGGACCTGCCCTGGATCCCCATTTGATTTTTGCTGCAGCTGCTGCTCCTAAGGTCCTGTGACCCTTGGCTGTGTTGAAGTGTATTCCTCCTAAAATCCTGAGAAATCTGGGCCTTAGAAACCTTTTGGCGCCAAAGCCGTCCGGAGGACCAGGAAAACCTGTCAAGACAATCTGATCAAGCTGCATTACTTGTGGGCCAAGGATTCAGGTTGCTCCCACTCAGAGTATTTCTGCAGCAACAAATCTGTTTTAGCTGGCCACAGCCGAGAAGAATATGATCGTGTGGAGCCCTGTTAGGCTACAACTTTCAGCCTTGCCCTGCTGGAATAATCAGAGCACCAAAAACAGTGACTACATTCGAAGGCAGAAATGTTCAATGGGCGAGGATGCCAAATGTATCCAACTGGCGAGGGGCCTTCTTTGGGTGCAAATTTGTATGTCTCCTGCTCTGAGCTTTCTGGCCAGTCCTCAAATTCTTTACTGGGACATCATGATGCACTTCTTGGTCACATCCTGCTGTCTTGACCCGCTGAGATTTTTGGACTTCCATTTCAGAGACTAAGGGCCTGATTACGAGTCTGTCGGTCCATGGACCACCAGACTCATGAGGGGGCAGAGGTGGCAGTCCAGCAACCACTGCACCTGCTGTCAGTCAGCCCCATTAGGACTTTGGCGGTCGGACCACCATTGTGTCACCACAACTGCCAGGAAACTGCATTCTCTGGCAGTCCTGCAGTGGTTAGAGGGCTGCAATATGCTTGGTGGTGCCCTGAGGCACAGCCACGCATATTACAACTTCCTCACCACCAGCGGTGTCCTCCATGTAACTGCTGGTGGTGAGGAAAGAAAGGGGGCCCTACAGGTCCCCCTCTTGCCCCTGTGCTTGGGGGTGCATGCAGGGGTGCACTAGTTCTGCTCCCCTATAGTTTTACACCCGCATGTCCTTCAAGGAATGCACAATATTATGCGTTCCTTCCTGTGCAGGAACGTGCAATGGCAGTCCTCTGGCAGTGCTGTTTAAGGCTCACAATGAACCTTCAAGCAGCATCGCCATGGGACCTCAATGTCGCCGGCCCACCAGATGACAAAATTACTTATATTCTGGCAGGTGGGCTGCAGCGACTCTTGGCAGTGTGGTGTGGAAAAGTAAATTTTGCCATGTTATATGTGCCTACGTGTTCCCCATGTTATGTCATATGTGCATGATCGATATGCATGTATTCCCTTCTGATCGATTAAAGACGCAATTACAGTTGTGTCCATCTCTAGTATGCCAGTTTCTAGTCCTCGTGAATACAACGAATATCAGGCCTATGTAATCCTACGTTGCCACGTTTTTCAGTGTGCACGTTAATTCATTGAATAATCCCCGTTTCTAGGCCTCAAAAGGGCCCGGACTCAGATTCAGCTCCTGTCTCCTGAACCCTCTCCGAGGAGCGATACAGCCCCCACCTGTATCCCTGACCCTTAGCTTACTTCTTGCCACGCAGTGCCCGGCTCGGCCTGGCTCTGCCTCTCAGTCTGCCAAGAGTATGTTATGATTCTAGTTATCAGTCCAGCCCTCCTTCTCTGCATTCCTAAGCTACTGAATCGCATCAATAGTTTCCGTCATGGTCTAGCCTTTATGTCTCCATGTAAGAGAAATACTGTATTAATATTCATAGAATATTCCTCGCACACACACTACATGTAGAATTATGCATGCATCAGTCTTAATGTCTGTTAGCCTTTGCCCTGATAACTTTTGGATTCTATCAACATGTTCTCTAAACACTAGATACTAGATAGGCTTTAGGTACATGTCGCTCTGACACTCCAGACTTTCGTCTCCTCTTCTAGCCCCCCAGTTCTCCCTAGTAACACGTCATTGTCAGTTTGCGCGCACCACTAGGTAAGAGGTCCCAGCTGCTCAGGTAGCCCCCTCCATGTTTCCGCCCCTTTTTTATGACATATTCTGTTACGTTTGCATCACATGTCTATGTATACGCCCTGTACACACCTCTTGTTACACCCACTTTATGCCTTATCTTTCGCGACTGCTACAAACTCCGCCTACTGCTACGCCTACTGTATTGACTGTAATGTAAATGTTTTAACTATATATACTTGTGCACTGTTATTAAAAGCTAGCGCTCCTTTGTCCCTGCCCCAGGCAGCTGCCATCCCATCCCCGTACAGGCTGTCCTGTTCCAGTCCTTTATGCTTAATTAAAGCCTGTCAACTCTAGCTACCTCGTATCTTGACTCTTATTTATTGAGCTATCTATTTGTATGAGTATCCTGAAAAATAGTACCGGTAATTAATTATTTATTTACCACATAATGGCGCCCGAATAGGGACTTGCCCTTTCCCCACGCGCCGGAGAAGCCACGCAGGCCCCCTGATCCTCTGCAGCCGTGACGGAACCATACCGTGCACGTGCAGATATTTCTGCTTCAAGTATCCCTCAGGCCCACGGAGGAGACGGAGGTTGCGGTCCAGCATCCAGACGAGGCGGTGGAGGAACGCGGCGAGTCCCGACCAGAGCCCAAGCCGAGAGTCCAAGGTCCGAGGTATCCGGAGGCCCACCTGTAACTGAAGTCCGAAGTTCGTCCGTCCGTCGTCGTAGCAGTCCAGTCCAGTCCAAGGCCTTCCGTTCTTGCTGCCCGGTGAGTACCGTTGCTGGGGTAGTATCTAGACAGGGTCAAAGTAATTTGTCTCTGGTCCGTGGGTTTGGGTACACAGATCCAACACAAAGTGTCCACCTAGGTGGATGCGGGTCCTGACGTGTCTCTTTATGGGACCGGTAAGTTTCGTGCTGTTTTAGCAGTGCATCCAGTCATTCTAGTAAAGTTTCTGTTCTAGTAAGTTCTGTTCTCGAGAAATTCATGTGTTCTGTTTTCAGTATTTCAGGTAATATTCTGTCCAAACTGTTATTTTAAATGTTATTTCATGTGTTTTCAATGTCGTGGTATGAGTGATTTGTTTTTCTTAAAGTTATTATTGTGTTTATCGTGTATTGTATTTATGTCCAGATTCCAGTCTAAATTATGCCTCTGTTCTCGAAATTACGTCAGTTAAAAACTAGAAAAGGTCTGCTTGAGGAAGCAGTTCCTGTCCCGCCTAGGGACAGTCCAGGTCATTTTATGTATCATAAGCATGGCATAAGTGCCATATTATATCTAGACTTATGGGTGGATTACACCAAGGAATTAGAAGAGAAATATAGTTGGCCTGTATCAGGCACATGGGATGCCGAGTGCATCATGCGGTTTTCCATCATGCGAGTAGAAGAAGCATTATGGAAAAAGAAATCCAGACAGTCCCAGAAAGATGCCATCGAGTTATGGCGCAAAGAATCTCATAAAAGAACCGAAAAAGAAATCAGAAAGTCAGAATTAAGTAGAGAATCCTCAGAAAGAGCCCAAGAAAGGGAATTAATCGAAATAGGTGAACGAGTAAAAGCCGAACAGTCAGACAGACAGAGAAATGCCCTCATTAAGGGTATGTATCCTCTTCTTGCCGAGGGCTTGCCGAAAGCAACCCCGGAAGCACCATGTAATTTTCCGCCGCCATTAGTTCCGATTAAGCTACGTCACAAACCGACCGCAGCTGATATTTTTCTCTCGTCCTATTTGGACGACACAGTCCCAGAATATGCAAATCCTGTTCCGCCAGCTCCTGTAAATAATGTAATTCCTGTTCCTCCAGCCACCGGGGCACCCGTTACAGCACCTGTTACGGTACCCCCGGTCCAGCCCACAGTACAAGTACCCGCTACATCAGTCACTCTGCCAGCCCGTACGATACCCGTCGATGATTCCAGTTTAGGAGCTGCGGGGGGGGGGAAGTCCTCCTTGTACCCCGCCGCAACACAGACGTGTGACATTACTCGAGCTACATGCCCGAGCGTTACAGCGGTCGCCCAAAAATCAGTCAGTTGCAGATATCAAACGAGCCCTTACAGAATGCCGTTATGATCCAGTCCCAGGCGATGATGGTATAGTCCTGTATTCATTGCGTGTAAGACGGGTGACCGAATATTTGGACACCCTACCGAATATGAAAGAATATCTAGACAGAATATATCGTTTCATCCGTACAGGAGTAGATCCAGAAAGTATTGGCGAGGCCATGTCTCAAAGAAAAGTCGAGATCCAGCTCATGCTTTTAAAGTTTCTAATTAATTGTTTGATAAGAGAACAAGATTATCCGGATAAAGATCCGGAAGAAATGAAAGTCCTGACCAGGTAGAGTGACCACATAGCCGAGGGAAGACACAAGACACAGAACTGTATAGACAGTATGTACAAGAAAATCCGTAGGGAAATAATAAAGTTACACGAGAAACGAAAAGCAGTACAAGTAAGCGAGAAAGAAGACAACTCTTCTACTGAAGAGGTAGACGACGAGAATCCCACCAGAATAGCGTATGTAGGTAGAATTAGACTTCCCGACCGACATTCACGCCTAGAACACAAGAAAGTCTTTCCTCCTCCAGCACCAGAACAAGATTCGCTAGAACAAGTATTCCAAGCTACCGATCACATTCTGAAATCACAAATCGGTTATAGTGAACTTAGTACTATGCATGAACAAGAACTAGCCCGATCAGCAGTCCGATGGATTACTGATTCTACCACTTTTCCAGATGAAATAGTGGCACAAATGTTTCTGAAACTGCCCCCAGCCGAGCAGCGACTGGTGGGTATGTATATGATCCAGCACCTCATTACACTGTGTGAGGGTCAACATTCTGATCCAGGTCCGTTACATGATGTTCTGAACGAGTTACTCCAGTATAGATGGAGAGGTCTAGGTACTGATTTAATTAGTATCATTCTAGAACAGCGCCACAAATATAGAACGTTTCTGAATCCGCATTTTGTTCATGTCTCACCCCCAGAAAGTAAATCATTTTACATAGATAGACAGCATCCGTTACGAGAAGTACACCCAGTTAGGACAGCGGGTGGTGAAATGCAACGAGTATTTGTTTACACCCCTATCACCAAGATGGAACTCTTAGAGATGAAAAAGCTAATTCCCTGTCACGACAAAGATCCAGCAGGGTTCCATCGCGAATTAAAAGACATGCTCCGTATGGGAGAATACACGTATCCAGATATCATTAAAATGCTAAAAGTCCTGTTGCCCGCAGGGGTATATGAAAAACTCAAGGAAAAAGAATGGGAGGTGGGAGAGAAAAAGATTGATTGGACAGCTCTAGAAGCTGAAGATAATTCACGAGTACCAGGTACCGGTCTAGGGGGTAAAGTTAAAGAATTGCCCGAGTTATTGATTCAGGTTTTGCCAAGGTTACTAGCCACGAAAAAGGAAGATTGGGATGCAATTTCAGCATGTAAACAGAAACAGGATGAAGACACTAGTGATTTTTATTCTAGATTTGAAAAATGTTTTATAATTAACAGTGGTCTGAAGACAGGTAGTGAGTCATACCCTCATCTTTTTGTTACTAAACTAGTCGAGAATTCAAGCCCACAAGTTAAATATCGAGTTTTGAAAGTCGAAAGTACTTGGCAAGCTAATACCCCGTCACAAATGCTCCAGATGCTCCAGTATCACCAGAACAGAATCAGAGAAGAGCAAGAACACGAAAGGAAACGTATGAAAGATACGAAAATGAAAGTACTAGTTGCACAATCTGTTCCACAAGACAGTCAGAAGAGGGGTCCGAATCAAGCCAGTCATCCTGCAGCTCCCGTTAAAGGGACATGCAATTATTGTAAACAGCCAGGTCATTTTATAAACGAGTGTGCAGTTCTGAAACACAACATAGCTACTGGTAAGACTAAAGAAAGACCACGTCCGCCTAGACAAGAACAAGTTTCACAGACTTCACCGTCATCACAGAATGCACAACAGACAGTTCCAGCACCGCAGCCTATCGCTGCAACACAGCATGTTACACAGCAGATGTACCAGTATGCTCAGTCAGAGTATCCAGAGTATCAACCGTATTCATGAAACAGCCTAGAGAGGGAGGTAGGCTTGCCTCTCATCGAGATACCTGTAGATCAAGAGGGTCCCTATGTACACAGTCAAGTATTGGGGAAAGACAGAAAGTTTCTGATTGATACAGGGGCAAGTAGGACTACTATCAGTCATGACGAGGTTCCAGGGGCTCCGCTCTCAGGCTCTAGAAATGTTTCCCTTGGATTTTCAGGAAAGCCTATTGTAAACGAGATTTCAAAGCCAGTTACTCTAGAAGTTGGTCCATTGTCCCGAACTACTGATTTGTTACTTACGAAATCATGTCCAGAAAATTTGTTAGGTATTAAAACGTTAAAAGAATTAGGTGCAGTTATTTGCTGTTCCCCAGAAGGAATACGCTTGTTTTTGAGGGATTTTAAAGGTCACTATGTATTACGCGATTTTGATCCAAGATTGTCCAATGTACCGCAGCATTTATGGGCGCAAGGTCCAACTGATGTAGGTTTTATGCGAATCACACCCCATCGTGTGACCCTCAAGCAAGGTATAGTCTTGCCACGAATCAGACAGTACAGATTGCCACCTGAGGCTGTAGCAGCCTTATCCAAAATTATTGACGAGCTCATGGCTCAAGGAGTGGTTGTAGAAACTGACTCCAATGTATGTAATTCTCCTATCATTCCAGTCATGAAACGTACTGATCCAAATGCACCTCCAGTATATCGATTAGTGATTGACCTTCGAGAACTTAATAAATGTATTATACCCCAGTATCCAGTAGTCCCAGATATTTCATCCCTATTGACAGCTATTGATTCTGAAGCTGTATTTTTTACTGTAATAGACCTCAAGAATGCATTTTTCAGTGTTCCCATTCATCCAGACAGCCAGTACCTTTTCGGTTTTTGTTTAAATGGAAGGAGCTATAAATTCACACGAGCTCCTCAAGGTTTCACAGAAAGTCCTAGTATTTACAGTCAAGCACTTAAAAGACAACTAGACAATATTCACATGCCAGCTGACACTGCCCTGCTCCAGTATGTCGATGATCTATTGATCACAGCCCGTTCTGAACGTGACTGCGAGCGAGCGTCACTTACAGTTCTGTATTTCCTGGCCGAGATGGGGCACAAGGTGTCCCCTTCGAAGCTTCAGTTCTGTGTCCAGCAAGTGATCTACTTAGGCCACTTACTGTCCAAGTGGGGTAGGCAGTTGACACCAGACCGTATCCAGTTAATAGCGAGTCTTCCACAGCCCAAGACACAGAAGGAGGTACGTGCTTTTATTGGCCTCACTTCTTATTGCAGACAATGGATTCCTCAGTATGCATTTCTAGCCAAGCCACTGATACAGTTAGCGACACAGGAGGCAGCCGTATCGACTGTCCTCCCTTGGACATCTGAACATACGCTTAGTTTTAATGAATTAAAGAAAGCCTTATGCCAAGCACCTGTTCTAGCTACACCGAACTACAGTAAGCCTTTTACACTTTTTGTCACAGAACGTGATGGTACTGCATTATCTGTTCTCACACAAGATCAAGCAGGACAGTACAAGCCTTGTGCTTATTTTTCGAGCACATTAGATCCAGTAGCCCAGGCTTTGCCTGCGTGCCTCAAGTCAGTTGCAGCCACAGCTCTAGCTATCAGACAAAGTGATTCCATAGTATTAGGACACTCCTTGACAGTACAAGTTCCACACTCCGTGGAAGTTCTTTTAAACCGAACACAGACACAGCACTTGACCATTGCACGTTTAACAGGTTATGAACTGACACTGTTCCAGCCACACATAGAAATCAGACGCTGCAACGTTCTAAATCCTGCTACCCTGTTACCATCAGTTACTTCAAATCCTGCCACACATGACTGTGTGGAAGTCATTAATACTATGACTAAGCCAAGACAAGACCTGACAGACATTGCATTACCTAACCCCGACCTGACACTTTATGTGGATGGTTCATGTATGAGAACTAGTACAGGAGATCTAGTAGCCGCGTATGCAGTGACTACTGAAACTAAAGTTATTGAAACACACCGTATTGACACCTTGTCTGCTCAAGCAGCAGAGCTAGTTGCTCTGACCCAAGCCTGCATACGTGCCAAAAACCTGAAAGTAAACATATACACAGATTCAAGTTACGCATTCGGAGTTGTACACGACTTCGGAGTACTCTGGCAGGAGAGAGGTTTCATGACTTCTCATGGAACCAAGATTCAGCATGGTCTCCTCATTCAAGCTCTGTTAGATGCAATACATTTACCGACAGCTATCGCTATCATGAAGTGCAAGGCACATACGAAAGTTACTGATATCATTTCCCAAGGTAACGATCTAGCAGATCGAACAGCCAAGCTTACAGCTCAGACACCAGACATTCCAGTTAACAAGACACAGACATTCACTCCAGAGCAGACTACTTGCATGACAGTTAAGGACCCTACACAAGATGTCATAGACATACAGTTACATGCTACTCCTGAAGAAATCAAGAAATGGTCCGAACAAGGAGGGGTCCAGACAGATCAAGGATGGGTGACGAAGGGAAAAGCCACATGGTTTCTCCCCGACTCTATGGTTCAAGTCATTATTAATACCGCACATAGTCCAGCACATCTAGGAGAAAAAGCTATGTTAGACAGTATACAGAACCTTTGGTTCAACAAGCACTTACGAGCTGCAGCCAAGCAGAAAGTCCGTACTTGTATGATATGTTGTCAATTCAATCCAGGTAAAAGTGTCCCGGTGGAACAAGGTGGATTCCAACCTCCTGACCACCCTTTTGAAGTCCTCCAGATGGATTATATTCAGATGGAGCGATGTCGAGGTTTCAAGTATGTCCTTGTAGTTGTATGCGCTTTGTCCAGGTGGACAGAAGCATATCCAGTTCCAGATTACACAGCAGCGACCACTGCCAAGCAGTTGGTTCGTGAATTCTTCCCCCGTTATGGACTCCCTAGGGTCGTGTATTCTGATAACGGCCAGCCATTCTCATCTGAGTTAATGAAGCATGTTTCCCTCTTGTTAGGGTACCAGTGGAAGTTCCATTGTGTGCGCCATCCTGAAGCAGCCGGTCTCGTAGAGAGACATAATCAGACCCTGAAAATCCGTATTGCCAAGATATGTCAAGAGAAAGGTGTAGACTGGCTAGTTGCCCTGCCAGTTGCTTTATTCTACATGAGAATGGTCGCACATTCCAGATCAGGTCTGTCCCCTTATGAGGTCGTATTCGGCCGCCCCCCAAACATGTGGGGTACACCTAGACCCCGCAGTATTACAGATGTTTCCAGCAATATGTTGACAGATTACCTAGCTTCCTTGATGTCTGCCCTACACTCTTGTCGTTCACAGGTTGCCGCTGCATTTCCAGACAATACCGAGGTGAAACCGCATGAAATCGTTCCAGGAAACCTCGTATTGGTCCGAAATTTTGATCGTTCAAGTCCGCTGGAGCCCCGTTGGAAGGAGCCTCGTATGGTCTTACTTACAACAAGGACTGCGGCCAAACTAGAGGGGAGAAAAGGATGGGTCCACCTGTCCCACATAAAGAAGTTCCATGGAGTGTGTGTAAAAACATTTGCCAAGGACTACCTTCCTCCTAAAGACTGCCTAAAAACAAACTCTGAACTCAAGCCTCCCCTGTTAGAGGAAACTCCGCAACAGGAGTATAAAAAGAAACTCAGGTCTAGTAAAATAAGTCAGCCAGTTTAATTGTCTAAGTCCCTCTCGGGTGAAACGGTTAGACAGGTATCTGACATGTATGAGATAGACCCCCATAGTGAGAGAGTTAGTCAAAACTCTATCCGATGTATCGTTTTTCTAAGTTTTCTATTGTTTCTAAGTTTGATGGTTACCTGCACAAGTTATGCATTGCATTTATGTTTTCCAATTTCTCATGTAAATAAGTTTGCTAATGCCACAGTAGAGCACACATTTAGTGATCTGCCTCCTCACGAGTTATCCTATCGTCTTGCTATGAGAAATAATACATTTATAAGAATGTTACACTATTCACACCAGACCAGCAATGCCACTAATTGTTGGGTGTGTGGTCGACTCCCCCCTTTCCAGACACCGAAGGGAGTTCTGCCACTCTTTCCTTATCCGTTTTCACATAATGGTTCATGTGGAGCATGGTCCATGTTAACGTCCTCTTCAAATGATATGTCCCTTCTGAATAGAACATGTTTCCCAGACAAGCAAGGTCTCCCCCATAGAACAGGGTTAGATCTAGAAAATGAAGTTTATGATTTAGGTAATTATTCTTCGAATTGTATGGTATTGAATGTTCAGTCTGATACTACTCCAGACTTACCTGCTATTTCAGTACTACCAGTCAAAGGCGAATTATGTGTCAGAAATAATGGTTCCGCACATGTAGGACATAGTGATTGTACTACTACTGTCGAGTATAATGACAGTGGGAAATCTATTTTCAAAGCTTCACGTCATTCTTATTTTGTTTGTGGTCAGACCGCATATGTTCGTCTGCCCCTCGATTGGGATGGAACATGTTACATTGCCTTCCTACTGCCACCAGTTTTTCTAGCCCCATCCGATTATCACAGAAACACACATCTAGTACACGTCAGACCTAGAAGGGAGATTGAGTCCCCGATTGTCGATCAAACTGAAACTACTCTAGAACAATATCAAGATTTCAATAAAGGTTTCTTCTTCTTTATAGGACCTATCCAGAATAGTAAGTTAATACGTAGACTAACCAGAACCCTTGAAGCAGTAGTGAATGAGACTACTTCTGCTCTAAGTAACTTAACCGAAGAGCAATCTGCTATGAGATTTGTCGTGCTCCAAAATCGTCTCGTTCTTGATGTCATACTGGCCGATAGAGGAGGAGCATGTAGAGTCATCGGATCTAGTTGCTGCATTTTCATTCCTAATAACGCGCCGTCTGTTTATTCAGCTATAACCAGACTTCATAAAATTGCCCATCAGTTACACCAGAATCCAGGCACCTGGACATGGTCCGGTTGGCTCTGGGATATCATATCTGCTTGGGGATGGAAAGTATTGTCATTCCTAGGTATTGCAGTAATGATCATATTCAGTTGCTGCCTCTGTATACAATGTGGCCCTGCGATTTGCGGCATTTGTGCTACCTCTTGTATTCCTAGTCCTAAATCCCGTTCCAAGACAATTCGAGACGAGCAAATGATGCTATATGAAATGATAGATGGTATCATGAATATAGATGTTTCCTGATGGAAACGTAGTACACAAGGAGGGAATGTGGAAAAGTAAATTTTGCCATGTTATATGTGCCTACGTGTTCCCCATGTTATGTCATATGTGCATGATCGATATGCATGTATTCCCTTCTGATCGATTAAAGACGCAATTACAGTTGTGTCCATCTCTAGTATGCCAGTTTCTAGTCCTCGTGAATACAACGAATATCAGGCCTATGTAATCCTACGTTGCCACGTTTTTCAGTGTGCACGTTAATTCATTGAATAATCCCCGTTTCTAGGCCTCAAAAGGGCCCGGACTCAGATTCAGCTCCTGTCTCCTGAACCCTCTCCGAGGAGCGATACAGCCCCCACCTGTATCCCTGACCCTTAGCTTACTTCTTGCCACGCAGTGCCCGGCTCGGCCTGGCTCTGCCTCTCAGTCTGCCAAGAGTATGTTATGATTCTAGTTATCAGTCCAGCCCTCCTTCTCTGCATTCCTAAGCTACTGAATCGCATCAATAGTTTCCGTCATGGTCTAGCCTTTATGTCTCCATGTAAGAGAAATACTGTATTAATATTCATAGAATATTCCTCGCACACACACTACATGTAGAATTATGCATGCATCAGTCTTAATGTCTGTTAGCCTTTGCCCTGATAACTTTTGGATTCTATCAACATGTTCTCTAAACACTAGATACTAGATAGGCTTTAGGTACATGTCGCTCTGACACTCCAGACTTTCGTCTCCTCTTCTAGCCCCCCAGTTCTCCCTAGTAACACGTCATTGTCAGTTTGCGCGCACCACTAGGTAAGAGGTCCCAGCTGCTCAGGTAGCCCCCTCCATGTTTCCGCCCCTTTTTTATGACATATTCTGTTACGTTTGCATCACATGTCTATGTATACGCCCTGTACACACCTCTTGTTACACCCACTTTATGCCTTATCTTTCGCGACTGCTACAAACTCCGCCTACTGCTACGCCTACTGTATTGACTGTAATGTAAATGTTTTAACTATATATACTTGTGCACTGTTATTAAAAGCTAGCGCTCCTTTGTCCCTGCCCCAGGCAGCTGCCATCCCATCCCCGTACAGGCTGTCCTGTTCCAGTCCTTTATGCTTAATTAAAGCCTGTCAACTCTAGCTACCTCGTATCTTGACTCTTATTTATTGAGCTATCTATTTGTATGAGTATCCTGAAAAATAGTACCGGTAATTAATTATTTATTTACCACAGTGGGGGAGTGGTGGTGGTGTGCCGCCCGCTCCTGCACTGCCAAAAGTCATAATCAGGCACTAAGTCAGAAGGCAAAATGCCCAACTGCGACACACCTGGTCTCTTTATCCGACACTCGTTTCATTGCAGTTGACCTTAAATTGCACCTAGGTAGCAGTCAAATACAATGAGTTGACGCTTAATTCTTTTTGTGCTATGTGTATTTAAAACTTGCTATCTTTCATTACACTGATTAGATGTTAGCTATTTCGGTATTGCTTTGATACAGCTAAATGCTTTACACATTATCTGCAACAAGTCTGCCTGCTCAGGTTTAAATTACTGAAAGGGTTACTGGCTTTAACAAGAACAGTGACATTGTTACTTGTGATAGGCTACCATCCAGCTCAACTAATGATCCACTTTCGCACAACAGATAACTTTGTAAGAAACGAAACATCACTACACATCTCTGAAGGAAGTAAATAAAACAATTGCCTTGTTGATACATCAGAATTTCACTAATCAATTAGTATTTAATATATTCAGTGCCTCTCTCCGGAATTAGATGATCCCGTCCTAGATTTATGAAAATTAATTAAGTAGAATGATAATCCCACACCAGACACTGATTGGTGTTAATTGTATTCTAGTTTTGGTGCTTAAAAAAAACACCTACATAGAATAACAGACATTTTGGCTTAACCGCTGATGGAACATAATAAGTAGGTATTTAGAAAATTGTGAAAGTCCTGAACACATTAAAATACCAGCTTAGTGCATATGAAGCAAACCTTTCGAATGACTCAGGAAGGTACAATTACAGTTCTTTACATCATACAGTTAAACATGGGGTACACTGCCGAGTTACCCCATATTCTACTACTCATTGCCACCAGTTGACCACATTATGCCACCATATAGAGAGATAATGCCACTTACATTTCAGGATTTAAAACCTTGTTGCCTGGTAATCAGTTTTTGATATGCCTGGCACCGTATTTACAAGCCCAGATACCGAACCAGGCAGTGCCCATCATAAAAACACACACAACAGATCTATCGCAGATAGACCTAGTACACACACTAGAACGTATTCATCCACACTAATGCAGACACATACTGACACTCATGCAAACACCTACACATAAACAGAAATGCAGAGGTTAACGGACACACAAGCACATATGCCCAAATACACTGCCATTCACAGACACACATCACAAACTCACATAAACAGTGTACACACTCCAGATACACATGCAACTTGCATGCCGTGCTCTGTTATTATGCTTCTTTATAATTCCTTTGAAACTTCACATCCTCACCGAAGGTACTTTGCCAGATAAAAGCACAGCAGCATGTCCCGGGGGCCTAGTCTCTCAGGGGCATATTGTCAAGCAGGGCTTTACAATTATCGCCGTTTTAGCGGCAGAAAACTGCCGCTAAAGCGGCGATAATGGACTTGATAATATGCCCTGGAGAATTCCAATAGAAGCCCGTGTTCACACCAGAATATGGATTTCTATTGGAATTCACCAGGCCATATTATCAAGCCCATTATCGCCCATTTAGCGGCAGTTTTCTGCCGCTAAAACGGCGATAATTTTTAACGCCCTGCTTGATAATATGCCCCTAAGTATGTCCCCTTATTTTACGTTTTTGTGCTGTTCTCCTTTTTGATAATCACAACCTGCTTACGTTTAATTAAACAGTTCCTTAGAAACCCAAACAACATGGGACAATAACGATTATATCAAAACGTTTCAAAATGTCGTCAAACAAGAACTATGAATTAGCTCTTCTTCCCTATCAGGATTAGATGTGGAGTCGAGACTAAAACGAGTTAGTCAGCTTTCCATTCTGATTAGAAATGGACCAGAGGGCAACTCAAAGCTTCTAGCCTGCTGGAAATGAAAATTAAGCTTGAGCAGAAATGTGCCAGCTACAACAGTTGAGACATTTTAATTGTATCCAGCTCAAGCGCAAAAATGCACACATCTAACTGTCCCGTAGGTGCTTCTATAATTTCCTTCATTGTTACTGAAGCGTGCCTCACAAAGGATGCCTTGCTTGTCCTCTGAAGAGCTGGCTTTCTTGTATGGGGTCACAAGAAGGTATCATGAGACAATGGCAAGCATCCTTGCAGCAAATAACGTGGCACGCACAGAGCCAGGGGAATTGGGTCGGTGAGTTCTTACTGAACAAGCAAACACAGAACCTTCCATAATGGCACTAGCTGTATAATTTTGTATTTAAGCTTATTATGTTTTAATATTATAGTGTGTTATATATTATGATGATTCATTTATAGGACCGTCAAATACATTTAACTTAACCTAATAGCCACTGTGCCCTCTCAAGCACTTCTAATAGCCAATACAACACATGTTACACTAACTATGCAGCTGCCCCCTCAAGGGAATCCTGCCCAAGAAGAGGTTGCAGATGCTAGCTGACAGATCTGGCAGCAGGCGCTGAAAAAATTAGACAGCCGTGGAACAGAGAGGCCAGTTATGGGACTTGATTTAATTTGAAACGGAGGGGCTTATTTATGAGAGCCCTGCGTCACTTTTGCACCACCTAAAGTGGGCCATGTGTGACGCAGGGCTCTCATAAAGATTTATAAAGCCACGCAAAGCCACTCTGCGATGCAGTGCAAAGGGCTGCATCGCCTTCCTCTGTTCATGGTAAGCATTCCATGGGCATTGTGGTGGGATTTGCCACACAACACCTATGGACTTTGATGCTGTCCTATATTTACAAAGTGATGGAAACCTGGGGAAACAGCAAATCCATATGCTTCTGGAAGTGAGGAATAATGAGGAGAAATATGTTTATTTCTCCTCGTTTTCCTCTTTCTAGGTGTACTGCATTCTGCAGCACATGTAGAAAAAGGAAAACGCCTCAGTGGGTTGTTTTTGTGCAGGAAGGTGCCACTTCCTGCACATAAACAATCTTGCATGCAACCGAGGCACCCTTGGTGCAGGCAGAAAGGACAGGAATGCACAGAATTGCTTAAATATGGTGCATTCCTGCCCTTTGACTTTGTTGAAGGGCAAAGCAGCAAGGTGCTTTACTGCACTGCCCCACGCCAAAATGCCATAAATGAGGCCTGAGTGTGTAATACTGCAGATGGCCCTGTTAAAGATGGCAACTAGGAAGAATTTTCACTTAATTGGTGTGCAGTGTGGGCTGGGTCAATGGGACCTTCTCTTGTGGATTTTAAACCATTTTTTGATTAAGGCATGGCTTCACACGGACTATCACGCATGCTTGGGACTATGTCCATTCAAAGTGCCGTAGACCCCCCAAAGCTTTTGGAATTTCACAAAATATGTTGATTCAAGGCTCCTACAAAGACAGGCCAATCGTGTGCAGTTTTTACCCTGTACCAGTTATTACTTCATCCAGTAAGAGCACTAGGTGATGCATACAAATATTAATGCCCTCAGTGCAAAAAATGGTCAAGGGGACGCCAATACCTTCAACACAGCAAATTATACTTGTGTATTGTTCTTATTTAACTCCTTGTCTCACATGGAGGTATGGAAAAGGATGATTCCATATAACGGATTTCTCACGTGCGCCCACAGGACATTTTCCGATATATAACAGAGGATATTAAGATACAATCTTCACTAGGTCGAACCATATGCTTCGATCAGATCAATGCATTAGCAGATTAGCTACAAGTGGTGTCTTGTCTTGTTTCCACATTTACTAGCTATTTTCAATTTTGCTGTAAACTTTGTACCTCTTATTTTCTTCTTCAATTTCTTCTCACACTTTACTTTTTTACGTAAACTTCAGAAATAATGTAACATTCTTTAATTCCTACTGTATTGTGGTTTTCTTGGTATTTAAACATAGGCCCTGTATTCATTTTTTTTTCTGATGACCATTTTGCCTCTACGTACCCTCTGAGATTGCAGATTCTGTATACTGACTGTGTAATAAGGTCGGTCCTTAAAATTGAGGTAAAAATCTCGGTAAAAATATCATGAGCACTAGCATTTCAACGGTAAAAAAAATTAATTTTAATAGATGTAGTAATTTTTTTTAAATCATTTATTTGAAAAAAGGTATAGTTATTTATTCATTTTAATTTTAAGTCATTTAGGGACTCATTACAATGTCGGTCGGTTAGCCTCTGATGGAGGCTTACCAGCCGACACTGTAGGTATACAGTCCGACCGCCGAATTTTAATGTCAGCAGTCGGAGTGTAAACCGGCAAGTCAATCCGACTGTGTTCTGTTGGGCTCAAGAAACCATTCGGACAGTCAGATATCTTTCACAATCCCTTACAGACTGCGTGTCCATCATCAGGATTATGATGTCAGTTTCCGACTGCCTTTCCATGTCAGGCTTTCCGCCATGGAAAGGCTGTCGGGAAGTGCCTTACTTTGGGGGTCCGTAACAGGGCCCCTATACCTCGGTGGCCCACGGTTGTGGGCCTGGGGGGCACCCCTGAAAATCCCTACACCGTCTGGAAGGCACCATGAGCTGCCTGCCACACGGTGCAGGGATTTACACAAACTCCCATTTCTCTATGAGAAGTGCGCCAGGAGGAGTGTTCACAGAGTGATGGAGAAAGAGGGCATGGCCTCTGACGACCTGTGTGGGTGTTACTGGACATAACAGGAGGGCTAGTTGGCTCTCAAGGGCCCTCAACAGCCAATGGGACTTCATACCCCAACTAGTTGTGCACCAGGAAGTGCATTTGCAGAGTCGTGGAGATAGGGGGTGTGGCCTCCAAGTCATTCTCTGCAATCCGGTTGTGTGGGACTTACTGGAGGTAATAGGAGGGGTAATTGGCCTCCGTGTGGGCCAGGTCCCAGGAGCAATGGTCAAAATACATGCGGGCCCCCACAGCCCTGTGGACCGACACCACCCCAGGGTTTATCTATTCAATGCGGGGGCTACGCCACATCCCCGGGGACCACCACCTCCCTGGGATTGTGTTCATAAAAAAATGTGTGGGGGTGCTCCTGCCCCCACACCAGCTTCCTGGGGCTATATTTAAAAGTAAAGTGTTGGGGGCTCAAGCCCTGCATTACTCTGGGGACTGCCAGCCCCAGGGCAGGCTCAAGCAATGTCCCAGGGTGCCCACCCCTGGGACATTGCATTTTGCTATGGCTTGGTGGGAGCAGTGCTCCCACTGAGCCATATCAAACACTGCTTAGCTTCATGGAAGCGAGAGCATTGAAAATGCATGTTTGCAGCTCCCTCTGCTAAAAAGCAATGCCGGCTCCCAAGGGAAACAGGGAGCTGGCAGGGACTTCTGGTCCTTGAGGCTCCCCCCGCGGTCTCCAACAAATTGGCCAAGCCCGGGGTATGGGGTCCCCAGGGCTGAAAATTACCCCCCTCTCTTTTTTCATTTTTAAAACAAAATAGTCCTGCCCCAGAGATGGTGTCCCCAGGGCGATATCGTCTTGAGGAGGGGGCTGCGTGGCCCCCCTACTTAAAAAAAAAATAGCCTGGCCCTGGAGGATACCCCCCTCCCTTGAAACGATTAAAAAAAATTGCCATGCACCTTTTTACACCACTTTGCAAACACGCGTCTTGGCGCTCTGCTGGTGTGGCAATGCGGTCCCCTTGTGTCCGGAGAACTTCAGGACTAAAGTTGACTTCGTACCCCAAGCACCAGTGCACGAGGAGGCTTGTTTGCAGAGTGGTGGAGTGGCCTCTGACCACGTCTCATCAATCCAGCTGTGTGGGGCTTACTGGTGGTAACAGGAGGGCTAGTTGTCCCCCCGGACTCTCAAGATGCAAGGGGGCTTCATACCCCAACCAAGAGCATGCCAGGAGGTGCATTTGCAGAGTGATGGACAAAGGAGGCACGGCCAGCGACCACCTCTCAGCAATCCCACTGTGTGGTGCTGACTGGAGGTAACAGGATGGCTAGTTGGCTCCTAAGGACCCCCAGCAGCAAAGGGGACTTCATCCTCCAACCAAGATCATGCCAGGAGGCATGTTTGCACAGTGGTGGACAAAGGGGGTGTGGCTTGCTATCAGAACTCAGCAATCCTGATGTGTGGTACTTACTGAAGGTAATAGGAGGTGTAGTTGTCACCCAAGGATGTCCTTGTGGGACAACTACCCCTCCTGTAAGTGCCACACAGTGGGATTGCTAAAAGGCCTCGGAGGCCACGCCCCCTTTCTCCACCATGCTGCAAATGCACCTCCTGAAGTTCACTTTACTCCTGAGATCCTTGGGGGCCAAGAAGCCCTCCTGGTAACTCCTGTAAGTCCCAAGCAGTGGAGTTCCAGAGTGCTGGGTGGAGGCCCAGCCCATTTTCTACACCACTCTGCAAATGCAACTACTAGTTAAAAAACATAGAACTGCACTAAAAGAAATACAGGTTTTAGGGACGATATAATTAGAAATTAGCATTTAAAAAACCTTAGAAATTCACTGGGAAAAAAGCAAGGTTGCAGGGATGTTATAGTTAGAAATTAGTATTTAAAAAGACTTAGGAATTCACTTTAAAAAACAAAGGTTTCAGGGACATTATAGTTCGAAATTAGCATTTAAAAAACCTTAGAAATTCATGGAAAAAAACAAAGGTTACAGGTACGTTATAGTTAGGCTGACATTGCCCTCATGCAAAACCACAGAAATTCAGCTGTTATAGTTAGCTGAGCTAACTATAACTCACGCCCCTGCAATGCACTGTTTATGACCTCACATATTACATTACCCATAACATATGGGTAGTGACATCACTGATGACATCACTAATGCCCTCTTAAATTACATCACTTGACATCAGTGGTGACATCTTCCACAGCATCTCTGATGCACCCACTCACACCCCAATAGAATCTTTGAGACACCTACTGCCACTCTCACAGAACCATTCCCAAACCCATTCACAGAGCTATACCAGTACTAACACACCCACTCACTGATTCATTGATCTATACACACATCCACTCGCTCACCCATGCTGCCACATAAAGACGCACTCACTCACTAATGCAGCAATTGACATATCCACTCATACAGCCATACAGGTGCTCACACACTGAGTGAGTCACCCATAGAACTACTCACACACCTAGACACTCACACATACTGTCAATCATGCAGCCACTTACTCACCCAAACAGTTACACACTCACCCACCTACTTACTCATACAAATAGTAACACATACCCACTCAGCTATACAGTCACTGACAGAAGCATGCACTCATCTATATAGACATTCTCACATTCACTCACTCATGCATACAATCACTCAAGTACCGCATTACTCACCCAAACTGACACATGCACTAAATCACCGTCACAGCCATACAGACACTCACCCATGCAACTTTTCACACACGCAACAGTGGCCAATACGGCCACTGACTCACCCACTCACTTGTGGAAAAGTACATTTTGCCATGATCTGTGTCCCTACGTGTCATCCATCATATGTTATGTGTGCATGACCAATATGCATATGTTATTCCCCATGTCCGATTAATGACGCAATTATAGTTGTGTCCACCTCTGATCTGCCATTTCCTAGTCCTCATGAGTAATATGAGTGTCAGGCCTATGTAAAGTTATGTTGCCACGTTTCTCAGTGTGCACGTTATTTTATTATAAAGTCCCCGTTTCCAGGCCTCAACAGGGCCTGGACACTAGATTCAGCTCCTGTCTCCAGAAGCCTCGCTGAGGAGTGATCCAGCCCCCACCTGTATCCTCGACCTTTCACTTACTTCCTGCCTCGCAGTGCCCGGTGCAGCTTGGCTCTGCCTCTGAGTCTGCCAAGAGTATGTTATGAGTCCAGTTATCAGTTCAGTCCTCCTTCCCTGCATTCCTAAGCTACTGAACTGCATCAATAGTTTCCGTCATTGTCTAGCCTATGCGGCTCCATGTTAAGAGAAATACTGTATTTAATGGTCATTTAATATTCTTCATCACGCACTACATGTAGAATAAATTCATGCTTCAGTCTTAGAGTCAGTTAGCTTTTCCCCTCATGACTTCTAGTTTATATCAACATGTTCCCTAAACATTAGATACCAGATAGGGTTTAGGTACATGTCGCTCCGACCCTCCAGACTTTAGTCTCTGCTCCTAGCACAGAAGTTCATAGCCCCCAGCTTCTCCTAGTAACACGTCATTGCCAGTTTGCGCGCACCATCAGGTTAGAGGTCCCGGCTCCTCAGGTAGCCCCCTCCATGGTTTCCGCCCCATTCATGACATATCCTGTTACGTCTGCACCACATGTCTATGTATACGCCCAGTTACACCTCTTTTTACTCTTATCTTTCGCGACTGCTACGCGTCACGCCTTCTGCTCCACCCACTGCTACGCCTACTGCAATGTAATGCTATGTGTTCGCGCTATGTATATATGCTCGTGTATTGTTATTAAAAGTTAGCGCGCTCATCCCAGCCCCAGCAGCTGCTGGGCCCTGTCATCCTATTCCTATGCAGGTTGTCCTGTTCCTGTCCTTATGCTGTATTAAACCTGCAAAACTCCTTCTACCTCGAATCTTGACTCTTATTTATTGAGCTATCTGTTATGATATATGCCTAGTCAAAAATAGGGTATTATTTATTTATTTACCACATAATGGCGCCCGAACAGGGACTTGCCCTTTCCCCACGCGTCGGTGAAGCCACGCCGACCCCCTGACCCTCTGCAGTCGTGACGGAACTCTTCTGCGCAGTGGCAGATATTTCTGCTCAAGTATCCCTCAGGCCCACGGAGGAGACGGAGGAGGCGGTCCAGCATCCAGACGAGACGGTGGAGGAACGCGGCGAGTCCCGACCAGAGCCCAAGCCAAGAGTCCAAGGTCCGAGGTATCCGGAGGTCCACCCGTAACTGAAGTCCGAAGTTCGTCGTCGTAGCAGTCCAGTCCAGTCCGAGGCCTTCCGTTCTTGCTGCCCGGTGAGTACCGTTACTGGGGTGGTATCTAGACAGGGTCAATTTAATTGACTCTGGTCTGTGGGTTGGTGGTACACAGTCCCACAAACGAAGTGTTCACTTCGGTGGATACGGGTCCTGACGTGTCTCTTTAAGAGACCGGTAAGTTTCGTACTGTTTCAGCAGTGCATCTAGTTTCTGTTCTAGTCAGTTTCTGTTCTCGAGAAAATTCACGTGTTCTGTTCTCAGTATTTCCAGGTAGTATTCTGTCCGAACTGTTATTTTAAATGTTTTTCATGTATTCTAATGTCGTGGTATGAATGGGAAATAAGTATCGTGTTTATTGTGTATTGTATTGTGTCTAGATTACAGTTCAGTCATGCCCATATTTTCCAAGTTACGTCAGTTAAAAACTAGAAAGGGTCTGCTGGAAGCAGCAGTTCCCGTCCCGCCCAGGGACAGTCCAGGTCACTTTATGTATCAGAAACATGGCATAAGTGCCATATTGTATCTAGATTTATGGGTAGAGTATACCAAACAGTTAGAAGAAAAGTATAGATGGCCCGTATCGGGTACATGGGATGCCGAATGCATCATGCGAGTAGAAGAAGCATTATGGAAAAAGAAAGCCAGACAATCACAGAAAGATGCCATCGAGTTATGGCGCAAAGAAGCTCATAAAAGAACCGAAAAAGAAATCAGAAAGTCAGAACTAAGTAGAGAATGTTCAGAACGAGCACAAGAAAAAGAACTAATCGAGATAGGTGAACAAGTCAAAGCCGAACAGTCAGACAGACAGAGGCATGCCCTCATTAAGGGTATGTATCCTCTTCTTGCCGAGGGCTTGCCAAAAGCGACCCCGGAGGCACCCAGTAACTTTCCGCCACCACTAGTTCCGACCAAGCTACGTCACAAACCGACCGCAGCTGATATTTTCATTTCGTCCTATTTGGACGACACAGTCCCAGAATATGCAAATCCTGTCCGCACTCCGCCAGTCCCTGTAAATCAGGTAATTCCTGCTCCTCCAGACACCGGGTGCCCTTAACAGCCCCCCCGGGTCAGCCCGCCATACAAGTCCAGCCCACGTTACAATTACCGACCCTGCCAGGACGAAAAGCATCAGTTGAGGATTCCAGTTTAGGGGCCGCGGGAGGAGGTCCTCCCCAAACCCCGCCGCCATACAAGCGTTTATCAGCACTCGAATTACATGCTCAAGCATCACAGCGTACTCCCAAGAGTAATAAGTCTGTCGCAGAAATCAGGCAAACCCTTGGCGAATGTGTCTATGACCCAGTTCCAGGCGAGTTTAATATGGTTTTATATTCCGTACGCGTAAGGAGAGTGACCGAGTATCTAGTCACCCTACCCAATATGAAAGAAGATCTAGACAGAATATATCGTTTCATCCGTACAGGGGATGATCCAGAAAGTATTAGTGATGCCATGTCTCAAAGGAAAGCCGAGATCCAGCGTATGATATTAAAGTTCTTAATTAACTGTCTAATAAGAGAACAAGATTACCCGTCTAAAGATCCGGCCGAAATGAAAACCCTGACAAAGTGGAGTGATAATATAGCCGAAGGAAAGCACAATACCATTGGTGCCATGGAAAGTATGTACAAGAAAATCCGTAGAGAGATAATAAAGATACACGAACAGCGTAAAGCAGCACAAGTAAGCGAGAAAGAAAGTACCTCTGATCCTGAAGAGGAAGACGACGAGAATACCGCCAGAATAGCGTATGTAGGAAAACCTAGATTTCCAGATCGCCATTTACGCCTAGAACACAAGTCTATTTTCCATCATTCAGCACCAGAACAAGGTTCCCTAGAACAAGTATTTCAAGCTACCGATCACATTCTGAAATCACGAATCGGTTATAGTGAGTTAAGTACTATGCATGAACAGGAACTAGTCCGATCAGCAGTCAGATGGATTACTGATTCTACCACTTTTCCGGACGAAATAGTGGCACAAATGTTTCTGAAAATGCCCCCAGCCGAGCAACGACTGGTGGGTATGTATATGATTCAGCACCTCATTACTCTGTATGAGGGTCAACATTCTGATCCAGGCCCGTTACATGATATCTTGAACGAGTTACTCCAGTACAAATGGAGAGGTCTAGGTACCGATTTAATTAGTGTCATTCTAGAACAGCGTCACAAATATAGAACATTCTTGAACCCGCATTTTGTTCATGTCTCACCCCCAGAAAGTAAATCATTCTACATAGACAGACAGAATCCGTTACGAGAAGTCCACCCAGTCAGAGGAGCGGGTGGCGAAATGCAGCGAGTGTTTGTATACACTCCGATCACAAAGATGGAACTTCTAGAGATGAAGAAATTAATTCCCTGTCATGACAAAGATCCAGCAGGGTTCCATAGAGAATTAAAAGACATGCTCCGTATGGGAGAATACACTTACCCAGATATCATTAAAATGTTAAAGGTTCTGCTACCCGCAGGGGTGTATGAAAAGCTAAAAGAAAAAGAATGGGAGGTGGGAGAGAAAAAGATCGATTGGGCAGTCCTAGAAGCAGAAGATAAGATACGTGTACCAGGTACTGGTCTTGGAGAGAAATGTAAAGAATTACCAGAATTATTAATTCAAGTTTTACCCAGATTATTAACAACTAGAAAAGAAGACTGGGATGCAATCTCAGCCTGTAAACAGAAACAAGATGAAGATATTAGTGATTTTTATTCTAGGTTTGAAAAATGTTTCAGTATCAACAGTGGCCTCAAGACAAGTAGTGAGTCGTACCCTCACCTTTTCGTTACTAAATTAGTCGAGAATTCAAGTCCACCAATTAGAAACCGAGTTCTGAAAGTCGAAAGCACCTGGCAAGCAAATACTCCGTCCCAGATGCTCCAGATGCTCCAGTATCACCAGAATAGAATCAGGGAAGAGCAAGAACACGAGAGAAAACGTATGAAAGACACGAAAATGAAAGTACTAGTTGCACAATCTGTTCCTCAAGACAGTCAGAAGAGGGGTCCGAATCAAGCCAGTCATCCTGCAGCTCCCGTTAAAGGGAACTGCAATTATTGTAAACAGCCAGGTCATTTTATAAATGAGTGTGCAGTCCTGAAACATAACATAGCTACTGGTAAGACTAAAGAAAGACCACGTCCGCCTAGACAAGAACAAGTTTCACAGATTCCTCAGCCACAGAATGCACAACAGACAGTTACAGCACCGCAGCCTATCGCTGCAACACAGCATGTTACATCGCAGATGTACCAGTATGCACAGTCTGAGTATCCAGAGTACCAGCCATATTCATGAAACAGCCTAGAGAGGGAGGTAGGCTTGCCTCTCATCGAGATACCTGTAGATCAAGAAGGTCCCTATGTTCACAGTCAAGTATTAGGGAAAGACAGAAAGTTTTTGATTGATACAGGGGCAAGTAGGACCACAATTAGTCATGCCGAAGTTCCAGGGGCTCCGCTCTCAGGCTCAAGAAATGTTTCCCTTGGATTTTCAGGAAAGCCTATCGTTAATGAGATTTCAAAGCCAGTTACTCTAGAAGTAGGTCCATTGTCCCGCACTACTGATCTGTTACTTACTAAGTCATGTCCAGAAAATCTATTAGGCATTAAAACACTGAAAGAGTTAGGTGCAGTTATATGTTGTTCCCCAGAGGGAATACGATTGTTCCTACGTGACTTCAAGGGTCACTATGTATTACGAGATTTTGATTCAAGACTGTCTAATATTCCGCAGCACTTATGGGCGCAAGGTCCAACTGATGTAGGTTACATGCAAATCACACCCCATCGTGTGACTCTCAAACCAGGTGTAGTGTTACCACGAATCAGGCAGTATAGATTGCCACCTGAGGCTGTAGCAGCCTTATCCAAAATTATTGACGAGCTCATGGCTCAAGGAGTAGTTGTAGAAACTGACTCCAATGTATGTAATTCTCCGATCATTCCAGTCATGAAACGTACTGATCCAAATGCACCCCCAGTATATCGATTAGTGATTGATTTACGAGAACTTAACAAATGTATTATTCCTCAGTACCCAGTTGTCCCAGACATCTCTTCCCTATTGACAGCCATTGATTCCGAAGCCACGTTCTTTACAGTAATCGACCTTAAGAACGCATTTTTTAGTGTTCCGATTCATCCAGACAGCCAGTTCCTTTTCGGATTCTGTTTAAATGGAAGGAGCTATATGTTCACACGCGCTCCTCAAGGTTTCACAGAAAGTCCTAGTATTTACAGTCAAGCACTTAAGAGACAACTAGACAACATTCACATGCCAACTGACACTGCCCTGCTCCAGTATGTCGATGATCTATTGATCACAGCCCGTTCTGAACGTGACTGCGAGCGTGCGTCACTGACGGTTCTGTATTTCCTAGCCGAGATGGGGCACAAGGTGTCCCCTTCGAAGCTTCAATTCTGTGTCCAGCAAGTGGTCTACTTAGGACACTTACTGTCCAAGAGGGGTAGGCAGTTGACACCAGACCGTATCCAGTTGATAGCGAGTCTTCCCCAGCCCAGAACCCAGAAGGAGGTACGTGCCTTTATCGGCCTTACTTCTTATTGCAGACAATGGATTCCTCAGTATGCATTTCTAGCCAAACCACTGATACAGTTAACGACACAGGAGGCAGCCGTATCGACTGTTCTCCCTTGGACATCTGAACATATGCTTAGTTTCAACGAGTTAAAGAAAGCTTTATGTCAAGCTCCAGTTCTAGCCACACCGAACTACTGTAAGCCTTTTACACTTTTCGTTACTGAACGCGAAGGTACAGCATTATCTGTTCTCACACAAGATCAAGCAGGACAATACAAGCCGTGTGCCTATTTTTCTAGCACACTAGATCCTGTAGCCCAGGCTCTGCCTGCGTGCCTCAAGTCAGTTGCAGCCACAGCACTAGCTATCAGACAAAGTGATTCCATAGTTTTAGGACATACCTTGACAGTACAAGTTCCACATTCCGTGGAAGTTCTTTTAAATCGAACACAAACACAGCACTTGACAATTGCACGTTTAACAGGTTATGAATTGACACTGTTTCAGCCACACATAGATATTAGACGCTGCAACGTTCTGAACCCTGCTACACTGTTACCATCAGTTAATTCGAATCCAGCCACACATGATTGTGTGGAAGTAGTTAACATTACGACAAAGCCAAGACAAGATCTGACAGACATTCCGTTACCAGACCCTGACCTGACACTTTATGTGGATGGTTCATGTATGAGAACTAGTACAGGAGAACTAGTAGCCGCGTATGCAGTGACTACTGACACCGAAGTTATTGAAACACACCGTATTGATACCCTGTCCGCTCAAGCAGCAGAGCTAGTTGCTCTGACACAAGCCTGTATACACGCCAAGAACCTGAAAGTTAATGTTTACACAGATTCACGTTACGCATTTGGAGTTGTACACGACTTTGGAGTGCTCTGGCAGGAGAGAGGTTTCATGACTTCTCATGGAACCAAGATTCAGCATGGTCTCCTTATTCAAGCTCTGTTAGATGCCATACACTTACCGACATCTATTGCTATCATGAAATGCAAAGCACATACGAAAGTTACTGACATTATTTCCCAAGGTAATGATCTAGCAGATCGCACAGCCAAGCTTACAGCACAGACTCCAGACATTCAAGTTAATCCGACACAGACACATACTCCAGATCCGACTACATGTATGACAGTTAAGGACCCTACTCAAGATGTCATAGATATCCAGTTACATGCTACTCCCGATGAAACCAAGAAGTGGTCTGAACAAGGAGGGGTCCAGACAGATCAAGGATGGTTAACAAAGGGTAGAGCCGCATGGTTTCTCCCCGACTCTATGGTTCAAGTCATCATTAATACCGCACATAGTCCAGCACATTTAGGAGAAAAAGCAATGTTAGACAGTATCCAGAACATTTGGTTCAACAAGCATTTACGAGCTGCAGCCAAGCAGAAAGTCCGTACCTGTATGATATGTTGTCAGTTTAATCCAGGTAAAAGTGTCCTGGTGGAACAAGGTGGTTTCCAGCCCCCTGACCACCCTTTTGAGGTCCTCCAGATGGATTATATTCAGATGGAGCGATGTCGAGGTTTCAAGTATGTCCTTGTAGTTGTATGCGCTTTGTCCAGGTGGACAGAAGCATATCCAGTCCCAGATTACACAGCCGCGACCACTGCCAAGCAGTTGGTTCGTGAATTCTTCCCTCGATATGGACTCCCTAGAGTCGTATATTCTGATAACGGTCAGCCATTCTCATCTGAACTGATGAAGCACGTTTCCCTGTTGTTAGGGTACCAGTGGAAGTTTCATTGTGTACGCCATCCTGAAGCAGCCGGTCTAGTCGAGAGACATAATCAGACTCTGAAAATCCGTATTGCAAAAGTGTGTAAAGATAAGGGTGTGGACTGGCTAGTAGCTCTGCCAGTCGCTTTGTTTTATATGCGCATGGTCGCACATTCCAGATCAGGTCTGTCCCCGTATGAGGTCGTTTTCGGCCGCCCCCCTAACATGTGGGGTACTCCTAGACCCCGAAGTATTACTGATGTTTCATGTAATATGCTGACAGATTACCTAGCTTCCTTGATGTCTGCCCTGAACTCATGTCGTTCACAGGTTGCCGCCACATTTCCAGACAATACCGAGGTGGCACCGCATGAGATCATTCCAGGTTCGATGGTACTCGTCCGGAACTTTGACAGATCAAGTCCGCTGGAGCCACGTTGGAAGGAGCCCCGTCAGGTCCTCCTCACCACCCGTACAGCTGTGAAATTGGAAGGACGCCGCGGCTGGGTGCACCTTTCGCACGTCAAGAAATTCTACGGATTAAAGCCGGTCTCTAAAAACATTTCCCAGGATATCAAGACTTGTCCAAACATTGTTCCCAAGGACTGTCCCGCAAATGACATTGATACAACCCCTCCCTTGGTAGAGAAAACTCCGCAGCAGGAGTACAAGCAAAAACTCCGGTCTAGTAAAATAAGTCAGTCAGTTTGATTGTCTAAGTCCTCCCCTAGGTGAAACGGTTAGACTGTTTCTGACATGTATAAAATAGACCCCCATAGTGAGAGAGTTAGTCAAAACTCAAACCGATGTATCGTTTTTCTAAGTTTCATATTATTTCTCAGCCTTTTGATTTCCTGCACTAGTTACGCATTTTTCCTGTGTTTTCCAGTTCCTCATGTAAATAAGCATTCTAATGTTACAGTAGAACACACGTTTAGTGATCTGCCTCCTCATGAACTGTCCTACCGCCTCGCTATGCGTAATAACTCATTTATCCGCATGTTACATTATTCACACCAGACCAGCAATGCCACTAATTGTTGGGTGTGTGGTCGACTCCCCCCTTTCCAGACACCGAAGGGAGTTCTGCCACTTTTTCCTTATCCTTTTTCACATAATGGTTCGTGTGGAGCATGGTCCACGTTAACGTCATCCTCAACAGACATGTCTTCTCTTAACAGCACATGTTTCCCAGACAAGCAAGGTTTCCCCCACAGAACAGGTTTAGATCTAGAAAATGAAGTGTACAATTTAGGTAACTATTCTTCGAATTTCATGGTCCTGAATGTTCAGTCTGATACTACTCCAGACTCACCTGCTATTTCAGTATTACCAGTCAAAGGCGAATTATGTGTTCGTAATTATGGTTCTGTACACGTAGGACATAGTGATTGTACTACTATTATCCAGTATAGTGACAGTGGGAAATCTATTTTTAAAGCTTCACGTCATTCTTATTTTATTTGTGGTCAAACTGCATATGTTCGTCTGCCCCTCGATTGGGAGGGAACCTGTTACATTGCCTTCCTACTGCCACCTGTTTTTCTAGCCCCACCTGACGACCATAGGAATTCCTACCTAGTACATACTAGACCCAAGAGAAACCTCCCGATTGTCGATTATACTGAGACTGCTGCAGAGCAATTCATTGATATTGATAAAGGTGTGTTCCCTTATTTAGGTACAGTTGTAAATAGTAAGCTAATCCGTAGGTTAACAAGAACCCTTGAAGCAGTAGTAGATGAGACTGCCTCCGCTCTAGGTAACTTAACCGAAGAGCAATCCTTTATGAGAATTGTCGTGCTCCAGAATCGTCTCGTCCTTGACGTCATACTGGCCGATAGGGGCGGGGCCTGTAGAGTCCTCGGATCCAGTTGTTGCATTTTCATTCCAAATAACGCGCCGTCTGTTTATTCAGCTATAACCAGACTCCATAAAATTGCCCATCTGTTACACCAAGATCCAGGCACCTGGACATGGTCCGGTTGGTTCTGGAATATAATTTCCGCCTGGGGATGGAAAGTCCTGTCCTTTCTAGGTATCGCAGTAGCGATCATATTCAGCTGCTGTCTCTGTATACAATGTGGCCCTGCGATTTGCGGCATGTGTGCTACCTCTTGTATTCCTAGTCCCAAGCCCCGTTCTAAATCCCGTTCCAAGACAATTCGAGATGAACAAATGGTACTGTATGAAATGATAGATGGTATCATGAATATTGATGTTTCCTGATGGAAACGTAGTGACAAGGAGGGAATGTGGAAAAGTAAATTTTGCCATGATCTGTGTCCCTACGTGTCATCCATCATATGTTATGTGTGCATGACCAATATGCATATGTTATTCCCCATGTCCGATTAATGACGCAATTATAGTTGTGTCCACCTCTGATCTGCCATTTCCTAGTCCTCATGAGTAATATGAGTGTCAGGCCTATGTAAAGTTATGTTGCCACGTTTCTCAGTGTGCACGTTATTTTATTATAAAGTCCCCGTTTCCAGGCCTCAACAGGGCCTGGACACTAGATTCAGCTCCTGTCTCCAGAAGCCTCGCTGAGGAGTGATCCAGCCCCCACCTGTATCCTCGACCTTTCACTTACTTCCTGCCTCGCAGTGCCCGGTGCAGCTTGGCTCTGCCTCTGAGTCTGCCAAGAGTATGTTATGAGTCCAGTTATCAGTTCAGTCCTCCTTCCCTGCATTCCTAAGCTACTGAACTGCATCAATAGTTTCCGTCATTGTCTAGCCTATGCGGCTCCATGTTAAGAGAAATACTGTATTTAATGGTCATTTAATATTCTTCATCACGCACTACATGTAGAATAAATTCATGCTTCAGTCTTAGAGTCAGTTAGCTTTTCCCCTCATGACTTCTAGTTTATATCAACATGTTCCCTAAACATTAGATACCAGATAGGGTTTAGGTACATGTCGCTCCGACCCTCCAGACTTTAGTCTCTGCTCCTAGCACAGAAGTTCATAGCCCCCAGCTTCTCCTAGTAACACGTCATTGCCAGTTTGCGCGCACCATCAGGTTAGAGGTCCCGGCTCCTCAGGTAGCCCCCTCCATGGTTTCCGCCCCATTCATGACATATCCTGTTACGTCTGCACCACATGTCTATGTATACGCCCAGTTACACCTCTTTTTACTCTTATCTTTCGCGACTGCTACGCGTCACGCCTTCTGCTCCACCCACTGCTACGCCTACTGCAATGTAATGCTATGTGTTCGCGCTATGTATATATGCTCGTGTATTGTTATTAAAAGTTAGCGCGCTCATCCCAGCCCCAGCAGCTGCTGGGCCCTGTCATCCTATTCCTATGCAGGTTGTCCTGTTCCTGTCCTTATGCTGTATTAAACCTGCAAAACTCCTTCTACCTCGAATCTTGACTCTTATTTATTGAGCTATCTGTTATGATATATGTCTAGTCAAAAATAGGGTATTATTTATTTATTTACCACACACTGATCCATACAGGCAGTGTCACACCTCCTCACCCACAAACACAGAAACCCAGACAACCATAGACAGTCAGACAACCAGTCAGTCACCCATATAGCCATTCACATACCCACTACCACACTCCCACACCCACTTAGACAACAAGTGACAGACAGATACACAAATTCACACAACCAATCACTCACTCTTACACTCACTGAGACACCTAGTCACTCACTTATGCAGTCAGTCACGCACACAGTCATCCATACAGCCACTCTTACACCCACTGATTCACCAATACACCTTGATATATATATCTAACACCCATAAACTTAAAAAAAAAAAACTCACAGTCACTGGATGATGTCATCACTGATGTCATCAGTAATGTCATTTGAGGTGTCATGAGTGATGTCACTGACCATGTCATGAGTGATGTAATATGTGAGGTCATAAGCAGTGCATTGCGGGGCGCATGTTATAGTAACCTCAGCTAACTACAACAGCTGAATTTCTCTAGGTGTGTATGAGGGAAATGTCAGCCTAACTAGCAAGTCACTGTAACCTTTGTTTTTTTCCTTGAAGATATATATATATAGAGGAGAATGATCAAGAGGGAAAAAAGATGAAGAAACGTCAGTGACAAGAAGGGACACACAAAACAAAAAAAAAGTACATATATATATATATATAGCGGGTGAGATAAAGAGAAATGTAATTGGAGTAAGGAGAAGAGAGAGAGAGCTAAAGGCTAGCCCAATGCGTTTCGTAAGAATACTTCATCAGGGGCGTCTTGAAAACAGAATCACAGCATTGTCCATTGCACCTTCTTAAATATCTAGTCCCCACCTTCTTGGGCGTGGCCTCTCGCATAGCCATCTGGATCTTGTGGTGCAAAAGTTTATTCCTGCAACGGACAATGCTGTGATTCTGTTTTCAAGACGCCCCTTAAGAAGTATTCTTACGAAACGCGTTGGGCGAGGCTTTGTACTGCAGCAAGATTACAGTCGATGGTTTGGTGATGGTGTTCCTTCCAGCGAATAAAAGGCAGAATTTACCTACCTGTGTGGGCCATTTCTCAACAGGCAACTTTGTGTTTGCTCCTTAAAGAAATGAATCCAAATTTCACCATTCCTGTGGCATCTTCCACCGAGGGCTAAAACTCTATTTTGGTATTTTGGCGGCTGGAGCCCAGCCGCGGAAGAGAGCCTGCCGCTTGCTGCTGACCCGTGATTGCGTTCAATGGTGCGATCAGTGTACGGGGGATTGGTATCCAGGAGCAGCTGACCATTGACAAGAGGACACCAAGAGCAGCATTCTCACCAGCCCACTTGGGTTTTTAATCATTCATTTAAGAACTCCCACAATGATGAACTCACACAAGGCAAAAGTGTATGCACTACAAAACCCAGAAGGCTTAATTTGACCACGCCCTTGGAGGCAGGCGTTATAAATCACGAGTGCATACTGCACCATCATTGCCCAGCAGAAGCCATTGAAGAAGGGATAGACTCCCGGAACCGGTTTGGCTGAACACGAACAGATGGTGACTGTTTTCCATGCGTCTCCTGTTTGCAGTTGCTCCTTAAAGAAATGGATCCAAATTTCACCATTCCTGTGGCATCTTCCACCGAGGGCTAAAACTCTATTTTGGTGCCTGGAGCCCAGCCGTGGAAGAGAGCCTGCCGCTTGCTGTGGACCCGTGATTGCGCTCAATGGTGCGATCAGTGTACGGGGGATTAGTATCCAGGAGCAGCTGAACATTGACAAGAGGACTCCCAGAGCAGCATTCTCACCAGCCCACTTGGGTTTTTAATCATTCATTTAAGAACTGCCACAATGATGAACTCACACAAGGCAAAAGTGTATGCACTACAAGACCCAGAAGGCTTAATTTGACCACGCCCTTGGAGGCAGACGTTATAAATCACGAGCGCATACTGCACCATCATTTCCCAGCAGAATCCATTGAAGAAGGGATAAACTCCCGAAACCGGTTTGGCTGAACAGGAACAGATGGTGACTGTTTTCCCTGCGTCTCCTGTTTGCAGTTGCTCCTTAAAGAAATGGATCCAAATTTCACCATTCCTGTGGCATCTGTCGTGACCCGACAGACAGGCCGGTAGAACAGGAGGACACTAGGACCCTGTGGGTCATGAGGGAGGTGACCAGGTCACCGGACACCACATCCGGTTAGGGACAGGAAGGACAGCAGTTTGACCAGGACGGGCACAAGACAGGATGTGCATGTAACCAGTTCCAAGAAAGTGTAATAAAGAAAACGTTGTGTAACCAACCTGTGTCCAGAGTCTGATGTGCTGCCTGACGCCCACTACAGAGAACACGTCAACTGGCGACGAAAGGTGGGATGCGGTGTCCAGCGCGGAGAAATTGCGATTTTAAACCAGGAGCCCACCCTGGATCTCGTCGTAAATAAAAGAAGAGGTGCGGCATCATCAGGAGGCCAGCAGCGACGTGGGAGCCCACCCCGATCGCTGCACAAAGAACCACAAAGAAAAGCGACCTTCCCGGTAAGAACAAGCGCGAAAGCTGAAAGACTAAAGGAAGCAGCGCAAGCTCTCGCGAGAGTCTCGGCGGCCATATTGGAGTCAGGCGCAAGAGCCAATAGGAACAGCGAATGAGAGTGGCGACCATTTTGGAGTCAGGCATCGCGTTGATTGGACGCGAAGTCCCGCGAGAACACCGGCGGCCATTTTAAGAACAGGCGCAGGAGCCAATCAAATAAAAGGAAACGTCGGCCGCCATTTTAAAGAGTCAGGCACAGTGCAAAGATCGGCGAAATAATGGAAATAAAGGTGGAAAGTGAAAAGCACTGGCAAAGCAACACAAAAAGGACGAAACAAAGCACATACAAGAATAAAGGGCACCAAAAGAGAAACAAAAAGGCAAGAATGCAAAGAAAGTAAAAAGAAACAAGACAAGACAGCAAACAAAGAGAAAAAGTATCAGAAAGTAACAGAAACAGCACCAAGGACACGTGGTGTCATAGAAAGACACAAACTAAAAAGAAATAAGTGACAGAAAAGAGACAGAAAAAAGAATAAAGCAGGAGAAGACAAAGAAATAAAATAAAGAGACAACGAAATAATACAAGTGTATACAAGGAAAAAGAAGAGAATAAAAGGAAAAAGGACTAAGAAAGCCCAGAAGTGGCTAAATAAAGTCAAATGAAGGAATAAAAAGAAGAAATAAAAGGGACAAAAAGGATCACAAAGGAGAAAAGAAGACAAAAGGCAAAAGTGAAGGAAAGGAAGAACATAAAAGGAAAGAAAAGAAAAGAAATCAGAGAACAACACACAAAGAAGCGACAGAACAAACAGAGGAAAGAGCATATAAAGGCAAGAAGGCAAGAATGGCAGACCAAAAGCCCAGCGCACAGCACAGGAGGTCACTGCCGTTCAACCTATCGGAGCCAGAAATGGAAAGAGAGAAGAATGTCGAAATAGAAAACGCAGACCACGTGAAAAACAACTATCGCACCGGCCAGTGGAGGAATGAGTGAAGGGCACAAACAGAAAGGAGAAGCTCATCACGAGGGTCAGGCGAAGACGAGGAAGAAAAGGAAGTGGAAAGGCTATATCACATGTCGGAGGCCCACACAGAACTGAGTGGGGGAGACGAAAAAGGAGAAACAACACACCGAACAGACAGAAGCACACGGGAAAAGACAGACTCAGTAACGATAGGAGTGGGAGCACATGAAGCGGAATTTGTACTGGACAGTGGGGCAACATGCAATGTCATGTGGGCATCAGAGTACGAGAAGATGAAAGCGAAGCCGTCACTGAGAGCGTCCAGGGTTGAGATCTTCACCTGGGGGTCAAAGAAACAGGTAATCAACCTGGGAAAGTTCACAGAGGAACTGAGGTACAAAGACAAAAAGAACAAAGAAGACATCCATGTGCTGAAGGAGGATGTCCCAGGGCCATGCCTGCTGGGCAACAGCACCGCCCAAGCCATGGGTCTCATAACCATGACATATGACACGGAAAAAACGAAAGACACACTGAGCGTAGGCGAAGAGAAGACGAAGAGACCAGAGAAAGAGGAAAAGAATGGGAAAGAATCACTGAGGGAACAAACACAACGAAAGGTGACAGAAGAAAGAGAGGAGCCAACGGAGATGGCGCCAGCTGGCCCACACCACTGGGCACATGGCAAGGAGCTAGAAGCAGATGAAGAGAGGCTGGCAAGAGGAGAGCAGAAGGAGGACAACCGACAAACAGAAGCCAAAGCTGATGGCAGAGAACAGCGACCAAGGGAGGAATGCAAGGGGACAAAGAGACTAAGTGATGAAACGTAGGAGTCAGCGACTGGGGAGATGGGTCGACCAGACCATGGACATCTCTCTCTCTCTCTCTCTCTCTCTCTCTTTCTTTCTTTCTATATCTCTCACCACAACAATGAGTAAATGCTGTAAAGGGGTGAGGGGGTGAAATGATCAGTAGAACTGTACCATGAACATTTGTTTGCAACAAAGGGGAGAATGTCGTGACCCGACAGACAGGCCGGTAGAACAGGAGGACCCTAGGACCCTGTGGGTCATGAGGGAGGTGACCAGGTCACCGGACACCACATCCGGTTAGGGACAGGAAGGACAGCAGTTTGACCAGGACGGGCACCAAGACAGGACGTGCATGTAGCCAGTTCCAAGAAAGTGTAATAAAGAAAACGTGTGTAACCAACCTGTGTCCAGAGTCTGATGTGCTGCCTGACGCCCACTACAGAGAACACAACAGCATCTTCCACCGACGGCTAAAACTCTATTTTGGTATTTTGGCGGCTGGAGCCCAGCCGCGGAAGAGAGCTTGCCGCTTGCCGCGGACCCGTGATTGCGCTCAATGGTGCGATCAGTGTACGGGGGATTGGTATCCAGGAGCAGCTGACCATTGACAAGAGGACACCCAGAGCAGCATTCTCACCAGCCCACTTGGGTTTTTAATCATTCATTTAAGAACTGCCACAATGATGAACTCACACGAGGCAAAAGTGTATGCACTACAAGACCCAGAAGGCTTAATTTGACCACGCCCTTGGAGGCAGGTGTTATAAATCACGAGTGCATACTGCACCATCATTGCCCAGCAGAAGCCATTGAAGAAGGGATAAACTCCCGAAACCGGTTTGGCTGAACACGAACAGATGGTGACTGTTTTCCCTGCGTCTCCTGTTTGCAGTTGCTCCTTAAAGAAATGGATCCAAATTTCACCATTCCTGTGGCATCTTCCACTGAGGGCTAAAACTCTATTTTGGTATTTTGGCGGCTGCGGAAGAGAGCCTGCCGCTTGCTGCGGACCCGTGATTGCGCTCAATGGTGCGATCAGTGTACGGGGGATTGGTATCCAGGAGCAGCTGACCATTGACAAGAGGACACCAAGAGCAGCATTCTCACAGCCCACTTGGGTTTTCAATCATTCATTTAAGAACTGTCACAATGATGAACTCACACGAGGCAATAGTGTATGCACTACAAGACCCAGAAGGCTTAATTTGACCACGCCCTTGGAGGCAGACGTTATAAATCACGAGTGCATACTGCACCATCATTGCCCAGCAGAAGCCATTGAAGAAGGGATAAACTCCTGAAACCGGTTTGGCTGAACACGAACAGATGGTGACTGTTTTCCCCGCGTCTCCTGTTTGCAGTTGCTCCTTAAAGAAATGGATCCAAATTTCACCATTCCTGTGGCATCTGTCGTGACCCGACAGACAGGCCGGTAGAACAGGAGGACACTAGGACCCTGTGGGTCATGAGGGAGGTGACCAGGTCACCGGACACCACATCCGGTTAGGGACAGGAAGGACAGCAGTTTGACCAGGACGGGCACCAAGACAGGACGTGCATGTAACCAGTTCCAAGAAAGTGTAATAAAGAAAACGTTGTGTAACCAACCTGTGTCCAGAGTCTGATGTGCTGCCTGACGCCCACTACAGAGAACACGACAACTGGCGACGAAAGGTGGGATGCGGTGTCCAGCGCGGAGAAATTGCGATTTTAAACCAGGAGCCCACCCTGGATCTCGTCGTAAATAAAAGAAGAGGTGCGGCATCATCAGGAGGCCAGCAGCGACGTGGGAGCCCACCCCGATCGCTGCACAAAGAACCACAAAGAAAAGCGACCTTCCCGGTAAGAACAAGCGTGAAAGCTGAAAGACTAAAGGAAGCAGCGCAAGCTCTCGCGAGAGTCTCGGCAGCCATATTGGAGTCAGGCGCAAGAGCCAATAGGAACAGCGAATGAGAGTGGCGACCATTTTGGAGTCAGGCATCGCGTTGATTGGACGCGAAGTCCCGCGAGAACACCGGCGGCCATTTTAAGAACAGGCGCAGGAGCCAATCAAATAAAAGGAAACGTCGGCGGCCATTTTAAAGAGTCAGGCACAGTGCAAAGATCGGCGAAATAAGGGAAATAAAGGTGGAAAGTGAAAAGCACTGGCAAAGCAACACAAAAAGGACGAAACAAAGCACATACAAGAATAAAGGACACCAAAAGAGAAACAAAAAGGCAAGAATGCAAAGAAAGTAAAAAGAAACAAGATAAGACAGCAAACAAAGAGAAAAAGTATCAGAAAGTAACAGAAACAGCACCAAGGACACGTGGTGTCATAGAAAGACACAAACTAAAAAGAAATAAGTGACAGAAAAGAGACAGAAAAAAGAATAAAGAAGGATAAGACAAAGAAATAAAATAAAGAGACAACGAAATAATACAAGTGTATACAAGGAAAAAGAAGAGAATAAAAGGAAAAAGGACTAAGAAAGCCCAGAAGAGGCTAAATAAAGTCAAATGAAGGAATAAAAAGAAGAAATAAAAGGGACAAAAAGGATCACAAAAGAGAAAAGAAGACAAAAGGCAAAAGTGAAGGAAAGGAAGAACATAAAAGGAAAGAAAACAAAAGAAATCAGAGAACAACACACAAAGAAGCGACAGAACAAACAGAGGAAAGAGCATATAAAGGCAAGAAGGCAAGAATGGCAGACCAAAAGTCCAGCGCACAGCACAGGAGGTCACTGCCGTTCAACCTATCGGAGCCAGAAATGGAAAGAGAGAAGAATGTCGAAATAGAAAACGCAGACCACGTGAAAAACAACTATCGCACCGGCCAGTGGAGGAATGACTGGAGGGCACAAACAGAAAGGAGAAGCTCATCACGAGGGTCAGGCGAAGAAGAGGAAGAAAAGGAAGTGGAAAGGCTATATCACATGTCGGAGGCCCACACAGAACTGTGTGGGGGAGACAAAAAAGGAGAAACAACACACCGAACAGACAGAAGCACACGGGAAAAGACAGACTCAGTAACGATAGGAGTGGGAGCACATGAAGCGGAATTTGTACTGGACAGTGGGGCAACATGCAATGTCATGTGGGCATCAGAGTACGAGAAGATGAAAGCGAAGCCGTCACTGAGAGCGTCCAGGGTTGAGATCTTCACCTGGGGGTCAAAGAAACAGGTAATCAACCTGGGAAAGTTCACAGAGGAACTGAGGTACAAAGACAAAAAGAACAAAGAAGACATCCATGTGCTGAAGGAGGATGTCCCAGGGCCATGCCTGCTGGGCAACAGCACCACCCAAGCCATGGGTCTCATAACCATGACATATGACACGGAAAAAACGAAAGACACACTGAGCGTAGGCGAAGAGAAGACGTGGAGACCAGAGAAAGAGGAAAAGAACAGGAAAGAATCACTGAGAGAACAAACACAACGAAAGGTGACAGAAGAAAGAGAGGAGCCAACGGAGATGGCGCCAGTGGTCCACACCACTGGGCACATGGCAAGGAGCTAGAAGCAGATGAAGAGAGGCTGGCAAGAGGAGAGCAGAAGGAGGACAACCGACAAACAGAAGCCAAAGCTGATGGCAGAGAACAGCGACCAAAGGAGGAATGCAAGGGGACAAAGAGACTAAGTGATGAAACGTAGGAGTCAGCGACTGGGGAGATGGGTCGACCAGACCATGGACATCTCTCTCTCTCTCTCTCTCTCTCTCTCTTTCTTTCTTTCTATATCTCTCACCACAACAATGAGTAAATGCTGTAAAGGGGTGAGGGGGTGAAATGATCAGTAGAACTGTACCATGAACATTTGTTTGCAACAAAGGGGAGAATGTCGTGACCCGACAGACAGGCCGGTAGAACAGGAGGACACTAGGACCCTGTGGGTCATGAGGGAGATGACCAGGTCACCGGACACCACATCCGGTTAGGGACAGGAAGGACAGCAGTTTGACCAGGACGGGCACCAAGACAGGACGTGCATGTAACCAGTTCCAAGAAAGTGTAATAAAGAAAACGTTGTGTAACCAACCTGTGTCCAGAGTCTGATGTGCTGCCTGACGCCCACTACAGAGAACACAACAGCATCTTCCACCGAGGGCTAAAACTCTATTTTGGTATTTTGGCGGCTGGAGCCCAGCCGCGGAAGAGAGCCTGCCGCTTGCTGCGGACCCGTGATTGCGCTCAATGGTGCGATCAGTGTACGGGGGATTGGTATCCAGGAGCAGCTGACCATTGACAAGAGGACACCCAGAGCAGCATTCTCACCAGCCCACTTGGGTTTTTAATCATTCATTTAAGAACTGCCACAATGATGAACTCACACGAGGCAAAAGTGTATGCACTACAAGACCCAGAAGGCTTAATTTGACCACGCCCTTGGAGGCAGGCGTTATAAATCACGAGTGCATACTGCACCATCATTGCCCAGCAGAAGCCATTGAAGAAGGGATAAACTCCCGAAACCGGTTTGGCTGAACACGAACAGATGGTGACTGTTTTCCCTGCGTCTCCTGTTTGCAGTTGCTCCTTAAAGAAATGGATCCAAATTTCACCATTCCTGTGGCATCTTCCACTGAGGGCTAAAACTCTATTTTGGTATTTTGGCGGCTGCGGAAGAGAGCCTGCCGCTTGCTGTGGACCCGTGATTGCGCTCAATGGTGCGATCAGTGTACGCGGGATTGGTATCCAGGAGCAGCTGACCATTGACAAGAGGACACCCAGAGCAGCATTCTCACAACCCACTTGGGTTTTTAATCATTCATTTAAGAACTGCCACAATGATGAACTCACACGAGGCAAAAGTGTATGCACTACAAGACCCAGAAGGCTTAATTTGACCACGCCCTTGGAGGCAGGTGTTATAAATCACGAGTGCATACTGCACCATCATTGCCCAGCAGAAGCCATTGAAGGAGGGATAAACTCCTGAAACCGGTTTGGCTGAACACGAACAGATGGTGACTGTTTTCCCTGCGTCTCCTGTTTGCAGTTGCTCCTGATAGAAATGGATCCAAATTTCACCATTCCTGTGGCATCTTCCACCGAAGGCTAAAACTCTATTTTGGTGGCTGGAGCCCAGCCGCGGAACAGAGCCTGCCGCTTGCTGCGGACCCGTGATTGTGCTCAATGGTGCGATCAGTGTACGGGGGATTAGTATCCAGGAGCAGCTGACCATTGACAAGAGGACACCCAGAGCAGCATTCTCACCAGCCCACTTGGGTTTTTAATCATTCATTTAAGAACTGCCACAATGATGAACTCACACGAGGCAAAAGTGTATACACTACAAGACCCAGAAGGCTTAATTTGACCACGCCCTTGGAGGCAGACGTTATAAATCACGAGCGCATACTGCACCATCATTGCCCAGCAGAATCCATTGAAGAAGGGATAAACTCCCGAAACCGGTTTAGCTGAACAGGAACAGATGGTGACTGTTTTCCCTGCGTCTCCTGTTTGCAGTTGCTCCTTAAAGAAATGGATCCAAATTTCACCATTCCTGTGGCATCTGTTGTGACCCGACAGACAGGCCGGTAGAGCAGGAGGACACTAGGACCCTGTGGGTCATGAGGGAGGTGACCAGGTCACCGGACACCTGTTGTAAACTGAAGAATGACTCCACGAATGGATGTTGCAGGAAACAGCTTTATTGCAGCACAGAACAGGTAAGCCCATCCCTCATCTGACCAGAGCTCCAACTGCCAACAGGGCGAAGGAGAACTCCAGAACAAAGAACACTAACAGAAATCTAGAGTGCCAGCTCAGGAGAAGAGCTAAGCACTGTACAACATATCTTCCCCTCTTAACAAGAAAAGAAAGCAAAATTGTATAAGGAAACATAACAAAAATCAATGTACATAATCATTCAGATATGTGGGTGGACGACGAGAGCGAGGGCACCTCAACTTGGCTTCCAATGAGGAAGAAGAAGAAGTAGTGGGAACAGATGTAGTGGAGGCAGAATCAACCAAGGAATTATCATGTGCACACAAAAAAGTGGAAGCATCCCCACTACCCACCTCCCCCCGTACTGTTGGTTGAGAAGTGGAAGAAGAACTACCATCAAAAGTTAACAAGTACCCATTGCATCTCCCTGAACTACTAGCCATTAAATCATCAGAATGAAAATCCTTCTTCTTTTGGTATAGTGCTACTCTCCTATAATTCCAACTTTCCCCATTGGGCAAAACAACAAAATGTGGAAAGACTCTTTTAACCCTGTAGGGACCTCTAAACTTGCTAAGTCCCTTAGAACACCTGCCTGGCTTTACCTTGACTAGATCGCCCACAGATATGGGTAAAGAAACACTGCCTTGGGATAAGGACACCTCATCATCAGAACACCTCAACCAAGCAGGAGTCAACCTTGTCACAGGAGCACGCCCTCGCATTAATTCAAAAGGGGATTTTTCGCCATTTCTATGAGGTGTTGACCGGTAGGCCCAGACAAGTTCTTGCACCCGCTCATGTGAAAAACAACCACCTTCAACAAACATTTGAATCACTCCCTTTACGAGACGGTTTACCCTCTCGCAAAGACCATTTCCTTGCGGGTTGTATAGACTCGTCTTCTGATGCCTGATGCCACACTCACGCACAAACTGAGCCATTTTCGAAGATGTCAGTTGAGTGCCATTATCTGAGATAAGAACAGAAGGATATCCTTCATTCAAGAACACACCTTTAAGAAAGTTAATGGTGGTATCGGTGTTTATCTCCCTCACAAACTGTACACAAAGCCACTTCGAATAACAGTCAATTATAACAATGGCATAACGTTGATTTAAGGGTAACTCACACATAGGGCCTATGAAATCCAAACACACGCTGTGCCAAGGTACATTTTCAAAACCAATTTTCTGCGATGACTGGGATCCCAAAACTTTCAGACGTTTCTCCCCCTCCTTGCAAAAACTACACCTTAGAACACAATCCACTGCATCACCATCAACAGAGGGCCACCAAAAGTTTTCCTTAACACGACGTTGTGTGAGACTTTGGCCCAAATGACCCTCATGGGCCAAATCAAGAATCCTACTCCTTAATGAACCAGGAGGAACAAAACGATCACCCCTCATCAGAACATCCTTCCCTTCCAAGGAAAGTTCATCCAAGACCTTCAAAAACGGTCTAACCTGAGGTTCAACTGTGCTCTCTCTTCTTGCTCCTTTCGAGACAAGATTTATGACAGCCTTTAAAATTTGATCCTCCTCCATACCTTTTGACCACTCACTCATCATGAGAAAAGGAACCACCTCCCAAAAACATAACATCTTCTGCTATAGCAACCGCTAAATCATCTGAAACATCCTCTACAGAATCCTCACCGCTAGTGGATCGCACAGGAAGCCGTGACAAGCAATCCGCCTGGATGTTTTTCCAGCCATGAATGAACTCAATTTCACACTGGTAATCCTGTAGACGAGAGGCTAATCTTGCCAACCTCGGAGACCCCTTTCCCGCACCTCCCGGAGCCAAAACATTTAAAAGGGGTTTATGATCTGTGCGAAGGATAAATTTGTAACCCCACAAGTAGGTCCTAAAGTAACTCGTGCCCCAAGCAGCAGCAAGAGCTTCACGCTCTATAACTGAGTAATTCGATTCCGAGACAGACAAAGGCCTGGACGCAAACGCGATGGTCTTCTCTACCCCTCCGTGTTTTTGCAGGAGAACCGCACCAAGACATACAACACTAGCATCCACCATCAAGATAGAGGACCGAGCAGTATCAAAAGGAGTAAGGACATTGGCAGATTTAAGTTCCTTTTTGATCATATTGAAACAAGACTCGTGCTCAACAGTCCATTTGAACTTAACGCCCTTTATCAATAAGTACCTCATAGGAGCAGTCTTTGAAGACAAATCCCTCACAAATTTCGAGTAGAACTCGATCAAACCCATGAAGGATCGAAGTTGATCTTTATCAACAGGGAAAGGGGCTAGTTCAATGGCCTCTAATAAATTCTTCTTAGGTTTAATTCCTTCCTCAGACAGGGAATCTCCATAGATCAAGATATCATCTTGAAAGTATAGTACTTTATTTAGCCCTTTAAAAACCTCAGAAACAAGTCTCTGGAATACACTAGCGGCAGAGACAAGTCCGAAGGGTAATCTCGTGAATTGGAATGTCCCTTCGCTAGTGATGAATGCAGTAAGATGTTTGGAATTGTCATCTAAGCAAATTTGATGGTATGCATGCTTTAGATCCAGTTTACTAAAGAACCTGGCTCCTTTGAGTGTCGAAACTAACTCATTAATGTTTGGTAGTGGGAATACATCTGCAACCACACATTTATTCAATGAACGCAGGTCTACACAGAACCTAATTGTATTGTCTGGCTTCTGGGAAATTACTACAGGCGAAACCCACGGGGACGCCTCAATAGGTTCGATAATACCACCTTGAAGCATTTCTTCTAAAGTGGATTTAACTTCTTTACGTAAAGCAAAAGGGACTCTCCTCATCTTATGTTGAACAGGACAACTACCTTCTTTGAGAATTATGCGATGAGAATACCCTATAAGTTCCCCCAATTGGTCTCTAAAAACATTTTTAAATTCATCCAGTATCTCATCAATAGAAGATTTATCAACTATAGACACAGGATCATCAGACCTGGGATCCACCACAATGTGCAAATCATATTGATGGTGACGACCTAATATGGCTGGCCCATCAGTTGAAATGTAAACTTTTCCAGGCGCTGATCTATTTCTAAATTCAATCTTTGCTTCAAAGTAGCCTAATAGGTCAATTTTCTCACCTTGATATCCAGACGGAAAGATGTCACACTCTTTCAAAACTCTTTCACCCCACACACTCTTCATCAGGGATAGTGGGATAATGGTCCACTTTGAACCTGTGTCAACCATGAGAGTTACAACTTTCTCATCAATTTTAAACTCAGCTTTAAAAGCATTTCCTCTTCGATCCTTGCAAGAACATACAGTGTCAGACAGAACTAATATCTTGTTCATTTCACGTTTCAAATCACCACCCTCATTGACTACAGTCACCCTTGAATTATTTTTGTTTTTACACATCTTTGCAAAGTGTCCCATCTTCCCACAACGTAGACACTCCTTGTTATTCGCAAAACAAAACTTGGCATCTGAAGAATGTGAAAAACTCCCACACCTTGAACACATTTTTTGGCTATTCTTATTACCTGGTAATTGTTGCATATTCTTTTTTTGAAGAATATAGCCTTTTTTCCTAACAATAGCAATAGCCATAGCTTCATCATCACTATTGTCACTAATCACACTCTTATTGGAAACTTCTGCAACTTTAGTTTCCAAACCACTCTTCTGCAACTCTCTCATGCATTTCTCACTCTCTTCTACCACTTTAGCCAATTCTATAGCAACTTTCAACGTTGGATTCTTCGCTGCCCATAATCGTTCCTGGACTTTCCTGTTATTGGCTTGAACAATCAGTTGGTCCCTAATTAGTTCATCCGCCATTTGACCAAAGTTGCATTTCACAGATAGTTCACGTAGTCGCGCAACGAACTCGTCAATGCTCTCCTCCGCCAACTGTTTGTTTTTATAGAATTTATATCTCTGTAGGACAAGGTTTTCCTCTTTACCAAATCTGGTTTCAAGTCTTGCTACTGCCTCTTTAAATTCGTCTAAATCCGCCTGTGACCCGGAAGGTAATACTTGTGGTAAGTATTTGAACAGACGCTGTCCCTCTTTGCCCAAAGTAGTCATCAAGAGAGCTTTCTTGCGTTTAGGTGAGAAGTCTTCTCCGTCTAGAGCCTGGATATAGTTGTTAAACATTATTATCCAGTCTTCCCACATTATAGACGGATTCCCCGGCTCACACAAGAATTGTGGTGGTAGTGCAACATTGATCGCTTGAGCCATGAGATCAGACTGAATTAATTACCACAGTATAATGACACCTACGTTGCAAGGAGCAGTTGTCACACGATAAAGTAAGGCACAGATTGACACTGAAGAAACAAGGAAAACAGTCCGCTTATATTTTACCTTTCTTTGATATAAGCGCTTACTCCAAACAGGATATTGAAGGTCCGATACACAACACTGCTTCTGACAACCCGCAGTGAAGATCCCAGTGAGATGCGTCACTTAGCAACCACCGACAGGCAGTGAAGATATAAATCAAAAATGGCCGACCACGTCGTGCGTAGCGTCAGTCACGCCTCTGACGTCAGGATCACAGGGTAGATGCGCATGAGGATAAATGCGCTTCAGCAATGCGGTTCACGTGTGGCGTCGGAGATACGCGACTCACCAGGTCACGTCAGGATCACGCACACCGTCCAAGAAGAGACGTTGAAGGAGGTGACGTCACTCACTCCGACGAAGGAGACACAAACAGGAAAATCCTCCGGATATCTCCCAAAGACCACAATCGACTCCGCAGTGACCAACACCACCGCAATGAAAATCTTTCAAACGCCGCATACCACACGGGGTTCGTGAGGAATTGGACGCTACCGTTCTGTAATTCCTTTCCAAGCTGCAAATTTTCACGTGGAAGCTGTGGCCAGAAACATCGCCAGTCCAAGTCGCCAAATGTTGTAAACTGAAGAATGACTCCACGAATGGATGTTGCAGGAAACAGCTTTATTGCAGCACAGAACAGGTGAGCCCATCCCTCATCTGACCAGAGCTCCAACTGCCAACAGGGCGAAGGAGAACTCCAGAACAAAGAACACTAACAGAAATCTAGAGTGCCAGCTCAGGAGAAGAGCTAAGCACTGTACAACAACACCACATCCGGTTAGGGACAGGAAGGACAGCAGTTTGACCAGGACGGGCACCAAGACAGGACGTGCATGTAACCAGTTCCAAGAAAGTGTAATAAAGAAAATGTTGTGTAACCAAACTGTGTCCAGAGTCTGATGTGCTGCCTGACGCCCACTACAGAGAACACGACAACTGGCGACAAAAGGTGGGATGCGGTGTCCAGCGCGGAGAAATTGCGATTTTAAACCAGGAGCCCACCCTGGATCGCGTCGTAAATAAAAGAAGAGGTGCGGCATCATCAGGAGGCCAGCAGCAACGTGGGAGCCCACTCCGATCGCTGCACAAAGAACCACGAAGAAAAGCGACCTTCCCGGTAAGAACAAGCGCGAAAGCTGAAAGACTAAAGGAAGCAGCGCAAGCTCTCGCGAGAGTCTCGGCGGCCATATTGGAGTCAGGCGCGAGAGCAAATAGGAACAGCGAATGAGAGCGGCGGCCATTTTGGAGTCAGGCATCGCGTTGATTGGACGTGAAGTCCCGCGAGAACACCGGCGGCCATTTTAAGAACAGGCGCAGGAGCCAATCAAATAAAAGGAAACGTCGGCGGCCATTTTAAAGAGTCAGGCACAGCGCAAAGATCGGCGAAATAAGGGAAATAAAGGTGGAAAGTGAAAAGCACTGACAAAGCAACACAAAAAGGACGAAACAAAGCACATACAAGAATAAAGGACACCAAAAGAGAAACAAAAAGGCAAGAATGCAAAGAAAGTAAAAAGAAACAAGATAAGACAGCAAACAAAGAGAAAAAGTATCAGAAAGTAACAGAAACAGCACCAAGGACACGTGGTGTCATAGAAAGACACAAACTAAAAAGAAATAAGTGACAGAAAAGAGACAGAAAAAAGAATAAAGAAGGAGAAGACAAAGAATTAAAATAAAGAGACAAAGAAATAATACAAGTGTATACAAGGAAAAAGAAGAGAATAAAAGGAAAAAGGACTAAGAAAGCCCAGAAGATGCTAAATAAAGTCAAATGAAGGAATAAAAAGAAGAAATAAAAGGGACAAAAAGGATCACAAAAGAGAAAAGAAGACAAAAGGCAAAAGTGAAGGAAAGGAAGAACATAAAAGGAAAGAAAACAAAAGAAATCAGAGAACAACACACAAAGAAGCGACAGAACAAACAGAGGAAAGAGCATATAAAGGCAAGAAGGCAAGAATGGCAGACCAAAAGCCCAGCGCACAGCACAGGAGGCCACTGCCGTTCAACCTATCGGAGCCAGAAATGGAAAGAGAGAAGAATGTTGAAATAGAAAACGCAGACCACGTGGCAAACAACTATCGCACCGGCCGGTGGAGGAATGACTGGAGGGCACAAACAGAAAGGAGAAGCTCATCATGAGGGTCAGGCGAAGACGAGGAAGAAAAGGAAGTGGAAAGGCTCTATCACATGTCGGAGGCCCACACAGAACTGAGTGGGGGAGATGACAAAGGAGAAACAACACACCGAACAGACAGAAGCACACGGGAAAAGACAGACTCAGTAACGATAGGAGTGGGAGCACATGAAGCGGAATTTGTACTGGACAGTGGGGCAACATGCAATGTCATGTGGGCATCAGAGTACGAGAAGATGAAAGCGAAGCCGTCACTGAGAGCGTCCAGGGTTGAGATCTTCACCTGGGGGTCAAAGAAACAGGTAATCAACCTGGGAAATTTCACAGAGGAACTGAGGTACAAAGACAAAAAGAACAAAGAACACATCCATGTGCTGAAGGAGGATGTCCCAGTGCCATGCCTGCTGGGCAACAGCACTGCCCAAGCCATGGGTCTCATAACCATGACATATGACACGGAAAAAACGAAAGACACACTGAGCATAGGCGAAGAGAAGACGAAGAGACCAGAGAAAGAGGAAAAGAATGGGAAAGAATCACTGAGGGAACAAACACAACGAAAGGTGACAGAAGAAAGAGAGGAGCCAACGGAGATGGCGCCAGCTGGCCCACACCACTGGGCACATGGCAAGGAGCTAGAAGCAGATGAAGAGAGGCTGGCAAGAGGAGAGCAGAAGGAGGACAACCGAAAAACAGAAGCCAAATCTGATGGCAGAGAACAGCGACCAAGGGAGGAATGCAAGGGGACAAAGAGACTAAGTGATGAAACGTAGGAGTCAGAGACTGGGGAGACGGGTCAACCAGACCATGGGCACCTCTCTCTCTCTCTCTCTCTCTCTCTCTCTCTCACTCTCTCTCTCTCTCTCTCTCTCTCTCTTTCTTTCTTTCTATATCTCTCACCACAACAATGAGTAAATGCTGTAAAGGGGTGAGGGGGTGAAATGATCAGTAGAACTGTACCATGAACATTTGTTTGCAACAAAGGGGAGAATGTCGTGACCCGACAGACAGGCCGGTAGAACAGGAGGACACTAGGACCCTGTGGGTCATGAGGGAGGTGACCAGGTCACCGGACACCACATCCGGTTAGGGACAGGAAGGACAGCAGTTTGACCAGGACGGGCACCAAGACAGGACGTACATGTAACCAGTTCCAAGAAAGTGTAATAAAGAAAACGTTGTGTAACCAACCTGTGTCCAGAGTCTGATGTGCTGCCTGACGCCCACTACAGAGAACACGACAGCATCTTTCACCGAGGGCTAAAACTCTATTTTGGTATTTTGGCGGCTGGAGCCCAGCCGCGGAAGAGAGCCTGCCGCTTGCTGCGGACCCGTGATTGCGCTCAATGGTGCGATCAGTGTACGGGGGATTGGTATCCAGGAGCAGCTGACCATTGACAAGAGGACACCCAGAGCAGCATTCTCACCAGCCCACTTGGGTTTTTAATCATTCATTTAAGAACTGCCACAATGATGAATTCACACGAGGCAAAAGTGTATGCACTACAAGACCCAGAAGGCTTAATTTGACCACGCCCTTGGAGGCAGGCGTTATTATTATAATTAAGTTTCTAAAGCGCTCAGCTACCCGTAGGTTTCCCGGCGCTAAAACCAAAAGGTGAGAGGGGAGAGTCAGAAGAGAACTGTTAGATGTTGAATAGCCAGGTTTTTACCTGTCTGCTGAACCTAAGGTAGTTGGGTTCAGTTCGTAACTTAAGGGGAAGAGAGTTCCAGAGTGAGGGGCCAAGCCAGGCAAAAGAGCGGCCACTACTCTGGCTTTTTTAATTCTAGGAACTGAAAGTAAGTGTTGGTTAGAAGATCGTAAATTACGAGGGGGACAGTATTGTTGTGCCAAGGAATTGAGATAAGGTGGAGCTAGACCAGAATTTATTCTGTGAATGATGCAGAGGGCTTTAAATTTTGTCCGGTTTTCAATTCGGAGCCAGTGCAGGGTGCGAAGGGCGTTGGAGGTAGGGGAAGTATTAGGTAATTTACAGAGAAGTCACGCGGCCATGTTCTGGACTGTCTGCAATTTACGCGTCACCTCTTTACTGGCTCCCAGAAGAAGGATGTTCCCGTAGTCCAGTCTCGAGGTGATAAGAGCCTGGACCACGGTTTTCTGAGTGTTCAAGGGAAGCATCCAAATGATTTTACGCAACCACTTAATGATGGTGATGCAAGTGGATGAAGTTTTGACCACATGGTTCTTCATAGATAGTTGGTCGTCAAAGATGACACCAAGGTTGCGAGCTGTTTTGGATGGGGTAGGTAGAGGGCCCATTTGGGAAGGCCATTGCCGGGGTCCCCATAAGGTGGTATTGTGACCGAACAGAAGAACCTCTGTTTTTCCCCCGTTTAGTTGCAGTTTGTTGTCCAACATCCAGGCTGCGATGTTACTCAGTCCTGTACGGAGGGAAGAGGAGGAGGAGTGAGAGTCAGAGGAAAGGGGTATCATCGGCGTACGAGTAAATAGTGAGCCCAGCTTGCTCCGCAATAGTAGCCAAAGGTCTGACGTACAAATTGAATAGCAAGGGGCTCAAGATGGAACCCTGCGGCACACCGTACGCCGATGTGAAGGTTTGAGAAGCAGAGGACGAGGAGAAAACTTGAAAGGTGCGATCTGAAAGAAAGCTAACAAACCAGTTGAGAGCTGTTCCGATAATGCCAGATGATCTGAGGGCATTGATAAGGATGGGATGGGAAACCGTATCAAATGCGGCACTCAGATCAAGTAAAATGAGTGCCACGGTTTCCCCCTTATCAACTCGGAGACCCCTAGCAGGGTGGATTCTGTCGAGAAGCCACGTCTAAACCCGGATTGAGATGGATGTAATAATCCACTTGCTTCAACATGGGTTGACAGTTGGGAATTGATGTGTTTTTCCATGATTTTAGAAAAAAACAGAAGAAGTGAGATTGGGCAAACATTAGATGGGATGCTAGGGTCTGCATTAGTCTTTTTTAACAGGGGCACTATCATTGCACGTTTCCATGCAGAGGGTACTGTTGCTGCTTTAAGGGAGGTATTGAGAAGATCCACAATGAGTGCAAGGGAAGAATAGTCCAGCTTTTTTAGTATATGGGGAGGAAGGGGGTCCAGTGGAGAACCGGATTTAATTTTGCAGATAATATCAGAAAGAGCCGTAATGTTAAATGGCTCCCAAGTATCGATCAAGAGAGAAGCAGGAGAACTGGTTACTCTGGGAATCCTGGAATCACAGGAGATCGTAAGTTCAGGGGGAGTGGAAAGAGTCGGTTGACCCGAAGTAAGAGACTTGTCCTCTGGAGTCAGATGTTCAGAGAGTGGGATAGGGATGGGTAGGTAAGGCAGCGAGGCGAAGGGGACAGGTTTCTCAAAATTGGAATAGATGGTATCTATTTTGGCAATAAAAAATTCGGCCAATGAATTACATTGTGCAGTATCTAAGCATGGTGTTTGGGTTGACACAATGCGCCGGACAAACTCTGTACTACCTTAAAGAGAGCTTTAGGGCGGTTTTGTGCTTCAAGGATGGTTATGTTAACATGTTCAACTTTAGCAATTTTACATAAAGAGTGGTATTTGGATAGAGCAGCTTTGTAAGTTTGCTTGGATCAAGGGTCATATATTATGCGCCATTTGCGCTCAAGATTTTTGCAGATGGTTTTTTCTATTTTTAAGGCAGCTGTAAACCAGGGTGCGGGCGAATGGTGAGGATTATGTTTTTGCATGCGTTGGTGTAGGCATGCATCTGCAGCCTTTGCTAGCCAGGCGTTAATAGCCTCAGCAGCTTCAGTACAAGTACCTTCCGTGAGAGGTCTAGTGTTCTCAAGGTGGAGATTGAATTTATTCATGTCTAGTTTGTTCCAGTTTCTAGATGGTCTAGATTCAGTAGGTTTAGGAGGAATGTTAAGTTGGCGACCAATGGTAATGGTGAAAGTTACCATAAAGTGGTCAGACCATAAGATGGGTAGTGAGGTCTCGCAATCGAGGGTTTCTAAATTGGAGAGAATGGGGTCCAGAAGGTGTCCTGCTATATGCGTGGGACCCGAGTTATGTAGGGTGATGTTTAATGCAGCCAGGTCCTGTAAAAGGTTGCTACTAATGGAGCAACAGGGATCATTTAGATGTAGGTTGAGATCACCAAGAATTGAAAAGTTAGTAGAGTTCTGGATAAGAGGTGCTATGTGCTCAGGAAGAGTGGCGGCCCATGCACTTGCTGGTCCGGGGGAGGCGATAAATGAGCAACCCGGAAAAAGTAAAATTGGGAGACAGCGAAAGCTTAAAGAGACCTACCTCACAGTTAGGCAGTACAATGTCTTCCCATTTGCAAGAGTACCGTCTGTTATAAATTATAGCTATTCCTCCGCCATCTTTCAAGGCTCTGTTTTTTCCAACATAGGTGTAATTGTCAGGGAGAGCAGCAGCAATGTCTGGGCAAGAATGATCTTTTAGCCATGTCTCAGTGAGGAATAGAGCTGCAGGTTCCTCAGAGACAAGGAGGTCAAAGATTTCCCTCTTATGTTTCACTAAGGATCTGCAGTTAAGACTAATCAGTGTCCGAGTTGGAAAAGGGTCTGTAGCTGTGGGTTTGGGACGTGCAGGAGAGAAGTCGGATGAGGCTATGTTGGTTAAGGAGGGGAGGGAACTAAGGGGGAGATAACAGGCTGGGCAAATGGAAGGGGCATGGAGAGGATTCAATATGGTGCAATAGGCACAGAGTGGTGACCTGAACTTGAGCAGAGCTTCCCTAGAGTAGGTGTGTAACGGACCAGAGGGTGACGGGCCAGAAGTCATAGCCCCTAGTCCCGGCCCGTCGCGGACGGGCGCAGACGGGCTTGCCTTAGGCACGCCTTCGGCGCGCAAACGGCGCGCCCGCTGCGCTCGTCCGCTGCGCTTCCTGAAGTTTGGTCTAAGCGAGCGCTTACAATCAGCGCTTATGAGTCCTAGCGGGCGGGGGGCGTGGCCTCGGAGTGGGCGTGGCCAGCGGCCTCGACGGAGGTGGAGGCGGGAAGAACAGGGTCAATGTGGGTCACGTGACAGCGCTAGCTCCGCTGCACGGCGCCCAAACACAAGCAAAATAAAGTTTTTAAAATAAACACAGGTAAAATACAATTGCCAGTTGTAGCTTCTCCCGGCTTTCCGCCTCAGGAGATTTGGTCTAAGCGAGCGCTTACAATCAGCGCTTATGAGTCCTAGGGGGCGGGGGGGCGTGGCCTCAGAGTTGGCGTGGCCAGCGGCCTCGACGGAGGTGGAGGCGGGAAGAACAGGGTCAATGTGGGTCACGTGACAGCGCTAGCTCCGCTGCACGGCGCCCAAACACAAGCAAAATAAAGTTTTTAAAATAATCACAGGTAAAATACAATTGCCAGTTGTAGCTTCTCCCGGCTTTCCGCCTCAGGAGATTTGGTCTAAGCGAGCGCTTACAATCAGCGCTTATGAGTCCTAGCGGCCGGGGGGGCGTGGCCTCAGAGTGGGCGTGGCCAGCGGCCTCGACGGAGGTGGAGGCGAGAAGAACAGGGTCAATGTGGGTCACGTGACAGCGCTAGCTCCGCTGCACGGCGCCCAAACACATGCAAAATAAAGTTTTTAAAATAAACACAGGTAAAATACAATTGCCAGTTGTAGCTTCTCCCGGCTTTCCGCCTCAGGAGATTTGGTCTAAGTGAGCGCTTACAATCAGCGCTTATGAGTCCTAGCGGGCGGGGGGTGTGGCCTCAGAGTGGGCGTGGCCAGCGGCCTCGACGGAGGTGGAGGCGGGAAGAACAGGGTCAATGTGGGTCACGTGACAGCGCTAGCTCCGCTGCACGGCGCCCAAACACAAGCGAAATAACGTTTTTAAAATAAACACAGGTAAAATACAATTGCCAGTTGTAGCTTCTCCCGGCTTTCCACCTCAGGAGATTTGGTCTAAGCGAGCGCTTACAATCAGCGCTTATGAGTCCTAGCGGGCGGGGGGGCGTGGCCTCAGAGTGGGCGTGGCCAGCAGCCTCGACGGAGGTGGAGGCGGGAAGAACAGGGTCAATGTGGGTCACGTGACAGCGCTAGCTCCGCTGCACGGCGCCCAAACACAAGCAAAATTAAGTTTTTAAAATAAACACAGGTAAAATACAATTGCCAGTTGTAGCTTCTCCCGGCTTTCCACCTCAGGAGATTTGGTCTCCTATAAATCACAAGTGCATACTGCACCATCATTGCCCAGCAGAAGCCATTGAAGAAGGGATAAACTCCCGAAACCGGTTTGGCTGAACACGAACAGATGGTGACTGTTTTCCCTGCGTCTCCTGTTTGCAGTTGCTCGTTAAAGAAATGGATCCAAATTTCACCATTCCTGTGGCATCTTCCACTGAGGGCTAAAACTCTATTTTGGTATTTTGGCGGCTGTGGAAGAGAGCCTGCCGCTTGCTGCGGACCCGTGATTGCGCTCAATGGTGCGATCAGTGTACGGGGGATTTGTATCCAAGAGCAGCTGACCATTGACAAGAGGACACCCAGAGCAGCATTCTCACAGCCCACTTGGGTTTTTAATCATTCATTTAAGAACTGCCACAATGATGAACTCACACGAGGCAAAAGTGTATGCACTACAAGACCCAGAAGGCTTAATTTGACCACGCCCTTGGAGGCAGGTGTTATAAATCACGAGTGCATACTGCACCATCATTGCCCAGCAGAAGCCATTGAAGAAGGGATAAACTCCTGAAACCGGTTTAAAGAAATGGATCCAAATTTCACCATTCCTGTGGCATCTTCCGCCGAGGGCTAAAACTCTATTTTGGTATTTTGGCGGTTGGAGCCCAGCCGCGGAAGAGAGCCTGCCGCTTGCTGCGGACCCGTGATTGCGCTCAATGGTGCGATCAGTGTACGGGGGATTGGTATCCAGGAGCAGCTGACCATTGACAAGAGGACACCCAGAGCAGCATTCTCACCAGCCCGCTTGGGTTTTTAATCATTCATTTAAGAACTGCCACAATGATGCATTCACACGAGGCAAAAGTGTATGCACTACAAGACCCAGAAGGCTTAATTTGACCACGCCCTTGGAGGCAGGCGTTATAAATCACGAGTGCATACTGCACCATCATTGCCCAGCAGAAGCCATTGAAGAAGGGATAAACTCCCGAAACCGGTTTGGCTGAACACGAACAGATGGACTGTTTTCCCTGCGTCTCCTGTTTGCAGTTGCTCCTTAAAGAAATGGATCCAAATTTCACCATTCCTGTGGCATCTTCCACCGAGGGCTAAAACTCTATTTTGGTATTTTGGCGGCTGGAGTCCAGCCGCGGAAGAGAGCCTGCCGCTTGCTGCGGACCCGTGATTGCGCTCAATGGTGCGATCAGTGTACGGGGGATTGGTATCCAGGAGCAGCTGACCATTGACAAGAGGACACCCAGAGCAGCATTCTCACCAGCCCACTTGGGTTTTTAATCATTCATTTAAGAACTGCCACAATGATGAACTCACACGAGGCAAAAGTGTATGCACTACAAGACCCAGAAGGCTTAATTTGACCACACCCTTGGAGGCAGACGTTATAAATCACGAGCGCATACTGCACCATCATTGCCCAGCAGAAGCCATTGAAGAAGGGATAAACTCCCGAAACCGGTTTGGCTGAACACGAACAGATGATGACTGTTTTCCCTGCGTCTCCTGTTTGCAGTTGCTCCTTAAAGAAATGGATCCAAATTTCACCATTCCTGTGGCATCTTCCACCGAGGGCTAAAACTCTATTTTGGTACATATATATATATATATATATTACCTACTGGCGGTCGCCAGTAGGTATATATAGTTAGGATTTTTTCTCTATGGGATTTTTGAAAATTCTATGTCTAATAACTTTGGCGTTTGTGGACGGAATTGGCAGAAATTTTCAGGAAAATGGAACATTTTGTTTCTGAGCAGCCCCTGGAAATTTGGGGGGGGGTTCGTCAAGGGGGGGCCGAGAAAAAAGGGGGGTCCCAAAACGCGTTTTTCCAATGTTAATTTCCATAGGGCGGTTGGCCTCACTTTTAGCCCGAACGGCTGAATGGATTTGCACGAAACTTGGCAAAATTGTAGGGACTGGTAACCCGATGTGCCTTTGCTAGGTCTCAATATATGTGCTCCAGTGGATTTTGAGAAATTAACGTTCAAAAAAAGATATATATCTGTAACAGCGGACCGGGCAGCGCTCCGGTTCGCGTACTTTTTGAGTTACGGAGCTTTGTGAAGCGAAGCTGATTGTTTCTCCGGCGTCTGTAAACATTCCAAACAGTCCGTAGCGGCCGCCATCTTGTCTCTCGGTAGGATCGAGAGACAAGAGGAGGCCAAAGCGAAGGGGCAAATGACCATAAGGGGGCATAGTAGATCCTCCCTGACCCCCTAGGTTTGATGTGGAAGTTTTAAAAGGGCCCCGCGGGGCAAAAAAAAAAAAATAATAATAATAATCGAACGGCTGAATGGATTTGCACGAAACTTGGCAAAATTGTAGGTACTGGTAGCCCGATGTGCCTTTGCTATGTCTCAATATATGTGCTCCAGTGGATTTTGAGAAATTAACGTTAAAAAAAAGATATATATCTGTGACAGCGGACCGGGCAGCGCTCCGCTTCGCGTACTTTTCGCGTTACGGAGCTTTGTGAAGCGAAGCTGATTGGTTCTCCGGCGTCTGTAAACATTCCAAACAGTCCGTAGCGGCCGCCATCTTGTCTCTCGGTAGGATCGAGAGACAAGAGGAGGCCAAAGCGAAGGGGCAAATGACCATAAGGGGGCATAGTAGATCCTCCCTGACCCCCTAGGTTTGATGTACCATTTTGCCAAGTTTGGTGTAATTCCGTTCAGCCATTCAGGCTGTAGACGTATCTAAATGTCCTATGGAAAATTGCATGGGGAAAACACATTTGAAAGTGTTGAAATTTAGAACCAATTAAAATGTAACTTTGGTTTTGTATTTGTGTGTGATGAAAGTTAATTGGTTATGTATATATCTAAAATGAGAGGAAACCACAGCCATTTTGTGATACTACTGTCTGAGGTACATTTGTGAGGAATTTTTGGTGCTCAATTTCTGGTGTTTGATTTACACAGTACTAACGCTTCTCCTACTTTCAAAAAGGTGAGTTGTTAATTTGTAAGGGGAACTATGTTGTACACTTTAAGATAATTTGAAAAATGTTTTCTGTTATTTATTTACAGTCCTTCTGTTATACTAAATACTTGATAAAGTTAGTTTTATATTATGTATTACTAAAAACGATAAATGAAAGTGATTATTTTTTTCTGCAATTTACAGCAAGAAATTTCAAAATAAAATGGATCACAATGAAGAGACCGTGGCAATTTCTTTTGAATTATCCACTACATTTATTGAAATTGACAGCACCAATAATGAAATATTCTCACAAGGAGGAGATGACTTGAATGATTTTTTTGATCAATCTCTTGACGGCGAATTTATCGAATGTTTGGAGACCATAGAGTTACAAGAATCATCATTGCAGACTTTTCATGAGGAGATTCCTGATGAGATGATTGAAGAGGAAATTCCTGATGAGGACATGTTACTAGTTCTTTCAAATTATGAAAATTCAGAAGAATAAATTTATATTTAGAAATCAAAAATTGTTTGAGACATTATTCATTTTTATTTTTAATTTATGAGGTTGTAGCGAAGTGATTGTAGTATAAAATGAGACTTATAGTATAGAGTGCAACATTTTTATGTTACATAGTAAGTTTACTCATATTTACTTCCCTTCTCCCACTATATTATCTCCAATGTGTATTTGACATCTCTTCTTCATCTCCGGCCTCCTTTCTCTCACTGTCTGTCTCTGATGCATCCTATCGCTGCCATTTTGTGTAATTACAGAAGAGAGTAAAATAAAATAGTTCAGAACGTGAAAAGGGGGCAAAGTAGAGTACCCCTCACCCCCTAGGCCTTCTCAGGCGGTCCCAAAAGGATCAGTTCCTGCTTTCCTGAGAGATTATGGTATGAGTTCCATATACCACAATAACTTGCATTACAACATGCAAGATATCTACAGAGGACACGGTGTACATTTCTCAGATGAGGGGAACAGAGTCTTTCTCTTGAATTTTAGACTCTGCATCTGTACCTACTTGTAGGTACTTAAATCACCCACATAACACAACAGCTCTTTTTAGAGCTACCCTACCTCTAAGCACTCCAAATTCTTATTTTACACTATTTTCTTTCACTGTTTTTCCCTGTGCTACGCTCAGGGTACGCGTACCTGGAAGCGTACATGGGAACGCACCCAGCGCTTACCCCGCGAATTTTTTTTTAAAAATAAATAGTTTTTTTGCCCTTCAGGGTCCTTCTAGGCCCCCCTCAGAAAATCTAGGGGGTCAGGGGGGTCTACCCTGCCCCCTTTTAATCATTTCCCCCCATTTATTTTTACCTCTTGTGTCTCGATTCTACCGAGACACAAGATAGCGGACTCTCCGGACTGTTTAGAATGTTGACAGACACCCAAGAGCCAATCAGCTTTCCCCTCGCGCACTTCCGTGGCGAGCAGGGTGCGCTCCCCGGTACGTGTACCGGTAAGCGCTAGAAGCGCGCATATAGATATATATGTGTTTTTGAAGTTAATTAAAAAAAAAAAACACTGGAGCAATTTTCACCAAATATAGAAAAGGCACTTCTGCGTACCAGTCCCTACAATTTTTCAAAGTTTGGTCTAATTCCGTTCAGCGGTTCGGGCTGTAGCCTTGTCTATTCGTCCTAAGGAAATTAACATGGGGAAACATGTTTTGGGACCCCCCTTTTTTCTCGGCCCCCACTTCACGAATCCCTCCGAACCTTTCAGGGAAGGAGCAGAGCGGAGCTGGCCTTAATTTTGGAAAGTTACAGGCAGATCCCTCAATCTGCACCAAAGTTATTCCCAATAGAATGTTGCGGATTTCCTATGGAAAACAATCCTAACTATAACTACCTACTGGCGACCGCCAGTAGGTAATTACCTACTGGCGGTCGCCAGTAGTTACCTACTGGCGGTCGTCAGTAGGTATATATAGTTAGGATTTTTTCTCTATGGGATTTTTGAAAATTCTATGTCTAATAACTTTGGCGTTTGTGGACAGAATTGGCAGAAATTTTCAGGAAAATGGAACATTTTGTTTCTGAGCAGCCCCTGGAAATTTGGGGGGGGTTCGTTAAGGGGGGCCGAGAAAAAAGGGGGGTCCCAAAACGCGTTTTTCCAATGTTAATTTCCATAGGGAGGTTGGCCTCACTTTTAGCCCGAACGGCTGAATGGATTTGCACGAAACTTGGCAAAATTGTAGGGACTGGTAGCCCGATGTGCCTTTGCTAGGTCTCAATATATGTGCTCCAGTGGATTTTGAGAAATTAACGTTCAAAAAAAGATATATATCTGTAACAGCGGACCGGATGGTTCTCCGGCGTCTGTAAACATTCCAAACAGTCCGTAGCGGCCGCCATCTTGTCTCTCGGTAGGATCGAGAGACAAGAGGAGGCCAAAGCGAAGGGGCAAATGACCATAAGGGGGCATAGTAGATCCTCCCTGACCCCCTAGGTTTGATGTGGAGGTTTTAAAAGGGCCCCGCGGGGCAAAAAAAATAAATAATAATAATCGAACGGCTGAATGGATTTGCACGAAACTTGGCAAAATTGTAGGTACTGGTAGCCCGATGTGCCTTTGCTATGTCTCAATATATGTGCTCCAGTGGATTTTGAGAAATTAACATTCAAAAAAAGATATATATCTGTGACAGCGGACCGGGCAGCGCTCCGCTTCGCGTACTTTTCGCGTTACGGAGCTTTGTGAAGCGAAGCTGATTGGTTCTCCGGCGTCTGTAAACATTCCAAACAGTCCGTAGCGGCCGCCATCTTGTCTCTCGGTAGGATCGAGAGACAAGAGGAGGCCAAAGCGAAGGGGCAAATGACCATAAGGGGGCATAGTAGATCCTCCCTGACCCCCTAGGTTTGATGTGGAGGTTTTAAAAGGGCCCCGCGGGCCTGGGGAGCGTACTACAAGGAAACAAGAATGATTGACTTTTAACTTATTGTATGTTTATAGACTTTTTTTTTTCTTTTTTTTCTGCTGAGTGACGTCTCGGCCTATCTCCACGGGATGCAGTCCCTACCATCTCGGCGTTTAAGCCCAGGGGGACCGGTAGTGTGGTAGAGATAACGTCTGTTAACGTTCGATTAGAAGGAAATCAGGAAGTGTTGATAAACATTGTCTGCGCCATCTTGCCTTTTTTCAAATGCCACACTTTTGTCGTGCACGGCAGCCATTTTAGATGCCTTGACCAGACCCACTCTCTGCACGCTGTCGATCCTTAGCATGGCTCCCCACCCTCGCAAGCATCTCCCCCAGGCACTGGTCACCCCCGCTCTCTGTCTTACGCATGGGCAATAAACCTCCCCCCATCTGCGCTGCTCTTCCCTGAGAATCACACCCTGTGCCTGTCCGACACCTCCCTTTCGCCCTATTCACTACCGCACCCTCTGACACTCCTCTTCCTCTGTGTCCGATTGTCCAGGCCGGTCCCAGGCTATCAGCTAGCCCTGCAGATGTAGTTTATGGCCCCAGCTGTAAAGAATCACCCCTCTTCAAAGGAGTTATAGTAGATCAAGGCCCACACCCGATGAGATCCGTCACACCACACGCGTTCCTACTATCTGAAAACCATTCTGTATTGTGATTGGGGAGGGGACCGAGCCTGAAGCGGAAGATTCCAGGGATGCCTCTTTGTACATAAAAGTTTTTACAATTATGTGTCACATTAAAAATATATAGCACTCCAACAAAGTAGTAGGATTATAAAACTTTAATAACTTATAAATATATACAACAAAACAAAAACAGTAAAAACATTTAAACATTTTTAGGGAAAAAGAAGGAAGTAGCGGTCGGTTGTGCGAATAGTCCCAACGCAGCACAACGTCCAGATTTCTGGACGGCACCCAGGTGATGTTGCCTGGGTGCCGCACTGATTTCGGTATCCGGCGTGGGGCGTCGCGGGGGGTGGTCATCAGTAGCGGTCTGTTGTGCGAATAGTTCCAAGGCAGCAGAACGATGGCACCAAGGTGATGTCCAGTAAGTTGCCGCCCTCCAAATAACGGCGTGGGGCGCCCCGGGGGGGGGGGGTGAGGCGGCATGAACGGGCCTCCCCAGGTGGAGGCTCGTCTGCTGTAGTGGGGCGCCCCTTTACCGTTTCACTTGCCATTCCGTCCGCTTTTGGTCCACTGTGTCAAAATCCGCCATTCAGCTGAGTTGCGCCCACTCTTGCGGTGCAGCGATAGGCGGCTGCCACAGGACTCTCAAAATGGCGGCAGGCTCTTTCCTTTTTGGGCCTGGTCCACTGAAATGGCCCTGGGACACCTTGGAAATCGGACGCTAGTCTGCTAGGTCTTGGACCCCATTCTCGAAAGCGTTCCCTCAGCCTTGAGGATTGTACAAAAGTCTTGGGGGCCCCCGACTCCTGCAGGCTTACGGTGGGGAGCGGCTGCCATGATTGCTCGCGGAATGACCACGACGGAGCCACGAGATGGTGGTGCTTTCATGCTGACGCCAGCTTCAGTCTGAAACATCCAGAAACAAGGTGGGGCTTTCATCGTTTGGGAAAAAAAAAAGTTTTCATCCAATGAAAAGTGTTATTTTTAGGTCATATGATCAAGCCTTCCATCATTAGGAAACCAAAAGTAAAATGAACCAATGAAAAGTTTTATAAACAAGTCACATGACCTGTTATGCGGCATAGGGTATAAAAAGTGTAGAAAATCCGTTGGCACGTGAGGCAGCGTCAGTAGCGGACCGATGTGCGAATAGGCCGAAGGCAGCACAACGCGCCAAGATCCGGATGGCACCGAGGTGGTGTCTAGCAAGTTGCCGCACTGGTGTGGCCATCGTACAATGCTGAAAGTGGGCGTGGGGCGCCCCGTTGGCCTGTGAGGTGGCGTCAGTAGCGGACCGATGTGCGAATGGGGCCAAAGGCAGCGCAACGCGCCAAGATCCGGATGGCACCGAGGTGGTGTCATAGTTGAGAGTTCTGAGCAGCGGTTGTAACACTGTCTGAAGCTTATTTGCAGCTGCTGCAGCTTCACTACGCGCCAAGATCCGGATGGCACCGAGGTGGTGTCTAGCAAGTTGCCGCACTGGTGTGGCCATCCTATAATGCTGAAAGTCGGCGTGGGGCGCCTCGTTGGCCTGTGAGTTCGCGTCAGTAGCGGACTGATGTGCGAATAGGCCGAAGGCAGCACAACGCGCCAAGATCCGGATGGCACCGAGGTGGTGTCTAGCAAGTTGCTGCACTGGTGTGGCCATCCTACAATGCTGAAAGTGGGCGTGGGGCGCCCCGTTGGCCTGTGAGGTGGCGTCAGTAGCGGACCGATGTGCGAATGGGGCCAAAGGCAGCGCAACGCGCCAAGATCCGGATGGCACCGAGGTGGTGTCTAGCAAGCTATGCAGCTGAGTTGCGTGCGCACTTGCGGCGAATAGGTCGAAGGCAGCACAACAATATTTTCTGAATAGAAGACACCACAAGGCGCTGAGATTCGGTTGGCACCGAGGTGGTGTCTAGCAAGTTGCCGCATTGGTGTGGCCATCCTACAATCCTGCTCCGAATAACGGCGTGGGGTGCCCGAAGGGGGGGGGGGGAGGCGGCGTGAACGGGCCTTCCCAGGTGGAGGCTCGTCTGCTGTAGTGGGGCGCCCCTTTACCGTTTCAGTTGCCATTCAGCTGAGTTTCGGCCGCTCTTGATGCTACAGCGACAGGCGGCTGCAACAGGACTCTCAAAATGGCGGCCTGTCCTTTGGATTTGGGCCTGGTCCACTAAAATGGCCCTGGGACACCTTAGAACTCGGACGCTCGAATTTTTTTTCCTTTCCTCTACATGCAAAAAAGGTAAATTCCCGGTACGTTACACGCTTCATCTGCCACGATGTACTCTCCAGAGGAACCGAAAAAAAATATAGTTATGGTAACTATACCATGCATCGTTATATGGAGAGGTGGCACCGATTAATTATAGTGCTGCATAAAAGAGAGATTTGGAGGAGAACCCCCGACCTGCCAGTACATTCATCAAAGAACTGGCACTGACAGCATCAGAGGCAAGGGAAACGGTCCCAAATATTTAGAAGAACTTTGGAAAGATTAAAATGACATGTTTAGATTGTGGCAAATTAATTTCATGTGGACAGATGAGTGTTACTCTAATAAATACAGCATATGAACATCATCATAGTCGATGGTTGGTAGAGACATTTTGACTATATCCTGGACCTGCCCGTCCTCGCCCAAAATGGCGCCAGAATAAATGGGAGTCGTAACTCCTTGTTGTGTACTGGTTGCAGAACATTGAAATCACGAGATACGTATGCAGTTTTGAAGCACATGGAGGGCGGGGACGAGAATTGATTGAATATTTCGACATCCCTATTGATATTAAGTTCTGATGTGTTATTGATTACTGTACTATTGAAAGTTCGAATTAACGTCACCCATGGTACTTGCCCGCAAATGTATATCTAGATAATTTTATTGTAACTGGCCCTGTCGTATTTTAATTATAAAATGTACGTCCACCGATTCCGCAACTGTTAGACACCTTAGTTCTTGCAACCTAATGGCCCGCCCGTTACGTTCCTCTACAGTGTAAATGTCTACTCATCATATACGATTACAGTTTGCTCCGTGGCCGGCCCACGTGGTTATAGGCCCGTATTTGTATACTGACATTTTCACAATAAAGGTTTTCAAAAGAAAACATGGTAGTAGTATTTACATTGGTAAAGTTTTTAATAATAGTCACTGTTTTAGAATCAGTAAAAGGCAAGTGAAATAAAGCATTCGAATTACATGAAGGGTAAAAGGTATAATACGCAGGAACGCAGTAAATATAAATGGTCAAGGGTTGTTGTGTTTTCTACTCCTGCAACATAAAGTGATCGATAAGAATCTGATATTCTGGCGTATCGGCGACTAAGACAGCAGGCCGACCCTCTTTTGCTCAACGGCTCCGTCATGGGACGAAGAAACGCCCTTTTTCTCGAAAAAGGAATATATTTTACTTGCAGGACAGTTGTAAATTTTCCGGGAAAGTACATTAGCCTGGAACATTATAACATATGTTTAAGAAAAAATAATGTTCGAAAGTAATAAAAAGCGTAATTTTTAGGTCATATGACCAAGCCTTTCATCATTAGAATAAGAAAAGTAAAATGAACCAATGAAAAGTTTTATTAACAAGTTACATGATCTGTTATGCTTACGTTACGCGCTGCGCGCCGCGCCCCGGATCACTTCCGGATGCGCTAACGCGGCGCGTCATATGACGCATTACGCGACAACGCAGGTCCAGAATATAGTCAAAATGTCTCCACCAACCAGCGGTCGGAACACAACCCCTTTCAGCAGGCTAAATAGTTCTGTTAAATGACAACAGAAGGGACAGGCAACAAGAACCATCAGTCAAAGAGGGGAGGGCAAGTTCTTCTCTACCGGGTCACGTTGGGGCGCTACTGGAACTGATCGAATTGGTAGTCTACAGAGTTTCTGGATGTTTCAGACTGAAGCTGGCATTAGCATGAGAGCACCACCATTTCGTAGCTCCGTCGTGGCCATTCCACGAGCAATCATGCTAGCCGCTCCCCACCAGAAGCCTGCGGGAGTCGGGGGCCCCCAAGACTTTTGTAGAATCTTCAAGGCTGAGGGGACGCTTTCGAGAATGGAGCCCAAGCTCTAGCAGACAAGCGTCCGAGTTCCAAGGTGTCGCAGGGCCATTTTAGTGGACCACGCCCAAATCTGAAGAGCCGGCCGCCATTTTGAGAGTCCTGTGGCAGCCGCCTATCGCTGCACCGCAAGAGCGGGAGCAACTCAACTACATGGTGAGCGAGACGTTGTAGTCGAAAGAGCGGGCGGTAAACAGCTGAATAGCGGAAGAGGCACAGTGTAGCAAAAGCGGGCGGAATGGCAACTGAAATGGTAAAGGGGCGCCCCACTACAGCGTGTCTTTAGGTGAAACGGATTGTGGGACAAGGTCAAGAATGGAAGAGTTACCAAAAGGCAAAAAGTTCCGCTTGATCCCGGGAGCCGGCCACCTATGTCGGGGGCGATCTCAGGCCACACCAGGAGAACACGACTTGGGGAGGGGGCCGGAGCCAAGCGCCCCCTCTGAGTCCGCGCCATCACACCGTCCCTCGGGGGCCTCCGTTAAGCGGTTCAGGGTGGCACCGCATCACATTGTTTGCAAATGCAGTAACGTACTCAAACAGCCCCCACTTACTTTTAGAATAGTGAAGATGAAGCAAGTGCAAATAGGCTTCAGACAGTGTTACAAGCACTCTTCAAAACTTTGAATCATCAGAGTGCATGAGTTTCATGCTCGATCGATTGAGCTAGCCGGATCGGGCAACAAAAAGTTTAAAATAGTTATGTAAATAGTTGTTTAATAAAATGTTTTACCCTGTTACTTTGCTGGTGTGTTGTATATATTTGCATAGAGTTTATCGTTATTTTGGGCGGGGTGGGTGGCGGAGCCGAGCTGTCTTGCAGCCATCATGGTGTGGAGTTCAGTTCATCTCACTAGTTTCGTATTTGTCATGAGGGGTTGTTCCTAATGTTTCTATTTTAGCGAGGTCAAAAAGAGATCCCATTAGTGGCCTACTGATTTTGCTCGATTCCTTTTGTTTTTTTACACGATTTTTCGCTATCTGCAAAGACTAAACAGAGTATTGCGACTCTGTGCTTGTTTGTAAATAGAGAATGAACCAAAGAGAACCAATTCTAAAACAGTAAATGCTTGGATAACAATCAATCAAATGGAGAGAGAAGCAGGCATGACGGATTACAACGGGGGCAAAGGCCTGCGTTAACTACCCTTCACTATCTGCAAAGAGAGAGTACTCCTAATAGAAATGAGGGGGGGGGGGCAGCATTCAAAGCAGATCAGTGTGCATAAACACGAAAATGTTTTTTCTTACCACGTACTTGACATTCGACAGCTTATGATATTTGCTATTAAAAAACCATTGAAATTCACTGAAAAAAACATAGGTTATAGACCATATATAGTTAGGAATTAGCATTTACAAAACCTTGAAAATTCACTGAAAAAACCATAGGTTATAGACCATATATAGTTAGGAATTAGCATTTAAAAAACCTTTTTTTACTCACACAAAACCATTGAAATTCCATATATAGTTAGTAGTACTAACTATATATCGCGCACCCGCAATCCACTGCTGATCATGTCACATATTACATCATTCATGACATGGTCAGTGACATCACTGATGACATCACTGATGACATCTCATTTGACATTACTGATCACATCACTGATGACATCATTCATGTGATAATACGATGAACCTCTTCAGACTCTAATATAACCTTAGATACACTCAGTGTAAACAGACACTCACAGACTGTCACTCATCCATGGAGTTACTTACACACCTAGTCAGTCATGCAAAGAATCAATCACACCTCCATTCCCTCAACTATACAGTTACTTATTCAAACATATACTAACACATATTTACTCTCTTTTACAATCCCTGATACAAGTTCACAATCATCCATACAGCCACTCACACATTCACTGGCTCTTATGCACAGTTATTTATATATGCCAACTCTCACATGTACTGTGTTTTACATATGTACTTACTTTGACATGTAGCACTGAGATATCCATTCACTCACCAATGCACAGAGTCATACACCTCCCAGCCACCCACACACACACTCAGTCTCCCATACAAATACTTGAGCAACCAATCAATAACCCATATACTTACTCATATAGCTACTGATCAACACATGCAGCAGTTTACAGAACAACAAACATAATGATGCACAAATTAACACAGTTCAGTCACTAACCCATGCACTCAGTGAGACACATTTAACCACTCACTCATACAGTCAGTCATGCACCTACTAAATCCTTCATCCAGACACTTCTACTTCCACTCATTCTTCAATATGTAAGACATATTTTAACTTTACAGAAATACACAGTCACTGGATGTTGTCATCAGTGATGTCATTTGAGATGTCATCAGTGATGTCATCAGTGATGTCATTTGAGATGTCATCAGTGATGTCATCAGTGATGTCACTGACCATGTCATGAATGATGTAATATGTGACATGATCAGCAGTGGATTGCGGGTGCGTGATATATAGTTAGTACTACTAACTATATATGGAATTTCAATGGTTTTGTGTGAGTAAAAAAAGGTTTTTTAAATGCTAATTCCTAACTATATATGGTCTATAACCTATGGTTTTTTTCAGTGAATATATATATATATATATATATATATATATATATATATATATATATATATATATATATATATATATATATATATATATATATATATTCAAACAATGTTTAAGTCCCTTAGGAAAAAAACCAATGGTCACACCTGAAAACTTGATTTCTGCTCCTTTAATGATGAAAGAACAGCGGCTTGTGGCATAATCCTAACATGTTTCGTTCCAACATGGAACTTCCTCAAAGGTAAGCCTGGCTCTGAGCACAACCAGTATCCAGTTTTTAAAGTCATTTCAATTGCCCCAATTAAGTTCTTTCATGGAGTCATTTCCGTTTTTGCAATGGCTTGTGGGATTTGTGGTTGCGCTTTTTTCCGTTTACTTAGTGTCACAGTTCGATTTCTTTTGCATAGTTTTCTTTGTTGCTTCTTGTCTCTCCACTGTTTTGTATATGATGTCCTTATGTTTTGAGACCTCTGTTCGAAACTGTGATGCAAAGGAAACAGTTTATAACTAAAACCCTCCAGTGGGTAGAGCGTTGTGCTGCTGATTTTTACAGCGCAATTTGCACTGTGTATATGTCGCAGTCCTTTTGTTTCCCCATCCGATTGTTTTTCCGTTTGTTTTCCGTTTCGTTCGTGTGTCCGTCCGTGATGTTATTTTTCCTGTTGATTTGGAGTTTACAGACACTTGGCTCGGATGCTTGATTCAAAAGGCTGGCGCTTTCCACATTAGGCAGAACGTTTTCACGGGTCAGTTCACGTTTGGACCAATGGTCACACCTGAAAACTTGATTTCTGCTCCTTTAATGATGAAAGAACAGCGGCTTGTGGCATAATCCTAACATGTTTCGTTCCAACATGGAACTTCCTCAAAGGTAAGCCTGGCTCTGAGCACAACCAGTATCCAGTTTGTAAAGTCATTTCAATTGCCCCAATTAAGTTCTTTCATGGAGTCATTATATATATATATATATATATATATATTCATTCAAAAAAACGCCCAATGTGTGAATGAATTTTAGAGGCTTGCCTTGAGTCGCGGAGACGCCCTGCCACAAAGAAATGGACCGGGTGCTTGAAAGCTTCGAGCACCAAGGGACTGAGGGGCCGGTGCGAGGAGTTTGACAACGGATGGTGGGACTGGCAGCTCTTAACCTACCCACTGGGGGAATACTTTGTTTTTATCTTTGGGGCGAACACCGGCATCCACTGTGAATTATAATGGAAGGACATCAAGTCCCAGCATGCCTTCGGCACACACCCACAAGCGCGGGACTTGTCAAACTTATCAAGGCGTCCTTTCAGCAGCCGTGTGTCTTGCCTTCTGCCCGTGACCAAGAGCACACGAGTGCTCGAAATGCGTTGGGCTGCAGATGTACCGGCTTTGAACTGTTGCTGTCACCGATCTGTATTGCCTCACATTAAAGGCTGCAACCCTGAGTCCTGTGGCGTCTCCACATTGGGCGTTTTTTTGAATGAATTTTAGCGGCTTGCCTTGAGTCGCGGAGACGCCCTGCCACAAAGAAATGGACCGGGTGCTTGAAAGCTTCGAGCACCAAGGGACTGAGGGGCCGGTGCGAGGAGTTTGACAACGGATGGTGAGACTGGCAGCTCTTAACCTACCCACTGGGGGAATACTTTGTTTTTATCTTTGGGGCGAACACCGGCATCCACTGTGAATAATAATGGAAGGACATCAAGTCCCAGCATGCCTTCGGCACACACCCACAAGGGCGGGACTTGTCAAACTTATCAAGGCGTCCTTTCAGCAGCCGTGTGTCTTGCCTTCTGCCCGTGACCAAGAGCACACGAGTGCTCGAAACGCGTTGGGCTGCAGATGTACCGGCTTTGAACTGTTGCTGTCACCGATCTGTATTGCCTCACATTAAAGGCTGCAACCCTGAGTCCTGTGGCGTCTCCACATTGGGCGTTTTTTTGAATGAATTTTAGCGGCTTGCCTTGAGTCGCGGAGACGCCCTGCCGCAAAGAAATGGACCGGGTGCTTGAAAGCTTCGAGCACCAAGGGACTGAGGGGCCGGTGCGAGGAGTTTGACAACGGATGGTGAGACTGGCAGCTCTTAACCTACCCACTGGGGGAATACTTTGTTTTTATCTTTGGGGCGAACACCGGCATCCACTGTGAATAATAATGGAAGGACATCAAGTCCCAGCATGCCTTCGGCACACACCCACAAGGGCGGGACTTGTCAAACTTATCAAGGCGTCCTTTCAGCAGCCGTGTGTCTTGCCTTCTGCCCATGACCAAGAGCACACGAGTGCTCGAAACGCGTTGGGCTGCAGATGTACCGGCTTTGAACTGTTGCTGTCACCGATCTGTATTGCCTCACATTAAAGGCTGCAACCCTGAGTCCTGTGGCGTCTCCACATTGGGCGTTTTTTTGAATGAATTTTAGCGGCTTGCCTTGAGTCGCGGAGACGCCCTGCCACAAAGAAATGGACCGGGTGCTTGAAAGCTTCGAGCACCAAGGGACTGAGGGGCCGGTGCGAGGAGTTTGACAACGGATGGTGAGACTGGCAGCTCTTAACCTACCCACTGGGGGAATACTTTGTTTTTATCTTTGGGGTGAACACCGGCATCCACTGTGAATAATAATGGAAGGACATCAAGTCCCAGCATGCCTTCGGCACACACCCACAAGGGCGGGACTTGTCAAACTTATCAAGGCGTCCTTTCAGCAGCCGTGTGTCTTGCCTTCTGCCCGTGACCAAGAGCACACGAGTGCTCGAAACGCGTTGGGCTGCAGATGTACCGGCTTTGAACTGTTGCTGTCACCGATCTGTATTGCCTCACATTAAAGGCTGCAACCCTGAGTCCTGTGGCGTCTCCACATTGGGCGTTTTTTTGAATGAATTTTAGCGGCTTGCCTTGAGTCGCGGAGACGCCCTGCCACAAATAAATGGACCGGGTGCTTGAAAGCTTCGAGCACCAAGGGACTGAGGGGCCGGTGCGAGGAGTTTGACAACGGATGGTGAGACTGGCAGCTCTTAACCTACCCACTGGGGGAATACTTTGTTTTTATCTTTGGGGCGAACACCGGCATCCACTGTGAATAATAATGGAAGGACATCAAGTCCCAGCATGCCTTCGGCACACACCCACAAGGGCGGGACTTGTCAAACTTATCAAGGCGTCCTTTCAGCAGCCGTGTGTCTTGCCTTCTGCCCGTGACCAAGAGCACACGAGTGCTCGAAACGCGTTGGGCTGCAGATGTACCGGCTTTGAACTGTTGCTGTCACCGATCTGTATTGCCTCACATTAAAGGCTGCAACCCTGAGTCCTGTGGCGTCACCACATTGGGCGTTTTTTTGAATGAATTTTAGCGGCTTGCCTTGAGTCGCGGAGACGCCCTGCCACAAAGAAATGGACCGGGTGCTTGAAAGCTTCGAGCACCAAGGGACTGAGGGGCTGGTGCGAGGAGTTTGACAACGGATGGTGAGACTGGCAGCTCTTAACCTACCCACTGGGGGAATACTTTGTTTTTATCTTTGGGGCGAACACCGGCATCCACTGTGAATAATAATGGAAGGACATCAAGTCCCAGCATGCCTTCAGCACACACCCACAAGGGCGGGACTTGTCAAACTTATCAAGGCGTCCTTTCAGCAGCCGTGTGTCTTGCCTTCTGCCCGTGACCAAGAGCACACGAGTGCTCGAAACGCGTTGGGCTGCAGATGTACCGGCTTTGAACTGTTGCTGTCACCGATCTGTATTGCCTCACATTAAAGGCTGCAACCCTGAGTCCTGTGGCGTCTCCACATTGGGCGTTTTTTTGAATGAATTTTAGCGGCTTGCCTTGAGTCGCGGAGACGCCCTGCCACAAAGAAATGGACCGGGTGCTTGAAAGCTTCGAGCACCAAGGGACTGATGGGCCGGTGCGAGGTGTTTGACAACGGATGGTGAGACTGGCAGCTCTTAACCTACCCACTGGGGGAATACTTTGTTTTTATCTTTGGGGCGAACACCGGCATCCACTGTGAATAATAATGGAAGGACATCAAGTCCCAGCATGCCTTCGGCACACACCCACAAGGGCGGGACTTGTCAAACTTATCAAGGCGTCCTTTCAGCAGCCGTGTGTCTTGCCTTCTGCCCGTGACCAAGAGCACACGAGTGCTCGAAACGCGTTGGGCTGCAGATGTACCGGCTTTGAACTGTTGCTGTCACCGATCTGTATTGCCTCACATTAAAGGCTGCAACCCTGAGTCCTGTGGCGTCTCCACATTGGGCGTTTTTTTGAATGAATTTTAGCGGCTTGCCTTGAGTCGCGGAGACGCCCTGCCACAAAGAAATGGACCGGGTGCTTGAAAGATTCGAGCACCAAGGGACTGAGGGGCCGGTGCGAGGAGTTTGACAAAGGATGGTGAGACTGGCAGCTCTTAACCTACCCACTGGGGGAATACTTTGTTTTTATCTTTGGGGCGAACACCGGCATCCACTGTGAATAATAATGGAAGGACATCAAGTCCCAGCATGCCTTCGGCACACACCCACAAGGGCGGGACTTGTCAAACTTATCAAGGCGTCCTTTCAGCAGCCGTGTGACTTGCCTTCTGCCCGTGACAAGAGCACACGAGTGCTCGAAACGCGTTGGGCTGCAGATGTACCGGCTTTGAACTGTTGCTGTCACCGATCTGTATTGCCTCACATTAAAGGCTGCAACCCTGAGTCCTGTGGCGTCTCCACATTGGGCGTTTTTTTGAATGAATTTTAGCGGCTTGCCTTGAGTCGCGGAGATGCCCTGCCACAAAGAAATGGACCGGGTGCTTGAAAGCTTCGAGCACCAAGGGACTGAGGGGCCGGTGCGAGGAGTTTGACAACGGATGTTGAGACTGGCAGCTCTTAACCTACCCACTGGGGGAATACTTTGTTTTTATCTTTGGGGCGAACACCGGCATCCACTGTGAATAATAATGGAAGGACATTAAATCCCAGCATGCCTTCGGCACACACCCACAAGGGCGGGACTTGTCAAACTTATCAAGGCGTCCTTTCAGCAGCCGTGTGTCTTGCCTTCTGCCCGTGACCAAGAGCACACGAGTGCTCGAAACGCGTTGGGCTGCAGATGTACCGGCTTTGAACTGTTGCTGTCACCGATCTGTATTGCCTCACATTAAAGGCTGCAACCCTGAGTCCTGTGGCGTCTCCACATTGGGCGTTTTTTTGAATGAATTTTAGCGGCTTGCCTTGAGTCGCGGAGACGCCCTGCCACAAAGAAATGGACCGGGTGCTTGAAAGCTTCGAGCACCAAGGGACTGAGGGGCCGGTGCGAGGAGTTTGACAACGGATGGTGAGACTGGCAGCTCTTAACCTACCCACTGGGGGAATACTTTGTTTTTATCTTTGGGGCGAACACCGGCATCCACTGTGAATAATAATGGAAGGACATCAAGTCCCAGCATGCCTTCGGCACACACCCACAAGGGCGGGACTTGTCAAACTTATCAAGGCGTCCTTTCAGCAGCCGTGTGTCTTGCCTTCTGCCCGTGACCAAGAGCACACGAGTGCTCGAAACGCGTTGGGCTGCAGATGTACCGGCTTTGAACTGTTGCTGTCACCGATCTGTATTGCCTCACATTAAAGGCTGCAACCCTGAGTCCTGTGGCGTCTCCACATTGGGCGTTTTTTTGAATGAATTTTAGCGGCTTGCCTTGAGTCGCGGAGACGCCCTGCCACAAAGAAATGGACCGGGTGCTTGAAAGCTTCGAGCACCAAGGGACTGAGGGGCCGGTGCGAGGAGTTTGACAACGGATGGTGAGACTGGCAGCTCTTAACCTACCCACTGGGGGAATACTTTGTTTTTATCTTTGGGGCGAACACCGGCATCCACTGTGAATAATAATGGAAGGACATCAAGTCCCAGCATGCCTTCGGCACACACCCAAAAGGGCGGGACTTGTCAAACTTATCAAGGCGTCCTTTCAGCAGCCGTGTGTCTTGCCTTCTGCCCGTGACCAAGAGCACACGAGTGCTCGAAACGCGTTGGGCTGCAGATGTACCGGCTTTGAACTGTTGCTGTCACCGATCTGTATTGCCTCACATTAAAGGCTGCAACCCTGAGTCCTGTGGCGTCTCCACATTGGGCGTTTTTTTGAATGAATTTTAGCGGCTTGCCTTGAGTCGCGGAGACGCCCTGCCACAAAGAAATGGACCGGGTGCTTGAAAGCTTCGAGCACCAAGGGACTGAGGGGCCGGTGCGAGGAGTTTGACAACGGATGGTGAGACTGGCAGCTCTTAACCTACCCACTGGGGGAATACTTTGTTTTTATCTTTGGGGCGAACACCGGCATCCACTGTGAATAATAATGGAAGGACATCAAGTCCCAGCATGCCTTCGGCACACACCCACAAGGGCGGGACTTGTCAAACTTATCAAGGCGTCCTTTCAGCAGCCGTGTGTCTTGCCTTCTGCCCGTGACCAAGAGCACACGAGTGCTCGAAACGCGTTGGGCTGCAGATGTACCGGCTTTGAACTGTTGCTGTCACCGATCTGTATTGCCTCACATTAAAGGCTGCAACCCTGAGTCCTGTGGCGTCTCCACATTGGGCGTTTTTTTGAATGAATATATATATATATATATATATATATATATATACATATATATATATATATATATATATATATATATATATATATATATATATATATATATATATAAATATATATATATATTTTTATATATATTAACCACACTTTTCCGCTCACATCAAACAAAAAAGCTCAGACACTCCAGTATACTTGATTCTTCAATTTAATGACTTTCCGACGCATTTCAGCACTACGCCTTGCTCACGGTCATAGTGAGGGCAGTCTCTGTGCTGCGGTTTGATCTGAAACCAGATTGGGAAGGATCAAGACTTTGGCCGGGAAGGGGAGCAGTGAGATCGGGTAGTAGTTTTTGAGTTTGTTTTGGGGTTGGTGGAGGCCTTCTTCAGGAGGGGCTGACCTCGGCGTGTTTCCAGGTGTCTGATACAGTGGCTGTTCTGATGGAGTGTTGAGGAGATCTGTGAGTAGGCGACGTAATTGCTTCTCTTCCCAGTTTGTATATGTGGTGCGGGCAGGGTCCAATGGGAATCCATAGTGAATGGAGTTCATGAACGAGGTGGTGTCTTCAATAGAGAGCTGCTTCCAGTTGGTGATTCGGTGGAGGTGGTGGTCGTTGGCTTGGCTGTGGAGGAGGTTGGGGTCCGTGGGCTGGGAGTCAGAAATCTTGATGTTGAGGTCCGTGGGTTGGGGGTCAAAGTTGCAATAGATGTCGGAGATCTTGTGGTGGAATTAGTCTGCCAGGAAGTCGTAGAGAACTTGGGAGGGGTGGACCATGTTCTTGGTAGCCGAGGGGAAAGAGAATTCTTTGACAAAGCTGAAAAGTTTCTTGGTGTGGTTGGCACTTGTCGCAATGTGGGTGTTGAGGGCTTCCTTCTCACTGAGTCAGTGGTGATATCTCTTAAGGGTGGCTTTGTAGGTGTCGAGGTTAATGTGGGTCTTGTTGGCTCACCAGAATCTTTCTAGTTTCCTGCAATTTTGCTTGAGGCTCTATAGTTCTGAGGTGAAACATCAGGCTCATTTGATGGGCCCGCTGTGGGTGATGTTCCTCAGTGGGGCAATGGTGATGGTGGCTGAGGAGATCCAGTTGGAGAAGTTTAGCACATCGAGGCACAGCGGTCTGCTTTAAGTAGCCCTGGGAGGAGGGAGGGGCAGTCTGGGAGGCGGGAGGGCCGGGAGTTCGGTGCCAGTGCAACTGGCAAGAACAGGTCAGAAGGTGGCACGGCCCACGGGGCCGAATACACAAGGGGCACAAAGGGGCAGAACAAGACAGCAGCAAAGAATAGCAGCAAATACAATAAGGAATGCCAAGAGGAGAAATAAATAATATTACACCAACAACAAGAGCAAATAGAGCAAGGACAATTATAGGAGCACAAGGCCGGTCTAGAACCAGTTGTGCTCCATGCTAAGTAGGAGGACCATGATGACTTTCTGCTGCGAGGCTAGGCGGGGCATGGCAACCAGACCTGTAAGTCAGGGTTACTCCTTTTATGTTTAAAGCACACAACATAGCATTACTAAAGAAGTCACTAATATAAATTGCAAACAAAGACTATAATTAGTACGTTCAAAATGCAATGACTTTAAACAATCCTATTAACAATGCAAACGCGGGTACATATCCAAAGGTTAATGGTAAAGTATAAACTAAAAAATATGCTTGTCATTGAAAAAGTATAGCCTTGTGGTTATGATGTTTAAAACACCCAACATAGTATTACCAAAGGAGTTGCAAATATATATTTGAGAGAGTGTGGGTTTAATTTGTGTATATCTTCTTTTATTAAGCTTCAGTGTAGTGTGTTTTTTTGATTTTCAGACATTTGTATCTATAATAGGTGGCTGCGAGGAATATAAAGTGTCAGGAGCCTCTAAGAATAGTTTGAGCTTAGTTAAAGTTAGTAAAAATCAATAACTCACAAACCGAGGTGAAAACATGAATTCCTTCTATAGTAAAAACTCTGAAATGAGGAAGTCTTCTGTAGATCTTATACTACATATGGAGAAATTCATTTTAAAAGGGACATGCCTGGGACAATTAAATAATGTGCATTTGTTAAACCACTTCATGAAAGACTGCTAGACATATTTTGAGATGATTAATCAGTGTCCACGGAATAAGTAAAATAATATACCAGAAGAATTGTGAGAAAATGTTGATGGAATGCCAGTTTGTAAGACTGTTAGGATCATGTAGAGAAATTACTAATGAACGTAGAAGATTTAAGTTAGACTGGCGGTATACTCATGATAGCCACAAGGGCCTCCATTGCATGTTAAAGGTTCTCAAAACTACAAAATCCATAGCAAATAAGTTTACAGGTTTTAAATGATTGTCCCTCAAAGAGTAAAAATCAAATCAGCACATTTCTCCAAAGTTACCTCAGGCAACGTGACTGCTGTCAATCTTATTTTTATAGGTGATCATGTATGCCTCCAAATATTCAAGGTGCCATTCAGAATGTGCAATTTGTGCAGAGGAACAAAAAATGAAATTCAATTTTTTTCTAAAGAATGACTGCACTTTGTAAACAGACTAGGGGGCATATTTACAAGAAACTGGTGAAGCGTGGTGTTACGCCAAAATAGTTAACATGCGTTCTGACAGTTTCAAAACGCTGGGATGCACCATATTCACAGGAATGTGGTGCACCTCTGAGTTGACCCCTAGCGATGGCTCTAAAAAAGCTGTCTAGCGCCAGTGCAGGCACCCTAGCGCAATTTTGCTCGGGAGCCTGCGCTGCAGGGTCAATTGTATAAGTGCAGGAAGGGACACCTTCCTCCACATAAATAATCTTTACAGGCAATTTGTTCTATCTATGTGTGCTGCAGAATACCAGGAGAAATAAAACCTTTCTCCTTGTATTGCCTGCTTATGACCAGGCATTTCCTGGCCTCAGTTTTTGGTGCTGCCCCATCGTTGTAAATATGGGGCAGCGTCAAAAAGTAATGGATGTTGCGGCGGAACGCCCACTATAACACCCATTGCATGCTAAGTGCTGCATGAATAGGGGCATTTACAAGGGGGTGTTAAGCCAAGTTAAGTGGTTAAACGCCACCTTGTAAGAAAGGGGGAGTTAACGCCACCAGAACGTAGGAAAAAAGGACGTTCTGGTTGCTTTGACTCCTTGTAAATAGGACAAAATGCCCTAAAAAGTCTAGTCTATAGCGGAGAACCCATGCATTAGACCACTCGAGACAGTAGGTGAAACCCAGGAGCCAGAGATGGATTCCCATCAATGTCTTGTAAGAAATCATATAATATTATCATGTGGTCATCCAAAGGTTGGGATGGGGTGTCTCCAGGTGATTAAGACTACCTTCAACCCACCTTATAGGACTGGGATCAACCCACAAATCGTTTGTGGACCATACATGAGATCACTTAGTGGGGATAGGTGCAGTGCAAAAAGAAATAATGTGGTGAGAAGAAGATTAAAAAAGAATAGAGAGCAAACAGCAAGACACTTTAATAACTGTAAGCCTCTTCCTGATTAAAACCAAGAACAGCGCAAAAGAGCAGTTTTACCAAATAGCTGCTTGTGGGCCGAGATGTTTCTGCCAACAGGGGAAACTCCCTAGGCTTCTTCAGGGCCTCTGTTCTACTTATACTTAATTGCTACTGCTTGTGGGTGCTACCAAATAAACCATCTAGAACGTGAACAAAATAAATCATGAAAGGATATAAATGTCTATTCCTCCATGCCAAGTGGTGTGTTTTCTCACCCAGAATGTCAGGGGATAAAACCTCACCTCTCCTAGACCAGTCTCAGGATATGGGAGGCCACGCTCTCTCCGTCGTTGCCTCAGTCAGGAACCTGAAGTTGGGGGAGGAGAGGTGAGGTTTTATCCCCTGCCATTCTGGGTGAGAAAACACACCACTTGGCATGGAGGAATAGACATTTATATCCTTTCATGATTTATTTTGTTCACGTTCTAGATGGTTTATTTGGTAGCACCCACAAGCAGTAGCAATTAAGTATAAGTAGAACAGAGGCCCTGAAGAAGCCTAGGGAGTTTCCCCTGTTGGCAGAAACATGTCGGCCCACAAGCAGCTATTTGGTAAAACTGCTCTTTTGCGCTGTTCTTGGTTTTAATCAGGAAGAGGCTTACAGTTATTAAAGTGTCTTGCTGTTTGCTCTCTATTCTTTTTTATCTTCTTCTCACCACATTATTTCTTTTTGCACTGCACCTATTCCCACTAAGTGATCTCATGTATGGTCCACAAACGATTCGTGGGTTGATCCCAGTCCTATAAGGTGGGTTGAAGGTAGTCTTAATCACCTGGAGACACCCCATCCCAACCTTTGGATGACCACATGATAATATTATAAGATCTCTTACAAGACATTGATGGGAATCCATCTCTGGCTCCTGGGTTTCACCTACTGTCTCGAGTGGTCTAATGCATGGGTTCTCCGCTATAGACTAGACTTTTTAGGGCATTTTGTCCGGCACAAGTTAGGCTTGAAAGTCAGTATATTTGAGAATATCTCACATACTCCTTACTAGACCCCTAGGTTTCTGTGTATTGTACATCTTGTGTTTCAGGGGACAACAACCTTGGCAGGTCTTTAAACTCCCTCGGACCCTCCTCTCACCTTTTGGTTAGATATCCTTGTAAATAGGCCCCTATGATTGGTAAGTTCAGCATGCAATGACCTTAAACAATTCCATTAACCATGCAAAAGCTGGTACATATCCAAAGGGGAATGGTGAACCTGTATTAGGTGTTTGTTATCGGAATTTACACTGTATATGCTTAATGTTAACCCATATGCTTAAGGTTCAGTTTAAGGGAGATATGCTTCCTAAGTAAAAATGTCATAGCTCAGCAATCACATCACAGTCATAATGTCACTTTTGTACACCTGGTGTGACGTGCAAGTCACTTTGAAAGGGGTACAGTCCTAAAATTGCAATAAAAAGCCCCATTAGTTGGGTCGGGTCTTTACATTGGGAAAATAATTCCAGCTGAAAAATGACATTAGGCAGATGATGGAATTACACCAGCTACAAACATGTTCACTCCAGCTAAGCAGTGTCTATTAGAGATTTGTTTCCAAATAAAGTTACACTTTGTAATTGAGAGATGAGCCACATCTATGAACACTAATCTGTGATCCTTATTTGCTAAAATACAAAGATAAGATCAGATAATTGCGAGGCGGAATGCTTTCCCTTTGATGTTTAAAAACAGTCTGATTAATTTCCAGAGAATCGCATATCTTTTTGGAGCGGATTCCTAGTAATTAAAGCAGCAAGACAGAACAAGGGGGTATTTATTTCCCTATTCAAGTGTGTCTCATGAAAAGCTTGCTTTTGTACAGAAAATCTGTCTCAAAGAAATGTATGTAATACCAGATTCACTAAAAAGTGATGCTCATGTTCGAAAGGTCAGCACAAAAGGGGAGATTTTAGGAGAGTGTGGACTTAATTTGGGTATATCTTCAATTATTAGTCATTCATAACTATAGTTAACAAAGGGAAACGTTTCATACAAACAATTGATATATAACAGCATTACTTCTTCAATACAGTACTGTCCTCACACCACCATAAATCAATTTTCTAGAGTTTTGTTCGCAAAATGCACCATGACATTAAACATAGTGTCGATTTCCTCACCATTTTAAAGGCCCATGTCCACAACTTTAAATGCAGTTGCTTCGTATGTGTGCAAGTGCAAACTTTATTATATCTGGGGTTTTTATTGTACCCAGTTTCAACTTATGAATGGGCTACCACCTAGAGAAAGAGCTGAGAATGAACAGTATAAAATCCTGCTAGTCTTTTAACAGAGGTGGCTAGTGATTCAGCAATGGTACAAGACTCCAAGTTCTAGCAGGTTGAAGCTCTGAGGCCTGTTACTGGGTAGAGGTGGGCAACACAACCCACAAAACTGAAAGTCTTTATGAAGCACCCATATCCCACTGGGAGGATAAAAATGCTATAGATGGATTTGCTGACATGGTGAAGTTCGAAGTGTAAGTAGACACGTGCTCCCGCCACTGTGGCCAGAATCATCATCAAGGAGCCTGGAAGCCTGAACACAATGCAGCGGGCAAGGGGGTGGCTTGAGCTCAGCAGGGTACCTCTCCCTGCTTTTTATCCACAGCTGAGAATCTGAGGTGTAATCCTCCTAGTCAAGTGTGCCCTATGCAAATATAAATACATCACTCTGATAAAATACCACGGGCCTCATGTACTAAGATTCCATTTGCAAAACGTGGCTGTAAATTGAGCACCGATTCAGAAAAGGGGGTGGTAATGGACAGAGCATCTGAGTTAAACAGAACACTCATACCCAGTCAAAAGATCAGGGCTTGATCCATCACCGTTTTTTAGCTCACTGCACCATCCCAGTTCAGAACCTGGCTACATGCAAATTAGTCTGTCCCTGGCCCAGTGCATCATGGGAACAGGGCAGACCAAACTACCAAGCCAATTCTTTACTGGAAAGGAAACAAGCTTCCGGGGACTGGTTTCTGGCATTGCAGCCGTCTTCGGCACGGCTTGCTTGAATCCTGATGGTGCAGTGAGCAAGGGACTCATGTCTGAGCATACCCTGCCACTCCTATAGTGGCCAAAACGATTCAGAAAAGGGGGTGGTGATGGACAGAGCATCTGAGTTAAACAGAACACTCATACCCAGTTAAAAGATCAGGGCTTGATCCATCACCGTTTTTTTAGCTCACTGCACCATCCCAGTTCAGAACCTGGCTACATACACATTAGTCTGTCCCTGGCCCAGTGCATCATGGGAACAGGGCAGACCAAACTACCAAGCCAATTCTTTACTGGAAAGGAAACAAGCTTCCGGGGACCGGTTTCTGGCATTGCAGCCGTCTTCGGCCCGGCTTGAATCCTGATGGTGCAGTGAGCAAGGGACTCATGTCTGAGCATACCCTGACACTCCTATAGTGGCCAAAACGATTCAGAAAAGGGGGTGGTGATGGACAGAGCATCTGAGTTAAACAGAACACTCATACCCAGTCAAAAGATCAAGGCTTGATCCATCACCGTTTTTTTAGCTCACTGCACCATCCCAGTTCAGAACCTGGCTACATGCAAATTAGTCTGTCCCTGGCCCAGTGCATCATGGGAACAGGGCAGACCAAACTACCAAGCCAATTCTTTACTGGAAAGGAAACAAGCTTCCGGGGACCGGTTTCTGGCACTGCAGCCGTCTTCGGCCCGGCTTGCTTGAATCCTGATGGTGCAGTGAGCAAGGGACTCATGTCTGAGCATACCCTGCCACTCCGATAGTGGCCAAACCGATTCAGAAAAGGGGGTGGTGATGGACAGAGCATCTGAGTTAAACATAACACTCATACCCAGTCAAAAGATCAGGGCTTGATCCATCACCGTTTTTTAGCTCACTGCACCATCCCAGGTGAGAACCTGGCTACATGCAAATTAGTCTGTCCCTGGCCCAGTGCATCATGGGAACAGGGCAGACCAAACTACCAAGCCAATTCTTTACTGGAAAGGAAACAAGCTTCCGGGGACCGGTTTCTGGCATTGCAGCCGTCTTCGGCCCGGCTTGCTTGAATCCTGATGGTGCAGTGAGCAAGGGACTCATGTCTGAGCATACCCTGCCACTCCTATAGTGGCCAAAACGATTCAGAAAAGGGGGTGGTGATGGACAGAGCATCTGAGTTAAATAGAACACTCATACCCAGTCAAAAGATCAGGGCTTGATCCATCACCGTTTTTTAGCTCACTGCACCATCCCAGTTCAGTACCTGGCTACAGGCAAATTAGTCTGTACCTGGCCCAGTGCATCATGGGAACAGGGCAGACCAAACTACCAAGCCAATTCTTTACTAAGGGCCGAACACGGCTGCAATGCCAGAAACCGGTCCCCGGAAGCTTGTTTCCTTTCCAGTAAAGAATTGGCTTGGTAGTTTGGTCTGCCCTGTTCCCATGTTTAACTCAGATGCTCTGTCCATCACCACCCCCTTTTCTGAATGGTTTTGGCCACTATAGGAGTGGCAGGGTATGCTCAGATGTGAGTCCCTTGCTCACTGCACCATTAGGATTCAAGCAAGCCGGGTCGAAGACGGCTGCAATGCCAGAAATCGGTCCCCGGAAGCTTGTTTCCTTTCCAGTAAAGAATTGGCTTGGTAGTTTGGTCTGCCCTGTTCCCATGATGCACTGGGCCAGGGACAGACTAATTTGCATGTAGCCAGGTTCTGAATTGGGATGGTGCAGTGAGCTAAAAAACGGTGATGGATCAAGCCCTGATCTTTTGACTGGGTATGAGTGCTCTGTTTAACTCAGATGCTCTGTCCATCACCACCCCCTTTTCTGAATCGTTTTGGCCACTATAGGAGTGGTAGGGTATGCTCAGATGTGAGTCCCTTGCTCACTGCACCATTAGGATTCAAGCAAGCCGGGTTGAAGATGGCTGCAATGCCAGAAACCGGTCCCCGGAAGCTTGTTGCCTTTCCAGTAAAGAATTGGCTTGGTAGTTTGGTCTGCCCTGTTCCCATGATGCACTGGGCCAGGGACAGACTAATTTGCATGTAGCCAGGTTCTGAACTGGGATGGTGCAGTGAGCTAAAAAACGGTGATGGATCAAGCCCTGATGTTTTGACTGGGTATGAGTGTTCTGTTTAACTCAGATGCTCTGTCCATCACCACCCCCTTTTCTGAATCGTTTTGGCCACTATAGGAGTGGCAGGCTATGCTCAGATGTGAGTCCCTTGCTCACTGCACCATTAGGATTCAAGCAACCCGGGCCGAAGACGGCTGCAATGCCAGAAACCGTTCTCCGGAAGCTTGTTTCCTTTCCAGTAAAGAATTGGCTTGGTAGTTTGGTCTGCCCTGTTCCCATGATGCACTGGGCCAGGGACAGACTACTTTGCATGTAGCCAGGTTCTGAACTGGGATGGTGCAGTGAGCTAAAAAACGGTGACGGATCAAGCCCTGATCTTTTGACTGGGTATGAGTGTTCTGTTTAACTCAGATGCTCTGTCCATCACCACCCCCTTTTCTGAATCGTTTTGGCCACTATAGGAGTGGCAGGGTATGCTCAGATGTGAGTCCCTTGCTCACTGCACCATTAGGATTCAAGCAAGCCGGGCCGAAGACGGCTGCAATGCCCGAAACCGGTCCCCGGAAGCTTGTTTCCTTTCCAGTAAAGAATTGGCTTGGTAGTTTGGTCTGCCCTGTTCCCATGATGCACTGGGCCAGGGACAGACTAATTTGCATGTAGCCAGGTTCTGAACTGGGATGGTGCAGTGAGCTAAAAAACGGTGATGGATCAAGCCCTGATCTTTTAACTGGGTATGAGTGTTCTGTTAAACTCAGATGCTCTGTCCATCACCACCCCCTTTTCTGAATCGTTTTGGCCACTATTGGAGTGGCAGGGTATGCTCAGATGTGAGTTCCTTGCTCACTGCACCATTAGGATTCACGCAAGCCGGCCGAAGACGGCTGCAATGCCAGAAACCGGTCCCCGGAAGCTTGTTTCCTTTCCAGTAAAGAATTGGCTTGGTAGTTTGGTCTGCCCTGTTAGCATGATGCACTGGGCCAGGGACAGACTAATTTGCATGTAGCCAGGTTCTGAACTGGGATGGTGCAGTGAGCTAAAAAACGGTGATGGATCAAGCCCTGATCTTTTGACTGGGTATGAGTGTTCTGTTTAACTCAGATGCTATGTCCATCACCACCCTCTTTTCTGAATCGTTTTGGCCACTATAGGAGTGGCAGGGTATGCTCAGATGTGAGTCCCTTGCTCACTGCACCATTAGGATTCAAGCAAGCCGGGCCGAAACGGCTGCAATGCCAGAAACCGGTCCCCGGAAGCTTGTTTCCTTTCCAGTAAAGAATTGGCTTGGTAGTTTGGTCTGCCCTGTTTCCATGATGCACTGGGCCAGGGACAGACTCATTTGCATGCAGCCAGGTTCTGAACTGGGATGGTGCAGTGAGCTAAAAAACGGTGATGGATCAAGCCCTGATCTTTTGACTGGGTATGAGTGTTCTGTTTAACTCAGATGCTCTGTCCATCACCACCCCCTTTTCTGAATCGTAAATTGAGCACCAACATTTTGTGAATTTAATCTGACTTTCCTACTAATCTATCTACTAATGGGTCAGTTAGCAAAATTACCATTCTTAGAGGGCTGCAGAGCGACCTGGCTAATTAAGATTCATTGAGCATGTCACAAACTGTGATCCCCTGTGACTGGCTTCAAATACAGTGATGCAGGCCTGCAAGGGAAAGCACACCTCTTCCCTGTGCTTTCATTCCCAAATGGATTTGTTTAAACAGCCCGAGTTCATTAAAGTGATCAGTGCTAAAATAGGTTTGCCATTCAGAAGCATGCAGTGAGCCTCTGGACCAATGCCTGCTTTCCCTGAGGCTACCAACCTGATTCTGTTACAGGAACTAAAGGACATTAAGTGACTTCCAAGCTGACTGCCATTGATTGACATTCTGAAGGTAGTGCAAAGACAAATAACAGCTATTGCTCACTAGATCAAGTACAAACAAGATCACATGTTGCTGTAAAAAGTGTACAAGAAAGTCTGAGTAGAAAGTAATTCTAGCTTGAAATTACCTATTTCTTACTAATAGTATCATTATTACACATAAATTGGATGGTTTTGTTAATGTGGCTTTTAAAGTTTAAAGTGCGGAAATGTGAGGTCTTTTAATTTGTTGCAAGAAAAATAATCCCTAAATACCATCTGGTTTCAAAGTCATAAGGAGAATGGCTTTAAAGGGGCCAACTAGTGAATGATGTCACAGGTGTAGAAAGTTTTTGTTGGTTTACATTTTTGTAAAACATTAACAATGTACAGAATGTATTTTCACACTCAATTACACATATATACAGGAATATAATGCTATTGCTTTTCAAATGAGTTTTAATACATGTGTGGAAATGTGGATTCCTGCTATATGTTAATTAGGCCACAATCTAGGAAATGGAAGTCATCTCCGTCATTTATTTTCTCTTCCGCCTACCCGCCCAGTTCTCTCCTCTCAAACTCTACAGCACACAGTCAAGATGATATGTACAGGCTTATTTCAATGCTTATTGCTTTTCTGCTTTCAGTAAACATCCCCAGCTTCAGTCAAAACCTGCAACATGTCCAAGGTTTCTCTGTTGGTACACTGAGCCTATTCATTCATATAACATACTATTGTTAATGTATTTAGTTTTGTTCATGCATCTCCAGACGACATTAGCATTGAGGTTGCTGAATAATTTTTCATGTAGTGAGCCAAAGGAATCCAAAAATGCACTCAGGAAAAAACCACAATAACTAGCTCCTGACTCAGGCCTTCAGGCCGAAGTAACTGACCCCCTCTCCCCCCTCGACTCAGCTACTGGATTCCGGCGCCCAGCGTCCAAAGTAACCAGTGCAACAAACACACTGACGCAAGTGCAGCACCCCGTGAAGATAAAGAAAAGAAAGGGAATTGGAGAAGGAACAGGGGATCACAATGAGATCTGGGAGGTCTAGGGATCCACAGGCACCCCTGAATCCTACTAAAAGAGCCAGGAGAGCAAACAAGGGCAACAAGCAACTCAGTATGGACCCTAAGAATACCAGCGAAGACGACTTGAAGAAAGGGGTGATGGAAGATGAAAAGGAAGGAGGAGGAAAAGTGCAGCTGATTCCCCTGACCCCCTTACTCCTAGGTCTCCCCAGCCCAAAACCTTCAGTAAACCTCAAAGGGAGAGGGGAAGCAAGCGGCACAGCTATTCTGGGCAAAACTAGTTACCAACCAAAAATGTACACAAAATTTTCATTCATTAAGGGCGCTGGCTCAGTCCTCTGCTTCAACAGTCAGAATGCCAATAACTTGCCTACTCCGATGCTACCTAGAACCTATGCACCGGAACAAGAGGTTCAGTCAGAGCCAAGGAAAGAGCCAACAAGAGGGTTGAAGAGAGAGCCACCGCAGAGGAGGAAAATGACGAAGATGACGAAGTTGAAGAAGAAGACGTTAGCGATGACACGGAGGGCCCTGAAGTCACACAGACTGAAAAACGCAGTGAGTTTCACAGCGGGGTGACTCTTATGAACATTAGAAAGTGGGACTCCGACCTGGACCTGACCCTGGACCAGGCGCTAAAAATAAAGCCATGGGGGATACAAGAGCGAAGATCAAGACCCCATCCAGAGCGCCCTGAACACTAGAACCATAATAAACTGGACCTTGAAGGGCATTCCAAAACCAACTGGAGGTAAAATTTTCCCAGAAGATTGGCACGACACAGCCAGGGAAGTTGAGGAAAATCCAGGGATACACGCCCATCAACCAGCACATTCTGAGCAAACCTCAGACCCTCCGCGAAGCCTTCCTCCAGTCCTTGTCAGTTCAGCCTCTATCCTACCAAAGGCCATGGACCCAGAAGCCTCGTACCTCACACGAGAAGAGAGGGAAGAATTGGTTGCCTCTTATACAGCACCCTCTCATGAGGCTCCACAAGAGGTGGCAACAGGCCTGAATTGCAATGTCTCAGAACCCATCCCCAGTAACACAACACCGCAAGCTAAGCTAGACATATGGGAATCTCTCCTGCACACAATGCAACTGTCCGTTAACGCCATCCAATACCAATCAGACAAGATGAACCTCCAGCTGTCATTTCTACATTCACTATCAATCTTTGTCGCCAAAATTGACAACAAGCTAGCTGAACTGAACAGTCTGGTTAAAAGGGCACAAGAAGAGACAATATTTATACAATCGAACTGCACCGGCATAGCAATCGTGGACAAGTTGGCCACACTCCCAGCAGCAATGGATAATCTTCTCTCGGACATCAGGGAGGCTGTAAAAAACAGTTCATCAATAGGACAACTTGAGAGGAAAAACAGAGCATGGCAGACAAACAACGAGGGAATTCTGACACCAACTGAGGGGCCCTTATCCCAAGTACTAGAAGAACAGTGGACAAGGGAAAAGAAGCATATAACTTTAACAAGATCAAACGGACAGCCCAAGGAAGGAGATCTCCTATCGCCAACAAATAGTAAGACAGCAGCTACACGGGAACTCCTCCAAAAGGAAGAACCGCGGGAACATGGCCGCTCCACGAAGCAGGGCAGAAAACAAAGAAGGAAGGGCCGCAAGCAAAAGTTAAACACCCTCGTAGAAGGTAACGGCAAGAACAACAAAGCCTGCAATTTGTTACCAGGCCCAACACTTGATAAGTTGGCTCAAATGGGCTGTGAAACAGACACGGATCAGTACTCATGCCCCATCCCCAACCAGGAACAGTGGCACAGGATCCAAAGGAAAAAGAATCGGAAAAGAAAAACCTCCATCAGGGCAACTCCCAAAAAAGAAGACAGCCCTGCACAGATGAGCAATGCGAAAGTCGCAAACACCAATGCCAGCGAAAGCTTGAATAAGTCTAGGGAATTTTTTTTAATTTGAACACCACAAGAAATAAGAAACTTCCCCCAACGCAGGTAATGGGACAAAAACAGGCCACCCCCCAGAGGCCATATCAATAGCAAGTACCTCAAACCAGGAGTTAACGGGAGCAGATGAACCGAAGGCCCCAGACCAGAGAACATCAGCAGAGGAATCCATCAGGGTCGAGACCACCTCAACAACCGCACAGAGCAGTCCGAGCAGGAAAAAGTAGCACTTAGGTAACCCTATAATTTCTCTAATCCCGGTATACACATTTAGGGGCGCTTTCAACATCCTAAATAGGGGTAAGATACTACGCTTGCTGAACTCCATTGAGAGCTTAAAAAATATATCCACCAATGATCTGGAGTCAGTGGAATTCATAGTCTCACTGGAACACCCAGGGGTAGAAGGCCCCAAAACAGTATGGACCACAATGGAATTAGCTGAGAGAGTGCTCAAAGAACAAGCGAAGCTCAATAGCTGGGGCATAATTCTTTGCCCAATTGCAAAACCTAGATACCCAGACCCTTTGACATCTGACTTCCAACAACGGAATGTATAAAACCGGGCCAACCAAGACCCTCAGTCACTTTCCGTACTGCGAGGGGCCCGCAGCTACACCCCTGACAAGCTAGAACGAAAAGAGCAAGGCATTAGAAGCAATATGTCGTGAAAGAGGCAACCAACTTAGACTCGACTTGGTTGTCCAGGACCTTAAACAACAAGTCGGAAAAACATTGACAAAACAAGTCTGTTAATGGGAAATCCTCTAAAACTTTCAAATTCTGCTCCTGGAACATCAATGGTCTCGAAGATAAGCTCACGAACTAAACCTTTACATGCAAAGATTCGACCTCATTGCATTGCAAGAAACATGGGCAGACTCTCCTCCACCACTCCCAGGCTATACCCTGAATTTGATCTCTCCTACACAGAGCGCAAGATTAGACCACAAAAAGGGAGGCCTCGCTATATATAGTTTATTAAGAAGCATGTTTACAGTAGTGCCACTAGCACACAAATTAGACCCTCCGAAAGCAATGCAAGTACTATGAATCTCCATTCGGAAACAGGTAAAAAACGAGGAGATAATTCTGATAAACCTTTACTTACACCCCTGAGGTAAGAAGCAAGGCGCCCAACAACTGAAAGAATAGCTCATAAAACTATTAACCGCAGAGAAAACAAACAGTCTGATCATTAGTGGCGATTTTAATCAGAATATGCTCAACAGCCCAGCCACAGAAATCACCACAGATGAGGACCCATTTCCATGGGAACCAAACTCTCAAGATAACTCTTCTGGAGGAAGAAGTACAAAAACAGCGCAGCGACTCCTAGTGACACTAGAAGAACTAGGTCTCTGAGCACTAAATGCTAGTTTTCCAGGGGATAGCCCCCAAACGGCAACATTCCACAGTACAACGAACAGTTCAACAATTGATTTTACCTTCCTCTCAAGTAACCTGTTTCAATCGGCAAGTGATTTTCACATCGGCTCACTAGACTTTAGTGACCACTTACCCCAAGAAGTGACACTAAAGGCCTTCACAATTCTAAACCCAGTATGCACCAATGGGCATAAATGAGTCTACACTGTAAATGATAGGCGGATAAAGTGCAGAACAGATGACCCTCAGCGCCTCCTGCTCTACACTAAGCAAACACTCAGCAAAGTCCAAAATGAAACAACAGACCTAATCGAGAGCTGAGAGAAATTTGCAGAAACACTGCGCAATAACATGGGAACAACACAGGGGAAAAACCGGCTTGAAGGAGCGAGCAAATCTGCGAAGCATACGCGGTAATATAATTTTAGAAACAATGCTCATCTAAAAAAGACTCTCATCGGCCAAATGCTACGACGGGTAAGGATAGATCCCGCCATTAAGGGGGAAACTCTACTCGACTTTACAGCGTCTGGATCTTCCTGTGCCCTGCAACGCCTTGCCGGACCCGCTGCGCGGGTCCCGCTGCGTAGTGTGACCCTCTGTGCGGGAAGAGAGGGGGAATCCTACTGAAATCTGCAAACTTTGGATCCCGGCGGGGCTGCGAGCTGCCTAGCAGGGACTCCAGTGACCAGGAGTCCCTGCGTGCAACACCTGTGGCCGCTCTCCCTGCCGGCACCGCCCCTGACAGGTGGAGTGAAAAGCCAGCGTCTCCCTTGTCCTGCGGGAAACTCTACTTGACTTTACAGCGTCTGGATCTTCCTGTGCCCTGCAACGCCTTGCCGGACCCGCTGCGCGGGTCCCGCTGCGTAGTGTGACCCTCTGTGCGGGAAGAGAGGGGGAATCCTACTGAAATCTGCAAACTTTGGATCCCGGCGGGGCTGCGAGCTGCCTAGCAGGGACTCCAGTGACCAGGAGTCCCTGCGTGCAACACCTTTGGCCGCTCTCCCTGCCGGCACCGCCCCCTGCCCTCCACCTATTTCTCAGGGTGGAGCATCCGCTGCGCGGGAGCGCGCGGGAGCGACCGGGGCGAAGACCGGGCCGTTTGAGGCCGTTCGAGTACGGCAGAGCCCGGCCCAGGCCCTCTCCCCCTGTCCGATTGGAGGCCCACAAGGTTGGTGGCGGTGTTCGCTATACTAACCCCTGCCCTTTGGTGTAGCAAGGACGGACTGAAACTTACTGTAAAACTTAATCGTACGCACTCCTTACAATGCCTCTAAGATCAGGCAAAGAACGAACAGTACAAGTCCACACCACCAAGGGAGTCGTATCAGGCCCCCTTGATGCATTTATCACACGGGCTACGGGGATTCTGGAAAAGGAAATTGCTATGGTTGAAAAAAGACTCTCACTTGACCTTATCAGCGGTAAGCGCTCTTCACTGGGGGAACTAGCTACCATTACCTCCCCTGCACCACATGCTGCCTTTAACTGCGTCCAAACCTCTCCCACGGACGCCATCGTCCATTTAGAAAGTGTGGGGGGGAGTCCAACTGCCTCTATTCAGGAAGAAGATGGATACAGTTTAGATTACTCCTAAGCTAATCAGGGGGGTGTTTCTCAGTTTAGTGGGGGGCTTGAACCTAGTCAGTTATCTGGATACCTCCTCCTCAATAACTCTAACACCACGGAAACTACAAACCACCCAGAGTCCAATACTGACCTTAACATCAAAAAGAGAAAGTTGGATCTCAGATTGTTGGGGGGTAGAGAACGAAAGATTCTAAAAACAAATGATGTTACAGATAAAGGGAGCCAGGGTCTCCAGCATCCCCCTGACACCCAAAACCCCTCTGTATTTGCCAACTTGTCGGGCCCCTCCCTCTTGCCCTTGGGTTCCTCTAGTACTTGTCCTATGTGTCTTAACAGCGATGAAGTTTTGTTAGTAAAAATGGAGGCCATGTTTAAAACTCTATTACTACCTGTTTTAGAGCGGACAAGGCTCATGACCTCTAAAATCGACAGCATGGAGGCTATAACTAATTCAAACCATGCTATGCTACAAAACCTACTTGGCACTAACCATACGGGTGTCAGTAAAATACAAATAGTTACCAAGGACCCCGTTAGTTCCACCCAGGCAAGGTGTAAACCTCCCCACACTAAAACCTTAGGGCCAAATTCCAACACGCCAAAAGGGGGGGTGAAGCAAAAAGCCACTTTTTCTAAACCAGCTATGAGCACCTCTACACAGGCACCCAAGATACAAACCATGGATAAGCAAAATATTGGTGGGCAACAAAGTACGGGTCTACCCTCACAATCCAAAATAAATCCTGCCCCCCGTAGTACACATAGAGACCCCTTGAGTCAACGTACCACTAACAACAACTATAGGGAGGGGAATCGCAAAAGATTAAATACCCCTCGTGTTAACCTCCCGCTTGAAGCTGCCCAACACACTATAGTTCTGACAGGTGTAGCTCCGTTAAAACCTGGCAGTAAGGAGTCATTTTGGGATCTCCGCAATAAAGTAATCTTCTGGCTAAATAAAAACCGTCCCCTACCACCTTCATCTCCCACGGAGATATTATTTGTAAGAAGAGTAGATTGGGTGGGTCATGGGACTAAAGATCTGGAGGGAGATTGCATTTTGATCTCGTTTAAGGATGCATGGGTGGTAGATGCCATTAGAAGAGATCCTAGATTTGCAAGACAGGGGGATGTACAAACTTTAGCCCTATCCTATTTCTACCCCTATAGGCAATTACCCCCCCAACCTCGTCCCATTTTTCGTCAGGCCCCACCAATAAGACACCCCTTGACATTAACCCCACTTGACCGCCAGCGCCCTTTCCTTTTTAATCATTTTGGCCCCCTTTCTGACCTTGAGGCCATTGATTGACTCCATGTTACATCTAGTGAGTCTTCCCCTGATAAAGCTGTTGGATATGAGCCTATTGGGCACTGCATGGCGAGTCCACATACTATTAGTAACCCAGCTGTTGTGGGGGGAGGCCTGGAGTCTAGGGCATCTAATTCACTCGTATACAGAGATGTTCAAGAGGCTATGTCAATTAATGATCTTACAGATAATGCCAAGCTCATAAAGACTAAGTATGATAGAGGTCATAAACAGGTAGCTATCCCAGCTCCACCTTTGAAATCTCCCCCTGTGGTCGCACCGAATGAAAACTTGAAAATCCTGTCTTGGAACATCGCAGGAATCAAGGCCCGTTTTTCCTCCACAGACTGGCTGAACTTTGTTGATAATTACGACATCATTTTGCTCCAAGAAACCTGGGCAACTGACCCAGTCTTTAAGCTGGGTTATATCAACTTCTTTAAACCCGCGGTCAAAGGGGGTAAAGGGCGTGCCTCTGGTGGACTAATGATCTGGGTGAAGCAGTCATTGGGCCTTTATCCGACTGAGCTCCTTGTCGAGCACTCGGATCTCCTTCTAATCAAATTAAGTAAAGCTAACCAACGGGATGTGCACATCTTTAATATCTATGCCAGAGGTTTGCCTGGTGGGCGTAGCCCCCCTCTGTTGAACATCATCGACCACAAAATTGCGGAAATGGGGAGTGGGAACGTCACCATTCTTGCTGGAGATTTAAATTGCACCATAGAGCCTTTGTTCGGCATAGGGGACAGTTGGAGCACGGCTGAGGACACTGCTTGGGATATCCCTGATCTAATTGTTGACAAAAGGGCTAAAGCAACAGAGGCGGCAGTGAATTGGATGGCATTCTGCCTAAATAGGGGTTTCCGACCTTGCAATGGCCGCACATTTTCGGATAAACTAGCCAACTGTACCTTCGATAATGGGCTAAGGCAGAGCCGCATTGACTACTTCTTGCTAAAATTGGAATATTGGCCTTTATTAATTGACATGGTAGTTATACAGCGCCCGGAAAGCGACCACAATCCGCTGTTACTATCATTGAAACTGCCAGATCTAAAGAGACGAGAGGAGCCCACCACTTTACATACAGGGGACGTTTTGCTAACCAATGATAGGAGGAGACTGAAATGGTCCCGGGTTTTGGAGGACAAATCACTATGGGACAATGTTAATACAATGGCCTACAATGTGTATAATGAGATGTCGAAAATTGATCTGCTGGGGGCAATCCAGGGTTTGGCAAATCATGTTATGAATCTCCACACTAGATGTTTTGACCAGTTAAAGTCCCTTCTCACCCTCCCGTGCCGAAGTGCTTCTACCAAAACTATCCCCCTGCCCCAAAAATGGTACAACAAAAAATGTAGGGAGACACACTCGGATCTTATCTCAACTATTAAATCTAGGGACATGGTCGCAGTTAAGGCGGCTAGGCTCCAGTACAGAAAAATCCTCTGGGATTCCAAACGGGAGTGGGAGGATAGGTTCTGGACAGATCTTTTGGAGACGTCCACCTCAAACAACCAAAAAAAGTTCTGGGATCTAGTCAAATGGGGGAAGGACCCGTACTCATCCACCCCGGCCAACCATGTACCCCTTGATGAATGGGTAATATTCTACTCCGCCCAATTTAGAGCTGACGACCCCAAAGCTATAAAACTCCTGGGCAGGTCATCACCGTTAAGCAACCTCGGGGAGAAACTAATTTTCTCAGTTCCAGAGGCCGAGTTGGCCCTGGACCTGACCCTGCGAGGGAAAGCTCCTGGCATGGATCTGATACCGGCGGACCTATTTAAATCTAATCTAGCCTTATGGCTCCCATACATAACCATGATTGCTAACTCCATAGCTAATGGAGCCATGATCCCAAAATCATGGAAGGGAGCTGAGATAATTCCGATATACAAAAAGGGCGATAAGTCTAAGCCAGGGAATTACCGTCCCATTAGCTTAATCAATTCCATACATAAAATCATCGCACGTATGGTCTTGGGACGGGTCCAGGGCTGGATCGAAACAGAGGCCATATTATCTCCCATGCAGGCGGGCTTTAGATCGGGAATAAGCACCATAGATCAGGTTTTTAGACTCTGCCTGATCTATTGGAAGGTGGTTTGGCTCGGCGGCGGTACCATCTTTGCTGCATTCATTGATCTAAAGTCCGCCTTCGACTTGGTGCCAAGGGACAAATTGTGGGGTGTGTTAGAAAACTTAGGATGTCCACCAGAACTTCTGGACCTCATTATTAGATTGCATGAGGATAACTACGCGAGGGTGAGGTGGGGAGGTCAGGGACAAGTGACGGAAACATTTCCCGTAACCAGAGGTGTCCGTCAGGGGTGCGTCCTGGCACCCACACTTTTCCTTTTATTCATCGACCAAGTGGTGAAATTCTTCATGGATACCCCCACCGACGGCCCAATGTTGGCGGGGAAGAGATTCCCACTTCTCATCTTCGCCGACGACACCTTACTCCTCTCCAGAACACGCAGCGGGCTCCAGCGGGCCTTGGACCGCTTTGAGGAGTTTTGTGCCATTAACAACTTGGTGGTAAATGTGGGGAAAACGAAATTCATGGTTTTTACTAGAAACCATCCAGTCCGGAGCTCTGTGAGGTTGAACGGAGTTAATCTCGAGCAAGTTGAGACCATGACCTACCTGGGGGTCACCCTTGACAGCCGCTTGAGATGGAAAGATCAAACCAACATCCAACATCTCAAGCTTGCACGTTTGTCTGGCTGTCTTTTAAAAGAGCAAAAAGGTTTTTCTACCAAGCGGATTCTCCCTGCCCTTAGGATTTATGACGCCAAAATTACCACCGCTATTCTTTATGGCGCAGATCTTTGGGGCTACATGGACCTGCTTAACCTTTTTAGAACCCAATGTAAGTTCCTTCGGAACTTAGTAGGTCTCCCACAGTCGACTCCCTCAATCCCCCTATGTTTGGACCTAGGGTGCCCTCCGATCAATGAGATGGCTAGATTTAGGTTGGTGGCCCTGTGGAGACGAATATGGACCTCACCTGACCTGTCTCTCTTCGCTAAAGAACTGGCTGAAGTCCGGTCAATTAGCGGGTCCGGAAAAATCCCATGGTTCTTAGCTGTGAAAACCATTCTCACTGATATGGGCTTGGAACAACTCTGGTCATCCCCCTCATCCAATGTTTTCCCCTTCAAACAAGAGTTCAAATCCCTGTACTGGGCCTCAATTCGTTTAAAAAGAGTCTCACTCTCTAGTAATATCAGCCTTACAGGCAGGTTTCTAACTATTAAGCTAGATCTATCCCGAGAGCTCGATTGGGATGTAATAACTAAACCGTTAGACAAGAAACTGTACCACCAATTCAGAGTGGGGTCATTGCCTTTGAACTCTTTTGTTAACAAATGGTCCACAGGGACATCGATCTATTGTAAAGGTTGCCCGGGACAGAGAGAATCAGAGGGACATTTTCTTTTTGCTTGTCCTAGATATACTGTACCCCGAAAGAAATGGCTAAAACCACTGTTCCAGAGATTACCATTTAAAACATCTGTTGAAGCCATTTGGGCGCTAAAGACCAACACTTCCGAGCTCTTTGTTGTAAGTCTGGCTAAATATTTGGGCTGGGCCTGGCTTTTAAGGTTAAAACATATGTCTTAGTTGCCAGAGCCCACATATAGTGCCTCGTAAAGTGACAAACCTGTACATTGTTGAAACTATCTGTTTTTAGATTTTTTCATCTGCATTAATTTGGCAAGAAATGGCTTCCCGTTAATCGATATGATTCGTAATGTATCGCTAAAACACCATGTGTTTTTTATTAACTCAGGTTTCCTCCTTATTGAAATTTAATGCTTTTTTAATGTATCCAGCTTCTGTTTATTGATGTTTTGTATTATTTTTTTATTTTTTTTATCGTATTTTAATGTGTCTTTTATGATTTGTTAAAAATCGAAATAAAGACTTGAAACCTGAAGAACTAAGCCTGCTAAAGCACGACCGCAGGAGGCTGATCTGGCGACTTAAGCGAGAAGCAGAAGAGTCTCTGTGGGCCAAACTCTTACAAGATGCCAAATCTAACAACAGCACTCAATTCTGGCGAAAGATCAACAATCTGTCCAAGGAGCGGAGTCAAGGCATTAACTCTCATGTCACAGAAGATGACTGGATAATCTTTCTTAGCACGCATTTCAAAGGTACTGACACAAACACCTAAAGAATATCTATTCCCACGAAGGACACTGAGGGTCGATTAATGATGCGCTGTGAACACCACGACCCTCAGCAGCTAGATCAGGCAATTGTAATTAAGTGTGCACTGATCTGTAATAGAATCTCAAAGGGAAGACGTGAGGGGGCGCCAGGACCAAATTGGATTTCCCCTATACTGTTCAAGCAAGATCCGGAATGTTGGACCCGGCCTCGTGGCGTGGTCCTACCCCTCCCGCATGGCGGGCCCCGGACGACATCGGCCCCCCATCCAGCCCGGGTCGGCCTCGGGCACACCTCTGCACGACCTACAAACCACCAGATCCGCCACCCGGCGGCCCACAACCACTGACACGGCACACTCGGGCCGCCCCAGCATTACCGGTCCGGTGCCCACCCCGGACCCTCATTCCAGGCCCGACGCCATCTTGGGCCCCTCACGTCACAGACACGTGGTCCCGGCCCAGCCGCGGCCCCAGCGAGCCCGCCATCGAGGCACTAAGAGCCCTCCGGGTGGTAGAGTGGCCACTCAACCAGAGACAAGGAGAGGGGAGTTTCGACGGCTCCCCCACCGTCCCCGGATGCCTGGTTTCGATCGGCCTCCGGCCTCCCTGAGTGCGGGCTCCACCCCCTGCTGGGTGTCTGGACACCATCATCCTGGCCCCTCTGACCCCCAGGCGAGATGGTCCGGACATCAAAGGACTCCAGACCTATATCTGGGCCAGCCCCGGGGTAGGACGGCAGTTGTATCCCGGAGTCGAGAAGCCCTGCTGACGCTGTCGCGGCTGACCCTGAGACAAACTCACCTTGCTGTTCTACCTGGAACCTGCTGGCGCTGCCGCGGTCCATCTTCGCTGTAACCACCTTGGAGCCTGCTGGCGCTGCTGCGGTCCATCTCTGCTGTAACCATCTTGGAGCCTGCTGGCGCTGCCGCGGTCCACATTCGCTGAACCATCTTGGAACCTGCTGGCGCTGCCGCGGTCCACACTCGCTGAACCATCTTGGAACCTGCTGGCGCTGCCGTGGTCCACACTCGCTGAACCATCTTGGAACCTGCTGGCGCTGCAGCGGTCCACACTCGCTGAACCATCTTGGAACCTGCTGGCGCTGCCGCGGTCCACCCTCGCTGATTCATCTTGGAACCTGCTGGCGCTGCCGCGGTCCACACTCGCTGAACCACCTTGGAGCCGGCTGGCGCTGCCGCGGCCCAACCTTCCGGAACCCCCCAGCTCGAGGATTGAGAGCTGTGCGTAGAGTCTCCTGGCAACCGACCATCTATAAGACTGTCCCGCTACCTTGCCCCTTGTCACGAGACTTTCCAGATCTCGGGATCTGCTGTATATATTGAAACGATACTTATTGCCAGATAAAGATTGAAAACTCTATCTACGTGTGGTGTACATTTGTAGTGGTGTGATTACTCTGCTGTACGATTCTAGGAGAGGACCCTCACGCCGGAGGCCTCTCGACATCGCTCGGTCCCTTCTCTGAAGGAGGGGTAGACCTAGGGGTGGTCAGTCAGACACCTTCTGCCTCCCCCGGGTTCGCCTTTCTAACATTGGTGGCAGGCGCTGCGATCCGAGCCAACGCAAAATCGTACAGAGAGTGATCTACCCGCTACGACGGAAAAACACACAGAGACCATGACGACCCAAGGAACCAACCTACCGGCCGAATTCCAGAAAGAGAAGATAGAAGAATACAGCCACAAAGAACTAAAACAATTCTGTAAAGACATGGGTATCGCTACCACTGGCATGAGCACAAAAGAGGACTTCAGTTTGGCCCTACAAGCCTGGGTGGAAACCCGAGACAGACCACCCAAAGAGGAGAATAGCCCGAACGGGCAACAGGAAACCAGCGCCCCCCCGACGGGGGAAAGAACCGCAACACTAAACGCGGACCTCATCTATGAAGACGCTCGAGAACGAGAGCGCAACCGGCTACACGAATTGGAGCTTGCACAACTCCAGCTAGACGGAGAACTCCAGCTAGCGGAGAAAAAGATAGCCCTCGAGCAACTACGGCTGGAGGGGGATCTAGAAGAGAAACGGAGACAACGTGACCTCGAAGAAAAACGACTAGCATATGAACACGAACGAGGCCTGAGAGAACTAGAAATCAAAGCCAAGATCAACAAAGATAGCGCGGCCGGGGCCAAGACCTCGGCCCCTCCCGTGGACACCAAGGTTCACCTACCGAAAGATGTAGTCAAAGAATACTACAAGAACGATGATATCCAGCAATGGTTCAAAGCCTACGAGGTGGCCATGACCGCCCATCGGGTGCCCCTGAAGGATTGGGGCGCCGGCCTGTGGGGAATGTTCGTCAACGAAGGGAGGGACGCCCTGCTGGAACTCCCTGACACCGAAATGACCTCCTATGAACACATGAAAACCGCCCTACTCACGCGCTACGGACTCACCCCCGAAATGTACCGGCAGAGGTTCCGAGACTGTAAAAAAATCCCCGGTACCACTTGGGTGGAATATGTGAACTTATTTAGCAGAGCCTTCGAGGGGTGGGTCAAAGGCAGTCAGGTCACTACCTACCAGCAGTTGGTCGACCTTATGTTATGGGAGCACCTCTCCAACAACTGCTTCATTGAACTACGACAGCACCTCCTCGACAGCAATTTGACCGAGCCGCGAAAGCTAGCGGTCGAAGCAGATCGGTGGGCGAGCAACCGCGTCCACCGGAACACCACAGGAGAATACGGACGAGGGTCCCCGAGGAACCACTGGCCGCGAGGCGGCGGGTCTGTCATCAGCCGAGGCCGATACCTCCCGCCGGGGTCTTCGCCCGCCTCCTCTACCTCAGCCTCCAGCCCGAGGGGGGCCCATCCAGCCCAACCGGGGCCACGCCCCCACGTTACATGCCACAGATGCCAGCGGCTGGGTCACTATGCCAATGATCCTCTCTGCCCCATGAACCAGCGGCCCGGCCCCACCGGACCCCCCGGTCGACAAATCACTGCAGCTGCTCTGAGCGAAGAAAAGGATGAAGAAGAAGAGGTCCCTATGGAACCAGAAGAATGGGAGTCCGCGGCCATGTGCCTCGCCTCCCTGGGCGACAAAGACATGATCCCCCGAGACCAGATTCCGATTAACACCCAGAAGTACCGCCAGTGGGTCACCATCAACGGACGCCGGGCCGAGGCTCTCCGTGACACGTGGGCCAGCATAACCGCCGTCCGCTGCCATCTGGTGACCCCAGAACAAATCTTGCCCCACGTTCTGTGCCCTGTCCGGTCAGCGGACAATTCCGAAAGCCTGTGCCAGATGGCTCGCATCCCCTTCGAGTGGGGAGGAGTGTCCGGCATGCCTTAAAGTCACCATCCGAGACGATGCCCCGGTGGACTGCCTCCTAGGGAACGACCTGGAAAGTTCCCCCTGGGCACAGATCGAGCGAAGAGAGCATCTGGGGATGCTAGGCCTTCCTGAATGGGTTTGCGTAACAACCCGATCCATGTTCACCCGGGACGCCTTCCCAACCGAAGACAATCTGCCCGAAGAACCTGAATGGCCGGCACCTCCGCCGCCCGCCACTGCCACGGCCGAACAAGAACTGTGGCCGCAGGGCCCCAGCCATGAAGAACTTCCCGAGCTCGGGCCCCTTCCCGAACTAGCCCAGTGGCACCAAGAAGGGGGCCCCACCCGCGAGCAGTTCCATCGGGAACAAAAGACATGTCCTTCCCTTGAGGGACTCCGACAACAAGCCGCCACGCAAGCCACAGGAGACTCCTCGGGGTCCCACTGGATCTATTGGGACCAGGACCTCCTGTACAGTGAACAAAAGATCGCCGAGCTGGGGGCCGGCCGAGTGCTAGTCGTCCCCCTCCACTTCAGAGACTTTCTCTTAAACCTGGCACATGATGTGCCCCTCGCCGGGCACCTGGGGCAGGACAAAACCTACAGCCGCCTGGTGACCCACTTTTATTGGCCGAAGATGCGCAGCGATGTGTACAACCACTGCCGAACCTGTCCGACCTGCCAAGCCAGCGGAAAGAGTGGGGGGAAAATCAGGCCCCACTCCAACCGTTTCCCGTGGTGACCACTCCTTTCGAGCGAGTAGGGATCGACATCGTGGGGCCCCTGGATCCTCCAACCTCTCAGGGGCACCGCTTCATCCTCATCCTGGTGGACCATGCCACCCGCTACCCAGAAGCTATCCCCCTCCGGACTATCACAGCCCCCGTAGTGGGTCGGGTGCTAATGGGGATCTTCTCCAGAGTCGGCTTCCCCCGAGAGGTCGTAAGTGATCGGGGCACAAACTTTATATCGAAATATATGCGGTCCCTGTGGCAGCAGTGCGGGGTCGCGTATAAGTTCACCACCCCGTATCACCCTCAAGGGAATGGACTAGTGGAGCGATTTAATAGGACCCTGAAAGGAATGATCAAGGGCCTAGAAGAGCCCCTCCGGCGCAAATGGGACGTTCTGCTGCCATGCCTCCTGTTCGCCTACCGGGAGGTACCCCAGAAGTCCCTGGGGTTCAGCCCCTTTGAACTATTATATGGACACCCTGTGCGAGGCCCCCTCAGCCTGGTCAAGGAAGGCTGGGAGCTGGCCGCCTCCGATACTCCGCCCAATGTTTTCCGATACCTCTTGACTCTCCGCAACCAGACTCGGAAGTTCCGGGAACTGGCCGAAACCAACCTGAAGGCCAGTCAAGAGGAGATGAAGCGCTGGTATGATGAAAATGCCTCGTCCATTGAATTCGAGCCGGGCCAGCAGGTCTGGGTCATGTCCCTGGTCGACCCCGGCGCCCTCCAGGACAAATGGACGGGGCCCTTCAAAGTGGTGGAGCGCAAGAGCCCCGTCACCTACCTAGTGGACCTGGAGTCCCCCCGGAACCCCCTCCGGGTCCTACACGCCAACCGGCTCAAGCCCCACTTTGTCCGCACCGAACTGAGCCTGTTGTTGGCTACCGATGACGGAGTAGAGGACCACTCCGAGCCTCTACCAGACCTCCTGAGCACCTCCGAGAAAGATGGCTCCGTCGAGGGGGTCTCCCTCTCTCCCGCGCTGACACCCAAACAGCGCCAGGACTGCCAGAAACTGCTGGGTCAATTTGCGAACTTATTTTCCCTCACCCCCGGAGTCACCCAGTGGTGTGTTCACGACGTCGACACCGGGGACAGTCCGCCTGTGCGGCACCGAGCCTACAGAGTCCCCGACCGAGTCCGGGCCTGCATCCAAGCCGAAGTTTCCAAGATGCTAGCCCTAGGGGTAGTCGAACCCTCAGACAGTCCGTGGGCCAGTCCCGTCGTCCTGGTCCCTAAGGCCGCCGCCCCCGGGGTGCCCCCGGAGCTGCGGTTCTGTGTCGACTACCGGGGACTGAATGCCGTCACCAGGACCGACGCCCATCCCATTCCCCGAGCGGATGAACTGATCGATCGCCTGGGAGCCGCCAGGTACCTCAGCACCTTCGACCTCACGGCCGGATACTGGCAAATCGGCCTCACGCCAGGGGCACAAGAACGATCCGCTTTCTCGACCCCCGATGGCCACTTCCACTTCAACGTGATGCCCTTCGGCATGAAGAATGCTCCGGCCACCTTCCAGAGACTAGTGAATCGGGTGCTGGCAGGGCTGGAGGAGTTCAGTGCCGCCTATCTGGACGATATTGCGGTGTACAGCCTCTGTTGGGACGAGCACCTGACCCACCTCTGGAAGGTCCTGACGGCCCTCCAACGGGCCGGACTAACAATAAAAGCCAGCAAGTGCCAGATCGGACAAGGGTCCGTGACCTATCTGGGACACCAAGTGGGGAGCGGCCAAGTGGCTCCCCTTCAACCCAAGATCAACGCCATCCAGGCCTGGGAGCCCCCCGTCACCCAGACCGCCGTCCGAGCCTTCCTGGGGCTCACTGGATACTATCGGCGGTTCATAAAGGACTATGGGAGCATTGTGGGGCCCCTCACAGAACTAACCTCCAAGAGACTACCCCCGAAGGTGCACTGGACCCCCGAGTGCCAAGTAGACTTTGAGACACTAAAGACTGCCATGTGCACCGCCCCGGTGCTCCACGCCCCCGACTACAGCCGAGAGTTCATCGTCCAAACTGACGCCTCGGAACACGGCATTGGGGCCGTACTCTCCCAAATGAACTCTGACGGAGTTGACCTTCCTGTGGCCTTCATCAGCCGGCGCCGGCTGGCCCGAGAACAACGATGGAGCACCATCGAGAGAGAAGCATTCGCTGTCGTATGGGCCCTAAAGAAGCTCCGGCCCTACCTCTTCGGCACCCACTTCCGAGTACAGACCGACCACCGGCCCCTGCGGTGGTTGATGCAGATGCGGGGCGAGAACCCGAAGTTGCTACGTTGGTCCATCTCCCTCCAAGGGATGAACTTCACCGTGGAGCATCGCCCTGGCAACGACCACGCCAACGCTGACGACCTCTCCAGATTCTTCCGCCTTGGCGAGGAGAATCCCCAAGAAGATGGGTGACTCTCCCCTGCCTTCAGCTGGAGGGGACGTGCGTTGGACCCGGCCTCGTGGCGTGGTCCTACCCCTCCCGCATGGCGGGCCCCGGACGACATCGGCCCCCCATCCAGCCCGGGTCGGCCTCGGGCACACCTCTGCACGACCTACAAACCACCAGATCCGCCACCCGGCGGCCCACAACCACTGACATGGCACACTCGGGCCGCCCCAGCAATACCGGTCCGGTGCCCACCCCGGACCCTCATTCCAGGCCCGACGCCATCTTGGGCCCCTCACGTCACAGACACGTGGTCCCGGCCCAGCCGCGGCCACGGCCCCAGCGAGCCCGCCATCGAGGCACCAAGAGCCCTCCGGGTGGTAGAGTGGCCACTCAACCAGAGACAAGGAGAGGGGAGTTTCGACGGCTCCCCCACCGTCCCCGGATGCCTGGTTTCGATCGGTCTCCGGCCTCCCTGAGCGCGGGCTCCACCCCCTGCTGGGTGTCTGGACACCATCATCCCGGCCCCTCTGACCCCCAGTCGAGAGGGTCCGGACATCAAAGGACTCCAGACCTATATCTGGGCCTGCCCCGGGGTAGGACGGCAGTTGTATCCCGGAGTCGAGAAGCCCTGCTGACGCTGTCGCGGCTGACCCTGAGACAAACTCACCTTGCTGTTCTACCTGGAACCTGCTGGCGCTGCCGCGGTCCATCTTCGCTGTAACCACCTTGGAGCCTGCTGTCGCTGCCGCGGTCCATCTCTGCTGTAACCATCTTGGAGCCTGCTGGCGCTGCCGCGGTCCACATTCGCTGAACCATCTAGGAACCTGCTGGCGCTGCTGCGGTCCACACTCGCTGAACCATCTTGGAACCTGCTGGCGCTGCCGCGGTCCACATTCGCTGAACCATCTTGGAACCTGCTGGCGCTGCCGCGGTCCACACTCGCTGAACCATCTTGGAAGCTGCTGGCGCTGCCGCGGTCCACCATCGCTGAACCATCTTGGAACCTGCTGGCGCTGCCGCGGACCACACTGGCTGAACCACCTTGGAGCCGGCTGGCGCTGCCGCGGCCCAACCTTCCGGAACCCCCCAGCTCGAGGATTGAGAGCTGTGCGTAGAGTCTCCTGGCAACCGACCATCTATAAGACTGTCCCGCTACCTTGCCCCTTGTCACAAGACTTTCCAGATCTCGGGATCTGCTGTATATATTGAAACGATACTTATTGCCAGATAAAGATTGAAAACTCTATCTACGTGTGGTGTACATTTGTAGTGGTGTGATTACTCTGCTGTACGATTCTAGGAGAGGGCCCTCACGTCGGAGGCCTCTCGACATCGCTCGGTCCCTTCTCTGAAGGAGGGGTAGACCTAGGGGTGGTCAGTCAGACACCTTCTGCCTCCCCCGGGTTCGCCTTTCTAACACGGAATATTGGGCCGTTGCTCTTAAACCAATGTTCGAAAAAATCTTGCAGACATCAATAATCCCATCATCATTGAGGGGAGCCATCTTTTCACCTATCTTCAAAAAGGGAGATCAAAACGATCCAAAAAATTACCGGCTAGTGGCCCTGCTTGACAACGAGGCAAAATACTTCGCGGGACTCCTTCTAGAGGAACTGTCATCATGGGCAGCTGATGTTTCAGCAATTCCATAAAATCAAACAGGTTTTTGCAAAGGTATGGGCACCACTACCAATATTCTAGCTCTTTCTTTGTGAATCGATGCTGTCCTTGAAGCGAAGCAACCACTGTATCTGTACTACAATGACTACAGCTCAGCTTTCGATCATGTCAACAGACACCTTCTGTGGGGAAAGTTAAATAAGCTGAACATCCCCCCGTTGCTCTTAAACCAACTAATCCTTCTGCACAGCGAGACACGGGTGCAAGTTAGGTTAGGCTCTCGCGATTACCTAACAAGGAAGATCCCATCAAACACAGGGGTAAAACAGGGCTGTGTACTCACCCCAACACTTTTTAATCTTTTCATTGGAGAGCTATCAACGCTGCTAAATGAATGCAACTCACATGCACCAAAGCTAGGGGGCTCCTAGCTGTCGAATCTCTTTTACGCAGACGACCAGTTACTTATCAGCTGGACCCCTGTAGGCCTGCAGCGGCTACCGGATGTTACTTCAAGATACTCCGCTGCTAACAGGCTCAGCATCAACCGTGAACAAAAAGTTATGTGCATTAACCTCCCCAAAAAGAAAGTAACACGGAATTGGCTCTTGGCATCCAGGAAGCTGGAAACGGTCAGTGAATATCGATATTTGGGGGTCATCAAAGACTGCAAGGGCAATTTCAAGCTGCAATGTGAAGCCATAAAAAGGAGAGGGCTAACTATTGCGGTGGCACTGAGAAACTTAAAAAACGCGGTTTCTGACCAAAGCTTACTAAGTCTCATAAAGGTGATTCAGGCAAAATGAATCCCAGCCATCTCTTATGGCAGCGAAACTTTGAGGGGGAGAGACGCTTCCTTAGTAGATGGAACGGTAGCAAAGGCGCTACTTATGATCTTTGGCCTTCCTAGGTATACATCGCCTGCTCAAATGAGACTAGAATTTGGGATACCAAAAGAAGAGCTGGCCCGTAAAGGAACCTACATAAAAAGCTGACACAAAGTAAGCAGGGGAGATCCGAAAACTCTAAATGCTCTCCTGTGGAAGGAACTTCAAAATAAAGAAACTTGCCCTGCAAGGCTGTACTTGGAGGCCGCTATTGACGATCTTGGCTTACGGCAATTATGGGAACTCCCAGGCTCCCCAACAGGCTTCAAAAAGGTGGTCAACAAGTCAGTCTGAAAAGAATCACTGCTGCAGGACAAAGCCTCCCTGTCAAAGCGGGCTCACGGCTGGCTTACAATTCAATCGTACATCAAGCCCTCGCCCCAAGCTTAACTACAGACAGGCTTTACCCAAAAAATAAAAGAGAAGTTCCTGAAATTTCGCCTACGGCTATAGCCGTCAGCGGGCCACTTACCGCCATGGTTACGGCCACAATTACCAACAACATGCCGACTTTGCGGGAGCGGCAAAGAAAACACAGTTCATCTGATCGCTATCTGCAGCAAACTCATTCAAGAACGTCGCTCCTTCTTGAGACCACTTTTCAACATCCGTAAGATAAGGACCTGCAGGCAAGCGGTGCTCGCTTGTTTCAAAGGCGATGATATCCAACTGAGCTGCCGAATGGTAAGATTCCTTGAAACAGCACAGGCCCGCTTCAACATGTTGAAGGAAACAAACAAAACTTAGCAGCACCGTCAAGGACAAGAGGATCAATCCAACGGTACCCCTGAAGAGAAAGTTCTAGTGGGACACTTTGACTTACACTGAATAACATTGACCATACAACCGGGATGCCCCGAACTGTTATTATAATTAATCACTTTTCCTTTTAACGCAAACAGGTTTTTTTACTGAAGGGGCACTCTCTAAAATGTTCTTATTGCACTGGCACTTTACTATATTACCCCTTGGCCGGCATCTGGGACGAACTTACTGCACATCTTACCATGATAAACAGGCCGTCCAAACTGAATTCATGCTTATATGAACCCTGCTGCTGTTATCTCAGTATGTTTTTTTATGGAAAGAATTATTGTCTTAACACGTATGAACTTGACTCATGTTTTATTAACTGAACTTTTTTTTCCCTCTATATTGTAAAGGATTTAAATAACCATGTACAATAAAGTATTACTTACTTACTTATTTACTCATGTAGTGGGATAGTGCTTAGGTGTTGTTGGACTTGGCCACCCACTTAAGTAGCCCTTTAAACATGTCTCAGGCCTGCCACTGCAGCCTTTGGGTGCAGTTTAAAATGCAATTTGCCATGAACCTTTTGCTGGGCCTAAAAATTCCATTCTAATATATATATTTTCACCCCTAAGGGTAGGCCCTAAATAGCTCATAGGGTAGAGTGCAATTTATTTAAAAAGTTAGACATCTACTGTTACATGTCCTGGTAGTGATTTTTTTAAATTCATTGTTCACTAGTGCAAGGTGTAACTCTCAAATAGCATAACATTGGGTTTCCTTATTGCATATGGTAAGTGACACCTTTCAATTGGGAGCAGGTAGGAATTTTGAGTTTGGTGACTAAAGAAATGTAATTTAAATCCCTCTTTAATGTTAAAGTTGGATTTTAAGCTACAATTTTGAAAATGCCACTTTTAGAAAGTTGGCATTTTCCTCGCCCAATCATTTGGTGTCTGCTGCTTGTATACTGGGTATCCTGGGTCACATGACCAGGTGTAACTGACAGTTGGACTTTGTGTATTGCTCCAAAACAGTGAGATAAAGGGAGGCTAGGTGTTTGGAGGATGGGCCACTCTGACTTAATAATGGGGAGGAGCTGTCACCTACCATACATGCACATCACAAAGGCTCTACCTGAACCGACTCACAAAGAGTTTGTCACTAGACCTTTGTGTCCCCAGACTAGCTGTGGCCGGGGCAGAGAGGAAGGCAATACCGCACACCTCTGAGGCGGGTTTTGAAACCTCCAAAACCTTGTCCTACTTCAAAGTGGGCACCAGGTATAAAAATGGTCCCTCAGACACAACTTTTCACCCCCCGACCTGAGGAAGACGCAGAAGGACTGCTGTGCTGCTCTGCCAGAAAAACTGCTACCCTTTGCCCTGCTGCCTGCTCCCCTGCTGCCTATTGCCTGCTGTCTGCTGCCATGCTGCCTGAGTGAAGGATTGGACCTGCATCTTGAACACAGGACCACTGGAGTGACTCCAAGGGCCAGTTTATTGGCCTCCTGATCAGAGCCTCTGGGACAGAACAGGCTTCCACAACCATGTTGGAACATATAAACACGACCCACAGTGCATTGACAATTATAATATGTTACTGAACATATTCATTCATATCCAGTGACACTTGAAGTGGGAGTGTATTTTATTATGTGAAACTAATTGGAGTGTCTTATAATTTTTCCCCCTTTGTTTATATTGTTTTTTTATATTGTCTTTTATGTTGTCGTTGTCGATTGGTACATTGATTGTCCTATGGAACAATATTTTTAACGTATGAATTTTAAATGTTATATAATTAAAGCACTATGTGTTTTTTTTTAATTCCTGTGGTATCAAATCATTAATTCTTAAAGTCTTTATATCGACATATACATCATAAAAGACAAATATATTAAAAGGGCGTGAACATTCCATCATTTCATATCAATACATTGTAAAACTAGGAGATTTGATTGCAAGTCATTCCGTCCATTACAAAATAATTTAACTTAAAAACATCCATAATAACATTACTATTAAAAACGTTAAAAGGAATCCAAGATCAGATTACATTTTGCATCACAGAATAGGTTGTAACTATTACAGTTATTGATGTTTTGTTAAAATCCAATCTTAATGTGGGCTTAATTTACGTGCACGAATAACCCACATCCAATGTAAAAATTTGGCGACAGCAATGTCCACATGTTCAGAACAATCAGTTTTTAGTATCCTGAGGGCCTCGGAACCAGTGGTAATGCCCATCTGAAGACAGATAGGCTTTATCCATGTGTGCCTGGGAAACTTGTACTCTGGGCAAATAAACAGAATGTGTGCGATACTTTCCCGTTGGTTCGGACAGAACGGACAGCTTGGGTTATTGTCATCATGCCATTTTGCAACAAAGTAATTTATAGGAAGCGTTCCCACCCTAAACTGGTGGTATCGTTTCCTGTCTCCTGGGAGCATAATAAAATCCCAGTATCCTTCATAGGCAACTTCATGTTTGAACTCCATGAAGTCTCTTGAAAGAGAAGGGCCTATACACTTGCTAAAACTTCTCGTAGTAACCATTGTCCAATACAACTCTATGAGTACCTTTCTCGGCGGGAAAGAATTAGCATTAGGGTTCTCCCACAAAGAACTAAAGCCCATGGCAGTATAAGCTGCCCTAGCCTCACTCATCCAGGGGATTTTATGGGTACTATCAGCATCTCTAACTTCGAGGAATGCCCGAGCATACTGGGAGAGCTCTGGAGTTACCCACAGTCTCCTCCAGTAAGCACCTGGTCTGTAGCCCTGCAATATTCCACGAAACAAGAGATGTTACACTACTGCCACAAGTGGAATTAGAGGACGCCAGCTGCCCACTGGCACCAGGAATCTGATTTATTGCAGTTTTCCCTATTTCAGGGGATACTAATAGAGGGCCTGAAGCTTTGTTTGGACTAGTTACTGCCCCCAAGTTATCTATTGTCTTATTTGTATGAATACTTCTTTGAGGGCAGTCCTTTATCTGTGGTACCAAATCAGTTTAAGTGATGTAATGTGGTGTAAGCACATATAGTTTTTAATTTATTCATCAAGGGGAACCTTTAGTGCTTTCCAGTTCAATTACCTTGAACCTAGCGTCTAGACTCTGCCTGCTGTTAGTCCTGCCCCCCAAGTGATGCCATCCCACTCCTGGACCCTTGTAAGTGGGCCTGAAGGTGCTCTGTCCACCTAGCTGTGGTCCCTATTGGAAACGACTTGAAGCCCCGCAAATCCTCACTGCACAGTTGCCAGCTCCATTGTAAAAGACACAGAGTGAAGCAAAGCCCGCTAAGCTATGCAGCTCACCTTAGCCGATGCAAAGCTTCATCAGAACTGACATCAGATGACGCAAAGCAACACTGCACAAACCACGCACCAGGATTTAAGATATTTTATTCAGTGGGCTGAACTGGATCCATGTAACCAGCCCTTGCTCTATCGCTGTTGGCCTGAAATTCTGACTTTGGGACTCCTTGCGAGTTTGGTGGTCCTGAGACCGGCAAATCAGTGGTTGCATTCTGCCCTCTGCGACATGGGCGGTCCGACCATTGTATTATGACTGCAGTTTTCAGACCACAACCTGCCCGCTGCAACACCACTGGCACCACCAGGATCCTGTATCGGGGGGTGCTAGTGGTGTTCAGTGTGGGATGGAATAGAGCCGGTGCCGAACTCAGCACCGCTACCCATATTTCGACTCGCCCTTCCGCAAGCTTTTTCATGGAGGTGAAACTGCTATGAAAAGGGCGGCAGAAAGACAATGAGGGGGCCCCAAACAGGGCCCCTGGGCATTGTTGCCAATTCAGTGATATGACTGGGGGCACATGTGCCCCCCCTACAACCTGCACTGTCATGCATATTATGTGTGGCATGCACGACATGGTGCATGCTTGCAGTGCACTTACGACAGTGCAGGCACTTCTGGGCTGCTGCATTGGCTTCAGGCTCACTCTGTGAGCCGAAGCATACAGATAGCACAAGATCGTGGCTGGCACACTGCCAGCCCCACAGTCTAATCAGAATACGGTGGTCTTAAGACCACCGACGCAGCAGTCTTAATGCGTAAGTGGCTTCGGCGGACCGGCGGTCGTACTGCCAAAGTCGTAATAAATCCCTAAGTCCCAGTCCGGCACAACCAGATAACCCCAGTTGGTGCTTTATGCACTATTTAAATTCAATCTTTAAAATTACATGTCTATGGTTAAATTGATTGTATTTTTGTTGTTTTGATTGATCTCAAATAATTTATTACAATTTACTCTATTTTTCTAAATTGGCGTGGGAATTTTCTTGTGTTGTGTTTGATGTCATTACTGCTTGAAGTGCACATAAATACTGTCCACATTGCCACTAACTTAAGCCTGACTGCTTTTGTGCCAAGCTACCTGAGGTTACCCACCAGTTAATTTGGGGTTTGCTGATGTTCCACCCTGACAGAGATTGTGTTTGTTACTTGAGTGGGGTTTCACGCCCCTCAACCAGTAACCTAAATTCTTACAGGTCTTAAAGCAATATGACCTTTATTTTTCAATGGCTCTGATTTTCTGATAAAATATTACATTTGCTCACACCACAGTGAGTCTGCAGATCCTATATCTCATATGCAAAATTAATGTATAAGACACCTTGATTTGGGATGAGCCACAAGACTTTCCTGTTCTACAAGGGATATTGTCCTTCACTTTCCTATAATTGCTGCCCACTTAGGATTTAGAATAGCTTCTGATGTTGTATTTTCTCTCTATGTCTTTACCTTGAATGCCTTTATAGCATTGACTCTGTATCACCTATTTTTCTAATTTGCAATTAAACCCTCACATTTTATTTGATCTAGAGCTCAGTTATTGATTAAGCCCATTTACTCAATGAATTGTATTTCTGATGTTGATGCTTTGTGAGGTGCCTTCATGTGAGGGCACAATACCTCAAGAAAATGAGGTTTAACACAAATCTCTGGTCCAGTGAAATGTGGGCATTTAGATTGGGATAAATATTGGGAGGGTCTAAAAATTCAGGGTGGCCTGCAACCACACAGTACATCTCAAAACCCTCCTGACATCATAAAGCATAGCAATCTTCTCGAACCCCTATTGCTGGTGACTGTTTGAAATGTAAAAGAGAGTAAATCAAACAGCTTATTCTCTACAGTAGAAGGCACCTTTAATTTTAATTTAGGGAGAAAATAGCATATTCATTTTTAGCCTCAACTTTTACTCGTGAGAAAATATTGTGAGTTTGCAGGGAAAAAGTACATCCAGGCAGAAGTAAGGAAAAGTGGCAAAATCCACAATCTATCGGCCACATGCATCAATGTTCCCGTTTGCGAATTCTTAATTGCGAAAATTAAGGAATCACAATTAAGAATTCGCAAACGGCTATGCATGAAGAAATCGATTTTTTTTAGCGATTTCTTAATTTTCCTTAATTGCGATTCACAATTTGCGAATCGCAATTAAGGAATCCCTTTCCATTGATTCCTATGGGCCTAGAGGCCCATAGGAATGAATGGGAAGGCATTCTCATTTTGCGATTCGCAATTAAGGAATCGCAAAATGAGAATGCAATTTCAAGGGTGCAGGGGGGGGTCCCTGCACCCCTGAAATGTATCTTTAAGTAAATTTTTCACACACACGTACACCAAGGGCATGTGTGTGTGTAAAATGAAACTTTCAAAAATGCACTTTTGTGCATTTTTGAAAATGTTCGCAAATTACCCTGAAGGTTAACTTCATGGTAATTTACTACTTCCGATTTGCGATTTTGCAATTTAAAATAATTCATGCATTGCATTTAAGAAATCGCAAAATTGCGATTTCTTAAATGCAATCGCAATTTAAGAAATCACAAATAAATTGCGATTTTTAAATTGCGAAAAAAGCAAAAAGATTCATGCATCCCAAAAAAGGGATTTGCATTCGCAAACGGCCGAATTTTGCGATTCGCACCGTTTGCGAATGCAAAAACCCTTGATGCATGTGCCCGTATGTGTATTGCAGTAGCTGAGATGTTTGCGAGTGTTCCTTTTAGTAATAAAGGGCCAGGTGCATCAAACAGTTTTCCCCATTCTGTGTCTTTGGCAAAATGTGTTCATACATCTGGCGCAAAAACTCCAAAATCCATAGACTGGAGGGCAACCAGCACTTGTATGTGCATGTTAGGCTTACATGTCAAGATAGGTACATACAGGAAGATCATCCAGAGGCTACGTTTACAGCTCAGTTCCTGAAATGTAAAAGCATGGCTCAACACATAAAACAATTGAACAACAGAATGGAGATATCACATAAAAGAAGACTGCAGAACAATGATCATAATTCAGGTGGACACAAGCAGCAACAGCCCATGTAGGAGAGTAGGGTCTGCAATCCTATGATCACCCAGATTTTTGCTTTTTGCTTCACTGGTTTACGACTTTCCCTGGCTGTGGGCCTGCTAATCAGACCCACAGCCTAGCTGTTCTCTCAATCCAAATTGTACCCAGGTACTGAATTGGCACTGGGCCCTCTCAAGTCCCTGTAACCAGGGCTGAGGTGCACCCAGAAGTCTCCCAGGGGCTGCAGCATGTATTATGCCACCCCTGGACTGACTAACTAAATCTGACACAACTGGCTGCACGACAGCTGGGGCAAGGAGGTGTAAACACCCTTTGCTATAGATATAGTATTCCTATATCTAAACCTAAATGGACACACAGATCTCCTATCAGTCACTCCTATGGCAGGCCTTAACAATCCTGAAGGCAGAGTGCTTGGAATCGTGTGAGATAGTGCTCTGGCATGAGCTGAGCCTGTCTGCGGCTTTCGGGATCCATCCCTTAGCCGTTTCCATGATATCGCATACCATATACTCTTAAGTGCATTATAATCCTCGCGGTTATATGCCAACTCTGGTATCGCTTTATCAAAACATGTCGAGTAAGGTGTCATACGAATTGGAATACTAACCCTTCGCCAATTCTGGCGACGGGGTTAGCATTCCACCCTTCTAGAGGGACATGACATGGATGTAACCTGTAACCCCGGTTAAAGTCAGACAGAGCCTTAGCATCCACAAAATGGACGCTGCCACCGAGACACAAGTCTGCCCTCCTGCTGCTGGGAGTCCTCCCAGAGCAGGAGGCAAGGACAAAGGGTTTCCTGCCAGGGGCGGTGCCAGCACCGTCCCAGACAGGGTTTTGTGTATTCCAGGTAGGCAGGGCTACAGAGGAAGGTGACTGCAAGTGGCACCCCGGTGCTCACTGTGCATAGGCCGGCTGGAACCAGTTCCAGGGGCACACCAGCCCCTGAGCTGGGGAAAGCCCGCCAAAGGAGAGGGGTGTAACCACCCCCCTCCTGGTCCCACCCATAGGGCAGGACTTAGTCGCGTGCCAGCCCCCTTTTCCAAGATAAAGGTAGGAGCAGGCCCCCTTCCAAATTAGATCATCTTTGGAATCAAGACACAACTTTCTACGAAAGGACATCAAGATTTCTTCTTCAAGATTCTCCCTTGTGACTAAGCAGTAGTCACCCTGCATCCGCAGGCACCATCTTAAGAACACTGCGGTCTGCTGTAAGTCCTTCCTCCGGAATCTGACTGCCCAGCTCGACGAGAACCGGCTTCCCTGGCACCTCTGACCTCTACCCACCTCTACAGCCAAGCTGAGAACCGTGGGTGCGACGAGACCTCGAGGGACCGGCCATCTTCAAGACTGCACGACTTCTTTCCAGCACGACCGCCGAGGGATCCTCTGGTGAGTGCTTTGGGGTCCGAGACGCCCCGACCCTGAGCAGCCCCAGCACCGAAGTTCAGCCTCCCAGCATCTCCACGATCTGCGTGGGGCCCTTCTGCTTTTTGCTGCTCACCGCGTTGTTTGGCTACTAGCCCGCTGGCTTGTGGCCTTCATCACTGCTGCTGGTCTGGTTGCTCCAGACTGGCCCTTGCTCCCTTCCAAGAGAGGAGCACCCCGGACCCTCCTGGTCCACTCCAGACGCCATTTTAGGTCCACCGCGTGGGCTTGAATTTGCCAAGACTTGTTGCCCCAATCCTGGGTCCAGCGACGTCGACAGCATCAACCATCGTGGGACAGCTCGTACCTCCATCCTGGTCGCCGACACCGCCTCCTGGTCCGTGAGACTGCAGAGCACAGCGTCACCCACTCATCTAGTCGAGGTGACTACCATCCGGTGCCCTCCTGGTGCCACCTGACTACTGGCTAGTAGTCACGAACTTGGTCCCCTCTGCTTTCAGGTGTCATCCATCTTCGATCCAGGCTTGGATCACTCGAACAATCTTCACTGGTCGCCTGCCAGCAACCCCTTTCCTTCAGGCTCCTGGTTCGTCAACGGAGAATCCCGACGTCTTTTCAGACCTATGCAGCTGCAGCCCCTGGGCTAGGTAACTTCGGCATTTCGGTGCCTCAGCATAGCCTCACTATCCAAGGGTCCAGATCCACTTTCGTTTTTGACCTACCTAGTCGGGTTCGCCCGAGAACACTAACTTTGTGAATTCTAGTTTCCATAGACTTTGTCCCGCATCCCGCGTGAGAGTGCACACTCTGCACCCGAGTTCCCTAGGCCTCCTGCTAGTAATCTAAAGGTTCAGTAGTCCAGCCCTAGCGATCCCAAAGCCTCTGAGAATCGTTACTTACCTGCTAGTAATTCGCATTCCACTTTTGTAGTATATGGTTTTTCGTGCCCCTCGGGCATTTGTGTAAATTGTGCGACTTAAAGTATTTTCATAAGAGTTTTGTTGTGTGCTTAGCTCCCTGACTCATAAAGAGTTCAGGGTAGACTTGTTATAAATAAATACACTTTATTTTCATAACAACTTGTGTGGTGTCCTTTCACTGGGTGTTCAAGGGGTAATGTGATGGTAAAACAGCTGGCTTAGCACGCCCTCTAGAGTCTTAGCCTTAGACTGCTCGTATCCATGCTACTAGGATAGCTGGTCTATAAGGTTGACTTACAACCAATCATCAATAAGGGTTGTTTGGACTGATACATAGTGATCACTAGAATAGTGAGCACTGCACATCAGGCCAACTTCTCACATTGGTGAGCAGCGGTTGGGATTTGAGCTTGCTGTTGTTTTACCACACATATCCTAGGAATATCTTGTGAAAGATCACATAAGTACTAAAGGTACATATAACTTAGCTTAGAATACTCTGAGTTCTACTGAACCAGCTGTTGTAGCTCCTAGGGCCTAGCACACCCTAAACTACAACTCTAGCAAGGGATCAGTAGGCAAACATATAGTGTAGGTAAGTGCACCACTTACACCTCACTAGAAAAGCATGTCTACCCAAGGAGAATCTACTGAGACTCCCCTTGTGGATATTGACCCTCCACAGGTCAAATCAAGATATGCAGCTCTCAGTTTCCAGGAGATGAGACAAGTGTGTACCTCCAGGAAACTGAAACAGGGGTCTAACCCCACCATTCCCTTTTTGATAGGTCTCTTAGAGACTTATGATGCGAGAAAGATTTCTCAGCTAGATGGGAATATGCCAGCCTTAGAGGGTACCTCTGGGGATCCAGACCTCCCCAACACTGCCAATGCAGTTGAGGAGGAGGATCAAGAGGAACTCTCTGGGGATGAGGTAGACAAAGGTCTTGAGGTAGTCAGAAGGCTAACCAGGGCCAACTTAGACTTGCTTGGGCTAGGATCTGGGGGACCCCCAGTACTGGCACTAAGTAGGCCTAACCTTGGAGTTAGGAGAGATAGATCTCTTTCTAGGGACTCCAATAGATCTCTGCACTCTAATGCCTCTTCTCAGAGGAGAAGGAACTCTCCCCAGAGGAGATTGACTTCCCCTCAGAGAATGGAGCATGAAGCTAGGATGAGACAGGCTACGCTGAGGATTGAAAGGGAAGAACTTGCCCTGGCCAAAGAGAAGCTTGCCTTTGCTAGAGAGCAGCAGATGAGTGGGTTAGCTCCCACTGGTGGCAGCAATCTCCCAAGAAATAGAGAGAAGGGTTTAGATACTAAACACCTGACAAAAATAGTGCCCCCCTTTAAGCAAGGGGATGACATCCAGAAATGGATGGCTGCTTTGGAGAGGGCCTGCACTGTGCAGTGCATTCCCCAAAGTCAGTGGGCAGCTATACTGTGGCTCTCCTTTGATGGTAAAGGTAGAGACAAGCTCCTCACTACAAGAGTGGAGGATGCTAATGATTACCAGGTCCTGAAAAATACACTGGTTGATGGGTTTGGTTTAACCACTGAGCAGTACAGGTTGCTGTTCAGAGACACCCAGAAAACTCAGTCTCAGGACTGGTCTGACTTTGTGGATAGTGCCACTAAGGCTTTGGAGGGCTGGTTGCTGGGTAGCAAGGTTACTGATTACACAGGGTTGTACAATCTCATGATGAGAGAACAAATTTTAAATAATTGTCAGAACCAGTTGTTGCACCAGCACCTTGTTGATTCAGATCTGACCTCTCCCCAAGAATTGGTAAATAAGGCAGACAAATGGGTCAGAACAAGGATCAAGCAGAACCAGAACCAGAACCAGGGTGGTCAGAAGAAAGCAGACCAGAAGGGTAATACTAAGAGTGAACAAAATGACCAGAAGTCTTCACCAGGTCCCCAACAAACCAAAGAGGGTGGGGGTCAGGCTTCCCAGAAGAAGAAGACTCAAGAAGGTCAGTCAAAAAGGTGGTGCCAGTACTGTAAAAGTAAGTCTCACTGGTTTAGTGAGTGCACCAAAAGAGGAGGACAAACTCCTACCACTACAGCCCCTAAGGCAACTGCACCCCCTAGTACAGTCAGTAGTGGTAGTGTACCTCCCAAGGCAATAGTTGGGTTAACCTTGGGAACTGAGGGGTCTGACAACTTAGTTGGCACACTCACTCAGGCTGTCCTTGTCTGTACAGGGGATATGGATATATCCCCTGATATAAGTCCCAATACTTTGGGCAAATACAGGCAGACACCTTTGATTAATGGCAAGATGGCTCAGGCCTATAGGGACACTTGTGCCAGTGTCACCATGGTGACACCTAACTTTGTGGACCCTGGACAGATCATGCCAGGTACAGATTTCCTGGTGACCAATGCCAGCAACGTCACTACCAGTCATAGTATGGCGATTGTGGCTTTCTCCTGGGGTGGAGTGAAGGGTCAAAAGAAAGTTGTAGTCAGTTCAGACCTCCCAGTGGATTGTTTGTTGGGCAATGATTTGGAGTCATCACTATGGTCAGAAGTGGAGCAGAGGACTCACATGGAGATGTTAGGCTTGCCAGCACATGTGCTTGCTGTGACTAGGTCACAGGCTAGAAGATGCCCCACTGAACAGGTGCTGGATCCTGAAATGATGGACCAGACACCTTCCAAGAAGAAGAGCAGTAGGGTTAAGGCTTTGCCTTCCCCCTTGCCCCAGGTTGAGGATCAGGTCTCTGAGGAGGCTGATCTGAGAGAGCTGAGGGAAACTGAGCCTAAAGAGCTTGAACTTGATCAAGTTGAGTTTCTGGGCTCAGGGGGGCCCTCCAGAGCAGACCTGGGGAAGGCACAGTTAGACTGCCCTTCCCTTGAACCCCTCAGACAGCAGGCTGCTGCTGAGGCTGCAGGGAATGCCACAGGTGCCCACAGGGTATACTGGGAAGATGGACTCCTGTACTCTGATTCAAGAGACCCCAAGCCTGGTGCAACCAGGAGGCTGGTCATCCCCTTGTCTCTGAGAGGTTTCCTTCTCACCTTGGCCCATGAGATTCCCCTTGCAGGTCATTTAGGTCAGACAAAGACTTGGGACAGGCTTGTCTCACACTTTCACTGGCCCCACATGAATGAGAATACCAAGGAGTTTTGTCGCTCCTGTGCCACTTGCCAAGCCAGTGGTAAGTCAGGTGGCACAACAAAGGCCCCCCTCATACCACTACCTGTGGTGGGGGTTCCCTTTGAAAGAGTGGGGATTGACATTGTTGGTCCAATGGAACCCCAGACAGCATCAGGACACAAGTTTATACTGGTGGTGGTGGACCATGCCACCAGGTATCCTGAAGCTATTCCACTTAGGACCACTACAGCACCTGTAGTGGCAAGGGCCCTAGTTGGAGTGTTCTCCAGAGTGGGCTTCCCTAAGGAGGTCGTTTCTGACAGAGGTACAAACTTCATGTCAGGATATCTGACTGCAATGTGGAAGGAGTGTGGTGTGAACTACAAGTTCACCACGCCCTATCACCCACAATGCAATGGGCTTGTTGAGAGATTCAACAGGACCCTCAAAGGGATGATTCATGGGCTACCTGAAACTCTTAGGAGAAGATGGGATGTCCTGATCCCCTGCCTCTTGTTTGCTTACAGGGAGGTCCCACAGAAGGGGGTTGGCTACAGCCCTTTTGAGCTTTTGTATGGGCATCCTGTAAGAGGACCCCTGTGTTTGGTGAAGGAAGGATGGGAGAGACCTCTCAAAAAGCCTGCAACCAACATAGTGGACTATGTACTTGGTCTCCGCTCCAGGATGGCTGAGTATATGGAAAAGGCATCTAAAAACCTTGAGGCCAGCCAAGAACTCCAAAAAGCTTTGCATGACCAAAAGGCTGTTCTGACTGTGTACCAGCCAGGACAGAAGGAGAAGGTGTGGGTGCTGGAGCCAGTGGCCCCAGCAGCTCTCAAAGACAAATGGTCTGGGCCCCACACCATCATTGAGCAAAAGGGAGAGGTTACCTACTTGGTGGACCTTGGAACTCCCAGGAGCCCTCTTAGAGTGCTCCATGTAAACAGGCTCAAGGCATATGTTGACAGGAAGGACATGAGCTTGCTCATGGCCACAGATGAGGGACAGGAGGAAGAGAGTGACCCTCTCCCAGACCTGCTCACTCAGAATCCTGATGATGGATCAGTAGATGGTGTTGTCTTTTGTGGCAGCCTCACTGAGCATCAGCAACGGGATTGCAGGCAAGTTCTGCAATCCTTCAGACATATGTTCTCTCTGACACCCAGCCAAACTGATTGGTGTACCCATGATGTTGACACTGGAGACAGCCTGCCTGTCAAGAGTAAAATCTACAGACAGCCTGATCATGTTAGAGACTGCATCAAAACAGAAGTGCAGAAAATGTTGGAGCTGGGAGTCATTGAGGCCTCAGATAGCCCTTGGGCTAGCCCAGTAGTTCTAGTGCCAAAGCCTCACACCCAGGGTGGTAAGAAAGAGATGAGGTTTTGCGTAGACTACAGAGGCCTCAATGCAGTCACTAAGACTGATGCCCACCCAATACCAAGAGCAGATGAACTTATAGATAAATTGGCTTCTGCCAAGTTCTTAAGTACATTTGATTTGACAGCTGGGTATTGGCAAATCAGGTTAGCTGAGGAGGCCAAACCCAAGACAGCATTTTCTACCCCTAGTGGGCATTATCAGTTTGTGGTAATGCCCTTTGGTTTGAAAAATGCACCAGCCACCTTCCAAAGGTTGGTGAATCAAGTCCTCACTGGGCTGGATGACTTCTGTGCAGCATATCTTGACGATATTGCTGTCTTTAGCTCCACCTGGGAGGATCACCTGGTCCACCTGAGGAAAGTGTTAGAGGCTCTGCAAAAGGCAGGCCTCACTATCAAGGCCACTAAGTGCCAGATAGGGCAGACACAGGTTGTATACCTGGGCCACCTTGTAGGTGGAGGCCAGGTTCAGCCATTGGAGAGTAAAATACAGGCCATCCAGGACTGGGCTCCTCCAATCACCCAGACTCAGGTTCGAGCTTTCTTGGGCCTGACTGGTTATTACAGAAAGTTTGTCAGAAATTATGGGTCCATAGTGACCCCTCTTAATGACCTGACAAGCAAGAAGATGCCAAAGAAAGTTCAGTGGACAGCAAGCTGTCAGAAAGCATTCAATGACCTAAAACAGGCCATGTGCACAGCACCTATCCTTAAGAGTCCAGATTACTCCAAGCCATTCATTGTCCAAACAGATGCTTCTGAGTTGGGTGTGGGAGCTGTTCTGTCTCAGCTGAATTTTGATGGTAATGACCAGCCTATTGCTTTCATTAGCAGGAGGCTGACCCCCAGAGAGAAAAATTGGTCAGCTATTGAGAGGGAGGCCTTTGCTGTGGTTTGGGCCCTGAAGAAGCTGAGGGCCTACTTGTTTGGCACTCACTTCACCATTCAGACCGACCATAAGCCCCTCTTGTGGCTAAATCAGATGAAGGGTGAAAACCCCAAACTGCTTAGGTGGTCCATTTCCCTACAGGGGATGGATTTTACAGTGGAGCATAGACCTGGTACTGATCACAGCAATGCTGATGGGCTCTCCAGGTATTTCCACTTAGAGCAAGAAGACTCACCTGGTCAAGGTTAGTTTATTGTCCCAAAGTTTGGGGGGGTCATTTAGGAGAGTAGGGTCTGCAATCCTATGATCACCCAGATTTTTGCTTTTTGCTTCACTGGTTTACGACTTTCCCTGGCTGTGGGCCTGCTAATCAGACCCACAGCCTAGCTGTTCTCTCAATCCAAATTGTACCCAGGTACTGAATTGGCACTGGGCCCTCTCAAGTCCCTGTAACCAGGGCTGAGGTGCACCCAGAAGTCTCCCAGGGGCTGCAGCATGTATTATGCCACCCCTGGACTGACTAACTAAATCTGACACACCTGGCTGCACGACAGCTGGGGCAAGGAGGTGTAAACACCCTTTCCTATAGATATAGTATTCCTATATCTAAACCTAAATGGACACACAGATCTCCTATCAGTCACTCCTATGGCAGGCCTTAACAATCCTGAAGGCAGAGTGCTTGGAATCGTGTGAGATAGTGCTCTGGCATGAGCTGAGCCTGTCTGCGGCTTTCGGGATCCATCCCTTAGCCGTTTCCATGATATCGCATACCATATACCCTTAAGTGCATTATAATCCTCGCGGTTATATGCCAACTCTGGTATCGCTTTATCAAAACATGTCGAGTAAGGTGTCATACGAATTGGAATACTAACCCTTCGCCAATTCTGGCGACGGGGTTAGCATTCCACCCTTCTAGAGGGACACGACATGGATGTAACCTGTAACCCCGGTTAAAGTCAGACAGAGCCTTAGCATCCACAAAATGGACGCTGCCACTGAGACACAAGTCTGCCCTCCTGCTGCTGGGAGTCCTCCCAGAGCAGGAGGCAAGGACAAAGGGTTTCCTGCCAGGGGCGGTGCCAGCACCGTCCCAGACAGGGTTTTGTGTATTCAAGGTAGGCAGGGCTACAGAGGAAGGTGACTGCAAGTGGCACCCCGGTGCTCACTGTGCATAGGCCGGCTGGAACCAGTTCCAGGGGCACACCAGCCCCTGAGCTGGGGAAAGCCCGCCAAAGGAGAGGGGTGTAACCACCCCCCTCCTGGTCCCACCCATAGGGCAGGACTTAGTCGCGTGCCAGCCCCCTTTTCCAAGATAAAGGTAGGAGCAGGCCCCCTTCCAAATTAGATCATCTTTGGAATCAAGACACGACTTTCTACGAAAGGACATCAAGATTTCTTCTTCAAGATTCTCCCTTGTGACTAAGGAGTAGTCACCCTGCATCCGCAGGCACCATCTTAAGAACACTGCGGTCTGCTGTAAGTCCTTCCTCCGGAATCTGACTGCCCAGCTCGACGAGAACCGGCTTCCCTGGCACCTCTGACCTCTACCCACCTCTACAGCCAAGCTGAGAACCGTGGGTGCGACGAGACCTCGAGGGACCGGCCATCTTCAAGACTGCACGTCTTCTTTCCAGCACGACCGCCGAGGGATCCTCTGGTGAGTGCTTTGGGGTCCGAGACGCCCCGACCCTGAGCAGCCCCAGCACCGAAGTTCAGACTCCCAGCATCTCCACGATCTGCGTGGGGCCCTTCTGCTTTTTGCTGCTCACCGCGTTGTTTGGCTACTAGCCCGCTGGCTTGTGGCCTTCTTAACGACGCCCGACGACATCACTGCTGCTGGTCTGGTTGCTCCAGACTGGCCCTTGCTCCCTTCCAAGAGAGGAGCACCCCGGACCCTCCTGGTCCACTCCAGACGCCATTTTAGGTCCACCGCGTGGGCTTGAATTTGCCAAGACTTGTTGCCCCAATCCTGGGTCCAGCGACGTCGACAGCATCAACCATCGTGGGACAGCTCGTACCTCCATCCTGGTCGTCGACAACGCCTCCTGGTCCGTGAGACTGCAGAGCACAGCGTCACCCACTCACCTAGTCGAGGTGACTACCATCCGGTGCCCTCCTGGTGCCACCTGACTACTGGCTAGTAGTCACGAACTTGGTCCCCTCTGCTTTCAGGTGTCATCCATCTTCGATCCAGGCTTGGATCACTCGAACAATCTTCACTGGTCGCCTGCCAGCAACCCCTTTCCTTCAGGCTCCTGGTTCGTCAACGGAGAATCCCGACGTCTTTTCAGACCTATGCAGCTGCAGCCCCTGGGCTAGGTAACTTCGGCATTTCGGTGCCTCAGCATAGCCTCACTATCCAAGGGTCCAGATCCACTTTCATTTTTGACCTACCTAGTCGGGTTCGCCCGAGAACACTAACTTTGTGAATTCTAGTTTCCATAGACTTTGTCCCGCATCCCGCGTGAGAGTGCACACTCTGCACCCGAGTTCCCTAGGCCTCCTGCTAGTAATCTAAAGGTTCAGTAGTCCAGCCCTAGCGATCCCAAAGCCTCTGAGAATCGTTACTTACCTGCTAGTAATTCGCATTCCACTTTTGTAGTATATGGTTTTTCGTGCCCCTCGGGCATTTGTGTAAATTGTGCGACTTAAAGTATTTTCATAAGAGTTTTGTTGTGTGCTTAGCTCCCTGACTCATAAAGAGTTCAGGGTAGACTTGTTATAAATAAATACACTTTATTTTCATAACAACTTGTGTGGTGTCCTTTCACTGGGTGTTCAAGGGGTAATGTGATGGTAAAACAGCTGGCTTAACACGCCCTCTAGAGTCTTAGCCTTAGACTGCTCGTATCCATGCTACTAGGATAGCTGGTCTATAAGGTTGACTTACAACCAATCATTAATAAGGGTTGTTTGGACTGATATATAGTGATCACTAGAATAGTGAGCACTGCACATCAGGCCAACTTCTCACAGCCCAATAAAATGCATCTACCCCTAATGCTGCCAAACGTCATGCATTCCCTCAGTAAACACTTCTCATCTGGATCCTACCTCAGCTTTAAGCTATGACACAAGGTGTTAGGTGATCTAACAACAGAGGCAATTAACCAGCCTGGCACTATTACAGGGCCACATACCCTCTGCATTAGACAACAAGCAGCTCCATTATTGTAGGATGCCTGAAGGAAGTAGTATATTTACAAAATATTGTTTAAAAATAGATAGAAATGGTTAGCTATGGATGTTTGCCAACACTTAAAACTGTTCATTTTCATATGTTATCTACCGCACATATGATCAGATTGGTTGTTATCAATGTGTTATTATCCAGGAGGCTTTTATTGGAGTTTAGCTGAATGGCCTGCAATAACCCACAATCCCCTCCAATTGGGAGTAGCAGGATGACTTCAATGAGCTTAAACATACAGGTTCTCAGGAATGCACCTCTCTCTCTTTCTCTCTCTCTCAATGATTCTCACTCTCTTTCTCTCTCTCTCTCAAGCAGTGGGGTAAAAAAATACCAGAAGGATAGCACGTTTGATTGTAACAATAAGTACATACATTAGAGTATCAAAATACATGTGCAAATCTAACACTAATGAGCAAGCCCAGTCCCCAAATGGCTCGCCTGATGCTCCAAGAGGTAATGCTAGTAACAAACCTTATAAGCACCAAGAGACATTCCTTGGGCTTAGGAGTAACGGGGGACGGTGTCAGTGACAGCGACTTCCAATTAAGTTCAGGTGTAGAAGGCCCAAACTGACAGAGGAGCCTTCTTTGTACGTGAGAAGAAACATGAAGGAAAGGCAGTGTAAATAATAACAAAGGTGCAGGGAATGCATGTATGGTGAGTGAAGAGAACACTTGGGAGCCATACTACAAAGGAAACTTGTTCCAGGATAACTCTTCTTTAATTGCCCTTGGTGCAGTGTTTCCATTCTTCTGATTGGTCTTTCTTCTCTGACTGACCTGGAAGGCCCAGCCCCTGTATCTCAATGTCTGATCTTCCATTGTCTCTATGGGACTGATAACAACTTGGCTGTATAGGAGCAGGTTGCCACGCCAGCGCCCTGCTCCGACATTGCCAAAGTCGACCGCTTCCTGTCTGTCAGATTACAAGTCATTTCGTGGACTGGCGGGCGGGCAGGGGTGGGGCAGAGTGGCAGTCCTGCGGTGGTGCAGTTCAAAGGCTCATATGTAAGCCTTTGAACTGCAGTGTAAAAGGAGCACCAAAGCAAGTTCCTGCATGGCATGGACAGTGCAGTTCTTGATGTGCAGGAACTGGAGTGCATGTACACAGGGGGGGCACAATGTGTCCCCATGCATGTATCCCCAGGCCCTGAGGGGACAGAGCGCCCTAGAGGGCCGCTTTATTTTCCTCACAGCCAGCATTTTCATGACATGACCACCGCCATGAGACTGTTGGCAGTGAGAAAACTCATAACATGCTTGGCGGTGCCGCAGCAGCACCACCAAGCATATTGCAGCCTCGGACCGCTGTGCCACCACCAGGGATCGTTGATCCATTGCGGTTGTGGCAGTCATATGGTGGTCCGACTGCCATAGCTGTAATACGGCGGTCGGATCGGTGGTGCTGCGTTCGCCGACTGCTACTCTACCTCCACTGCAGGTTTGGCAGTACGATGGACAGCCAAACTCGTAATTAGGTCCTCAAGTCTCTGATGTCGAACTTTACAGGTGTATTCATGTATTTCTTATTTTCTGTTTGGTTGTAAGTTTCGTGCTAGCCCCTGACCATTGTCAAGTCATACATAGCATATGGGAATAAAATATTGCCTTGTTCAATGTTCTGTTTATGTTGTGTCCCACAGTCAGACCTAAATGATTCATTCTAAATCGCCATGGAATAAAGAATTGGGAGCAAACAGGAGCCCGTGTCTGTTTCTCCTTACTGGTTTTCATTCATTCTGAACACAAATACTCAAATTCTGAAGGGAATACTGCAGCCAGTAACGAGCGACCCCTATAAGCCTTGATGCATACTGGTGCAGAATTACAGCACTAAGACTTCAGGTAGAAATCGATGGAACTCTAGACCAAATCCCAGGACATTTGGAATAAGGCCGAAAGAGGTCATGGTAAAATAGACTTAACTTTGGGTATGTGTTGCAGTTAGATGCTAACCTGTGTTAACTGTTCCACAAAACTGTAACACATTTGGTAGGCTAGGAAAGGGCTGGATGCCAATTATGCCTTGGAGAAAAGGACCAACAAAGAGAAATAACCTGACTAGGAGGAGGAGTCAAACCCTGCCACCATGCACACATGTGGTGATAAAAATAAAGGCATATGGTTTAAAAAATGCCAGTCATTATTAGCAATTTCAGATTCAATATTTGACATCCTTTTATGAAGAACTTGCAGAGGTCAAATGCTTTATCAAGCTTGGTAAAGTAAGGTAAGTGGAAGTAATGTGGTCCACTAACAAAATGTGCTAGATTCATTAGTCAAAGGAAACTACATTCCCACGACTTCCGACTACAAACCTAGTACTTTCCTCAAATGACCAAACTCCTTCATCATTGTTTTTCATCAAACACTTGCCCATCTTTCTACTCGTTTTTGAGCTGTAACACTAAAGGCGAAGACAACAACCCCTGGAAGGAAACCTGTTTTAGCCTTAGTTTATATGTTGCACCAGTGCTGGTCCATGGGGGCCCCATCAAAGATGCTTTACTCTGGCACCGAATCCAACCTGCTACACCCAAACATATACCACATACATGATTTCACAAACCGCAACGCATGACACACAGTCCTCCCTTTTACATGTCATACTACTTTACGAGCAATTAAATACATGTGCCTACACGTAAACCTATTCTTATAGTTAAATATTACTGAGAATTTATGGTGGTAAGTCCCGTCCATCGAATCCTGCTATCGAGTATAGGACTTTATTTTCTCAAACTTTCACGTAATAACTTGAAAGCAGAATACACAAATTTTGAACACCCAAACGATGAGATCTTTACTGAACAACTGTTATGTCATCATATGATCAATTGCAGTGCATCTATTCTAGATCATTAATATTAAAGCCCAAAATGTATCAGGATATAGACATACGCTGTTGCTGTATCAGATTACTCACCTCAATTGTATTTCCAGTAATATCAAATTCTGGTGGCACAAAGTCACCTTCAGGATCATCTAAAAATATAAAATGCCACATTAGTTAAAATTTTAATAGAAAGTACTTTCCTGGAGTCACTATGTTAACGATATGATGTGACTGTTTCACTAATTAGGGTACAGTGATAGGAAGTAGTTAAGTTTTGTTGGCTCATTAATGTGAAAGAATTTACTATTTCACTCAGATATAATGCTGTACTGGAAGACCTCGTATGTTTGGCACAGAGAAATTCAAGTTATGTGTATGTCATAGCAAGGCTGCTTAGACAAATGCAATAGAGTGGAGCTGAGGGGCGTTCTGAGGCAAGTTTGCATTCAGTTGTGGCTGTGAACTTGCAAACAGGTACAGAATAACCACCTTACTGACATTACTCAAAGTAAAACAAATGTCCTCTCAATTCCCACACAAGCAGATGGGTTTTTCCACCTGTTGACAATCTTTAAAGCCACATTTCCCCTGTGGCAGCTGGTGACATTCGAAAGTGGTGGGGCTTTACACAGTTGGGTATGACTTTTATGTAGCATGCGAAGTAAGCAAGCATAACAGACAAACATGAGGTTCGTAGGGTCCTCCTCCTAAGTAAAAATTGAAAGAAAGTTTGGCAAATGGTGCTTTTTAAAGCAAACGAATTTAATGAGGAACCAAGGTTTAAAAAACTGTGATTATCTATAGTCTTGAAATATTAAACACATTAAAAATTGCCCCATATCATATTGCATTATCATGTTCAACAGGTACTGTAATGAGCAAATTGAACAAGTGCAAAAAGAACAATTGATGGATGGAATGCTGATACAATGTCAAACATTCACCCCCCCCCAGTACAGAGATCTGCTCCTAAATCTATCAATTTTTTGCTTCTATGCCATTCTAGTTTAGACTCAGACATATGCAAATCAATCATAACCCTGCTCCCCATGGGAACACGCCAGCCCAAACAGCCAGGCCAGCTCCTCCCTGGGCCAGGAACAAGCATCCTGAGACCGGTTTCAGGGTATCAGCCTTCATCAGCCAGGCTAGCTTTATTCCAGTGGCATGGTGAGCACAGGACCCACATCTGGACATACCCTTCCCACTTTGGGTCAACACTGATTTGCATTTGGCTGGGTCCAGACTGGGGTGGCACAGTGAGGAAAAGAACAATGGATTAAACCCAGATCTCTTGACTGGAGGTGAATGTTTGATTTATTCAGCATTCTGTCCATCAATTGTTTCCTCAGCACTTTTGGCCCTAAGCGGAATGGGTATGCCCAGAAATGGGTCCCTTTTTTGCTGTGCCACTGAATTCAAGCTAGTCTGATTCATATGGAGTGATACCCCGTAACTGGCCCCCTAATGCTTGATTCCAGTCCAGCTAGGGCTGGAATGTTCCTATGAGGAGCAGGGTCAAGACTGATGTGCATATGGCTGGGTCCAAACTGAGGTGGCACAGTGAGCAGTAGAACAATTAATTTAACCCAGATCACTGGACTGGGGGGTGAAGGTTTGATTTAGTTGCCATTCTGTCCATCAATTGTTGCCAAGCAAATTGTACAGCACTACATCGTCAGGCTTTTAAAGTGTGTGCTTCCCCAATGTCTTGCACTGCATAAGGCATTGACTTTGGAAGAAAATGTTCTAACCAGGTTTGGGGCAGAACCCACAGCTGTTGCCAATAATCAGTCATACAGAAATATGTCCAGACATGTATTTAATTGGGATGAAAAAAGTGGGGGTTCTCAACAAGGAACTTGTCAAATACATTTCTGTGATTACCGTAGTGTACACCCAAATCGGACTTTTCATTTCAGTCGTAGCAGTTACTGCATCACAGTGAAAGTGGCTGTAACCTTATGTCCTCATATACTTATGTGTTTCGACCATTAGGCCTTGGTCATAGGTGAGTGGGGGGGCTCCCTAATAGGACACTTGTAAAATAAATTTTGGTGATAAGTGCAGTGTATACCTGATCAGACCTTTCATTTCAGTCTTAGCTGTTACCGCTATATATATATATATATATTCACTGAAAAAACCATAGGTTATAGACCATATATAGTTAGGAATTAGCATTTACAAAACCTTGAAAATTCACTGCAAAAACCATAGGTTAGAGACCATATATAGTTAGCTGGACATTTTATTGACATAAAACCAATGAAATTCCATATATAGTTAGTTGCACTAACTATATATCGCGCACCCGCAATCCACTGCTGATGATGTCACATATTACATCATTCATGACATGGTCAGTGACATCACTGATGACATCACTGATGACATCTCAAATGACATCACTGATGACATCACTGATAACAACATCCAGTGATTTTTTGTTTCTATAAAGTTTAAATATGTCTTACATATTGAAGAATGAGTGGATGTGTAAGTGTCTGGACGAAGGATTTAGTAGGTGCATGACTGACTGTATGAGTGAGTGATTAAATGTGTCTCACTGAGTGCATGGGTTAGTGACTAAACTGTCTTAATTTGTGCATCATTATGTCTGTTGTTCTGTAAACTGCTGCATGTGTTGATCAGTAGCTATATGAGTAACTATATGGGTTATTGATTGATTGCCCAAGTATTTGTATGGGAGACTGAGTGTGTGTGTGGCTAGCTGGGAGGTGTGTGACTCTGTGCAGATCAATCTGTACTTGTATCAATGATTGTATAAGAAGGTAAGTATGTGTTAGTATATGTTTGAAAATGTAAGGTGCTCTATGTTTAACTGTATAGACAAGAAAATGGAAGTGTCATTGATTCTTTACAGCACTGACTAGGTGTGTGAGTAACTCCATGGATGAGTGGCAGACTGTGAGTGTCTGTATAGGTGTATGAGTGCATATGATAGTGTTGTAAAGATGAGTGATTGTATGTATGAATGATTGTATGGGTGAATGAGTGAAGGTGTGTGTAGACGTAGCAATCAGTGAGTGCGTATGTAGTAACTAGTATTGGTGTGTCAATGGTTTCAAAAATTATACTCTCTTTTTAACACTGGGTGAAACAGAGGTTATATTAAAATGTGAGGAGATGCATTGTATTGTCACATGAATGATATCATCAGTGATGTGGTCATTGATGTCAAATGAGATGTCATCAGTGATGTCATCAGTGATGTCATTTGAGATGTCATCAGTGATGTCATCAGTGATGTCACTGACCATGTCATGAATGATGTAATATGTGACATCATCAGCAGTGGATTGCGGGTGCGCGATATATAGTTAGTGCAACTAACTATATATGGAATTTCATTGGTTTTATGTCAATAAAATGTCCAGCTAACTATATATGGTCTCTAACCTATGGTTTTTGCAGTGAATTTTCAAGGTTTTGTAAATGCTAATTCCTAACTATATATGGTCTATAACCTATGGTTTTTTCAGTGAATTTTCAAGGTTTTGTAAATGCTAATTCCTAACTATATATGGTCTATAACCTATGGTTTTTTCAGTGAATTTCAATGGTTTTTTAATAGCAAATATCATAAGCTGTCGAATGTCAAGTACGTGGTAAGTAAAAACATTTTCGTGTTTATGCACACTGATCTGCTTTGAATGCTGCCCCCCACCCCTCATTTCTATTAGGAGTACTCTCTCTTTGCAGATAGTGAAGGGTAGTTAACGCAGCCCTTTGCCCCCTTTGTAATCCGTTGTGCCTGCTTCTCTCTCCATTTGATTGATTGTTCTCTTTGGTTCATTCTCTATTTACAAACAAGCACAGAGTCGCAATACTCTGTTTAGTCTTTGCAGATAGCGAAAAATCGTGTAAAAAAACAAAAGGAATCGAGCAAAATCAGTAGGCCACTAATGGGATCTCTTTTTGACCTCGCTAAAATAGAAACATTAGGAACAACCTGTTGAAAATAGCAATGCGTATGTACATAAGCGGCGTTCATTTGTGTTCACAGTACCCCTTGTTGATTGTTTCAATCGAGCATTGAATTGTTCGAAGTTGGTTCTCTTAAGGATCTTCTCTGCCTGCAAACGAGGAAGAATAGGAATATTCTCTCTCCCTTTGCAGATAGTGAAGGGTAGGTAACGCAAGCCTTTAACACGTCGTACCTATTTCATTCCTCATTGATTGATTGATTGTCCGAACATTGACTGTTTGGGAATTAGTTCTTTTTGGAGGTATTCCCTGTTTGCAAATAAACGTAGGAAAATCTTTGCAAGTAGTGAAAGGGTACGTAATGCGGACCTTTTTCCCCCGTTGTAATCTGTCATGCCTATCTACTCCCCACTGATTGATGCACCTGTTTCACCCGGACCATTTACTAGAGATACGTCATCTGGCCCGACCAGAGGGCACCCCTAGTGAAAAGGACATATGCAATAATAACGAAGTGATCACTGTATCCTGTTAACAGAAACTTTAGCATGAAACAACCTGGAAAGAAAAGAATAGGAAAACGAAAATCAGTAGGCCACTGATGAACATGAACTTTTATTAAACAACGAACAAAGAAACGATAACATAACGTAATGATAAAACCTATTAATGTCCTAGAAACAAGAAAACGTTAAAATATGCCAGTGGTGAGAGACCAGAAAAACAGTAAGAGAAACCAAATCACCCCTCGCTGTCCCACCGCCTGCCACGCCCAAAAAATCGATAGACTAGGGAAAATGCAAGTCAGTAGAACATCCGCCCCCACTCTGGAAACTTCCAAGGTGGGGCAGGGTTGCGGCTACGCCCAGCCGGGAGCAGCCCATATAAGGCAGGTCCTGCTGCCACGCCTCGGCCAGGAGATCCTAACGTAGGGTGTAGCCGGAGGAGAGGCCGAGGCCAGCGGGACCCGGCCAGGGGATTGCCTTTACAACGCTGAACAGTTGCAGGGGGGGGAATGTCTCCTCGACCCTCCCCTCTCTCTCCCAGTCCGGCCGCGGTGGCCCTTGAGAGTTGCAGGTACTCCCGCCACATGCTCTTCCGGTCCGGCCACCAACGGTCGGGGGGCCGAGGACGACGGGATCCGACTGCAGCCGATAAACCAAGAAACCCGTTCATGGGGCCAGAGCCAGGGGCGTCCGGCCGACATCTACCGGAAGCCCGGCCCGAAGACGGACGGGACACTTCTTCTTTCATGAATAATGGCTGCGACAACACTGGGGGGGGATGTCTTGCACATGCCTCCGACCCCCCCCCCCCTCGTCCTCATCACCTGGTCCGGCCATAACAAATCTCAAGCGAGACGCCGTGGGGTGCACTGGGAGGGAGAGACGGTGCGAACAGGCCTCTCCCGCCTCCCCAGGTGGAGGCTTCCCAGCTGCACCCTCAGCGCTCCAGGCGCCCGGAAAAGGGTTCTTCCACTGTGGCCATGCTGCAACGTCTCGCCCGGCAGGGTGGAGCCCGTCCGCTCATTTGACCCCGCGATCGCCAGTAGCTACCGAACTCTCAAAATGGCGGTCGACCTGGCAAGAGCGGGCCCAGCATAAAGAAATGGCCCGGTCACTGGTTGACTCCACCACCGTAGTCCTCCACGACCTTGAAGATTCTAGAGGAGCCGCGGGAGTCTCCGACCCCCGATGGGGAATGACTGCCATGATCGCCCGTGGAGTGACGAAACTGTATCCGCGGGACGTCGGCGCTCCCATGCTGGCGCCAGCCTCACTTTGAATTACTAGAATCCTGCAGACCTCAGTTCCGGTGAAAGCACAGTGTGACCCGGTAGGAAAAATTGTTGCACCCCCTCCCCTTTTTCACTGATAGTTCAAACCACCGATCCTTTCCTTTGCCCTTTTAACGGAACTTTGGACTGCCTCCCCCTCTTTTACATTTTCTAGAGAAAACAAAACATTAACCACTACATTAGCATAGCAGTTGACACCAGAACTGTTTTCAAATTTAAAACCAACAACATCTTCAACAAAATCCTTTTTGTTTCTGCTGTGACCCTGCTACAGCACAGGCATTGTCCCCAGCAGTAATTCTGCGATGCCGGTAAGAATAGCTGTGGTGCCTACTGGACTCACTCACCCCCGCGGCGCCCCACGCCGTTATTTGCTGGGCGGCAACTTACTAGACATCACTTTCGTGCCATCTAGATTTCAGCGCGTTCTGCTGCCTTGGAACTATTCGCACAACAGACCGCTACTGACAAGAATATTTCATTATTGGTGCTGTCAATTTCAATAAATCTATTGGATAATTCAAAAGAAATTGCCACGGTCTCTTCGTTGTTTAAATGTTTTTACTGTTTTTGTTTTGTTGTATATATTTATATGTTATTAAAGTTTTATATTCCTACTACTTTGTTGGAGTGCTATATATTTTTAATGTGACACATAATTGTAAAAACTTTGATGTACCAAGAGTCATTCCTGGAATCTTCCGCTTCAGGCTCGGTCCCGTCCCCAATCACAATACAGGATGGTTTTCAGATAGTAGGAACACGTGTGGTGTGACGGATCTCATCGGGTGTGGGCCTTGATCAACTATAACTCCTTTGAAGAGGGGTGATTCTTTACAGCTGGGGCCATAAACTACATCTGCAGGGCTAGCTGATAGCCTGGACAATCGGACACAGAGGAAGAGGAGTGTCAGAGGGTGCGGTAGTGAATAGGGCGAAAGGGAGGTGTCGGGCGGGCACAGAGTGTGATTCTCAGGGAAGAGCAGCGCAGATGGGGGAGGTTTATTGCTCATGCATAAGACAGAGAGCGGGGGTGACCAGTGCCTGGGGAAGATGCTTGCGAGGGTGAGGAGCCATGCTACGAATCGACAGCGTGCAGAGAGTGGGTCTGGTCAAGGCATCTAAAATGGCTGCCGTGCACCACAAAAGTGTGGCATTTCAAAAAAGGCAAGATGGCGCAAACAATGTTTTTCAACACTTCCTCATTTCCTTCGAATCGAACGTTAACAGACGTTGGGGCATATTACCAAAGTTAAGCGATATTTATCGCTAACGATGCTTACCAACGAATTTTTTACCGCTAAGCATCGTCAGAAATTATCGAAGATAAACCTTGCTATTATCAAGGTTTATCGCAAATGCGATAATAAACGGCCGCAATGCATGAATATCGCTAAAAACTCAGCGATATTCATGCATTACCGAGCTAATGCTCTTAGCCATGTTATCCACCTCCCATTGGATAACATGGCTAAGAACTGCTCAGGGCAGGTGTTACTTTTTGGAGATATTCGCGCTTAGCGCGAATATCTCCAAAAGGAGATAGATATCTTGCATGTTGTAATGCAAGTTATTGTGGTATATGGAACTCATACCATAATCTCTCAGGAAAGCAGACACTGATCCTTTTGGGACCGCCTAAAAAGGCCTAGGGGGTGAGGAGTACTCTACTTTGCCCCCTTTTCACGTTCCGAACTATTTTATTTTACTCTCTTCTGTAATTACACAAAATAGCAGCGATAAGATGCATCGGAGACACACAGTGAGAGAAAGGAGGCCGGAGATGAAGAAGAGATGTCAAATACACATTGGAGATAATATAGTGGCAGAAGGGAAGTAAATATGAGTAAACTTACCATGTAACATAAAAATGTTGCACTCTATACTATAAGTCTCATTTTATACTACAATCACTTCGCTACAACCTCATAAATTAAAAATAAAAATGAATAATGTCTCAAACAATTTTTGATTTCTAAATATAAATTTATTCTTCAGAATTTTCTAAATTTGAAAGAACTAGTAACATGTCCTTATCAGCAATGTCCTCATGAAAAGTCTGCAATGATGATTCTTGTAACTCTATGGTCTCCAAACATTCGATAAATTCGCCATCAAGAGATTGATCAAAAAAATCATTCAAGTCATCTCCTCCTTGTGACAATATTTCATTATTGGTGCTGTCAATTTCAATCAATGTAGTGGAATCATTCAAGTCATCTCCTCGTGACAATATTTCATTATTGGTGCTCTCAATTTCAATCAATGTAGTGGAATCATTCAAGTCATCTCCTCCTTGTGACAATATTTCATTATTGGTGCTGTCCATTTCAATCAATCTAATGGAATCATACAAGTCATCTCCTCCTTGTGACAATATTTCATTATTGGTGCTCTCAATTTCAATCAATGTAGTGGAATTATTCAAGTCATCTCCTTGTGCCAATATTTCATTATTGGTGCTGTCCATTTCAATCAATCTAATGGAATCATACAAGTCATCTCCTTGTGACAATATTTCATTATTGGTGCTCTCAATTTCAATCAATGTAGTGGACAATTCAAAAGAAATTGCCACGGTCTCTTCATTGTGAGCCATTTTATTTTGAAATTGCTTGCTGTAAATTGCAGAAAAAAATAATGACTTTCATTTATCGTTTTTAGTAATACATAATATAAAACTAACTTTATCAAGTATTTAGTATAACAGAAGGACTGCAAATAAATAACAGAAAACATTTTTCAAATTATCTTCAAGTGTACAACATAGTTCCCCTTACAAATTAACAACTCACCTTTTTAAAAGTAGGAGAAGTGTTAGTACTGTGTAAATCAAACACCAGAAATTCACCACCAAAAATTCCTCACAAATGTACCTCAGACAGTAGTATCACAAAATGGCTGTGGTTTCCTCTCATTTGAAATATATACATAACCAATTAACTTTCATCACACACAAATACAAAACCAAACTAACATTTTAATTGGTTCTAAATTTCAACACTTTCAAATGTGTTTTCCCCATGCAATTTTCCATAGGACATTTACATACGTCTACAGCCTGAATGGCTGAACGGAATTACACCAAACTTGGCAAAATGGTACATCAAACCTAAGAGGTCAGGAAGGATCTACTATGCCCCCTTATGGTCATTTCCCCCTTCGCTTTGGCCTCCTCTTGTCTCTCAATCCTACCGAGAGACAAGATGGCGGCCGCTACGGACTGTTTGGAATGTTGACAGACGCCGGAGAACCAATCAGCTTCGCAAAGCTCCGTAACGCGAAAAGTACGCGAAGCGGAGCGCTGTTACAGATATATATCTTTTTTTGAACGTTAATTTCTCAAAATCCACTGGAGCACATATATTGAGACCTAGCAAAGGCACATCGGGCTACCAGTCCCTAATATTTTGCCAAGTTTCGTGCAAATCCATTCAGCCGTTCGATTATTATTATTTTTTTTTTTTTTTGCCCCGCGGGCCCTTTTAAAACCTCCACATCAAACGTAGGGGGTCAGCGAGGATCTACTATTCCCCCTTATGGTCATTTGCCCCTTCGCTTTGGCCTCCTCTTGTCTCTCGATCCTACCGAGAGACAAGATGGCGGCCGCTACGGACTGTTTGGAATGTTGACAGACGCCGGAGAACCAATCAGCTTCGCTTCACAAAGCTCCGTTGCGCGAAAAGTACGCGTCCTGGAGCGCTGCCCGGTCCGCTGTTACAGATATATATCTTTTTTTAAACGTTAATTTCTCAAAATCCACTGTAGCACATATATTGAGACCTACAAAAGGCACATCGGGCTACCAGTCCCTACAATTTTGCCAAGTTTCGTGCAAATCCATTCAGCCGTTCGGGCTAAAAGTGAGGCCA